>NC_090391.1:6780283-7080283 GCF_036365525.1 Heterodontus francisci
GAGAAGGAAAGACATATGTAGGGATAGAGGGAGAGACAGAGATAGAAGGAGAGAGAGGGAGTGTCAGGGAGGGAAAGACAGATGGAGGGACAGAGAGAGAGAGAGACAGAGAGAGATAGATAAATGGAGAGACAGTGAGAGAGACAGAGATATCTCCCGATGTTTCTGTCTCCATACCTATCTCTTAAATATTTGTGCACACAGCAGTGAAGGATTACATCAAATTAATTTCTCTTACATTCTCCCTTTCAATCGACCCCGCAATCTTTGTCTCTCCAACCTTGTCCCTCTCCACAGCACTCCCTCTTTCTGCATATCTAACCCTCTCTCCCTCTGTCTCTCTCCTCGGGTCAGAGATAGCAGGAGGGAGAGACTGAGAGAGGAAGACAGATAGAGAATGTTGAAGGAACTATACTCTGTTCCTAAGCTGTGCTGAACCTGCTCTGGGAGTGTTTGATGGGCTATATTAATTGGCCGTGTCCAGTCCTGTATCAGGCTGTGAGGAAGCACAGCTTGTTCAGTGTACAACGGGTCAAAGGGAACGATTCACTCCTGTCTGCTACTGGGAAGAGAGACTGACCTTATCATCAAGGCAGCGTTTGACCGAGTGTGACATCGAGGAGCCCGAGTAAAACTGAAGTCAGTGGGAATCCGCTGGTTGGACTCATACTGAGCACAAAGGAAGATGGTTGTGGTTCTTGGAGGTCAATCATCTCAGTCCCAGGACATCACTGCAGGAGTTCCTCAGGGTAGTGTCCGAGGCTCAACCATCTTCAGCTGAGATCCCAGGAGAGAATGCTGGAAATACTGAGCAGGTCAAGCAGCATCTGTGGAGAGAGAAACAGAGTTATTGATTCAGCTCGATGCTTTCCAGATTTCCAGCATCCACAGTATTTTGCCTCAGATAATGAAGCAATCCATAGCCACATGCACCAAGACCCGGACAATATTCAGGTTTGGGCCGACCAGTGGCAAGTAACATTCACGTCACACAAGTGCCAGGCAATGACCATCTGCAACAAGAGAGAATCCAACCACCTCCCCTTGGCATTCAAAGCATTATCCCATTGCTGAATCCCCCAGCGTCAACATCCTGGGCAAACATTGACATCAAACTTAACTGAACGAAACACATCAATAGTTTCTTCACCCAGTGGCTGGTGGGTGTCTGGAACTCACTGCCTGAAAGGATTAGTATAAAATGGGTGGTTGATGGCCGGCACAGACAGAGCGGGCCGAAGGGCCTGTATAAGTGCTGTATCTCTCTGTGACTCGAAAGGGTGGTCGAGGCAGAAACCCTCATCACATTTAAAACAATCTCTTGGATATTCACTTCTCTATATTTAAAATGGGTAAGGAATAACTCTCCTCGTCTGCACTGCCCCATCAAACACTCTCAGAGAAGGGACAGCACGGGTTAGATACAGAGTAAAGCTCCGTTTAAACTGTCCCAGGAGTGTCGGGTTAACCCGGGTCACTCACTGTCCCCGGCTCAGCCTCAAGAATCACCTGCCTCAGTCACTGCGACGCTCCTGTATCACTTGCCTTAATGTAAGCGTATGCTGGGTTTGGGAGCAGGACAGGCACACGGGATTAGGACGACTGCTCATGTGGAGGATAAGCATCAGTAATCCCTCAGAGAATCAGAACAGACCAGCGAGACTCAGAAAAGGAAACTTGTGTTGAATTTGTGAGTCTTGCATTGTGGAATGCTTTAGTATTTGTTGAGAATGTTGAGCCAGTGACATTTTGCCCCAGTGGGATGAATAGACACTATATGACTTTATTACAACAGTAAGGTACCGTGTGTACTGTAAATATGGACTGAAATAACAATGTAACTGATCAATTTTCAGCTGAATACTATGACTACAGTTATACCTGCTATCCTGTTATATATGTGCTGCTATACCTGCTATATGTGAGAATGTACATACGACACGATGGGATGAAGTCAAAGTGGCCACTGTTTATATTTTTAGACTATGCCCCAAGTTCCTGAGTCCGCAGCCAGTGGAAATAGTTACCCTCAGTCCACCCTATCGGTTTCCCTTATTATTTTGTCAACCTTCATCAAATCATCCAATAACCTTGCAGGAGAAAAATATTTTCCTCAAATCCCCTCTAAACCTCCTGCCCCTTACCTTCAATCTCTGCCCCGTGGTTATTGACCCCTCCGCTAAGGGAAAAAGTTTCTTCCTATCTAACCTATCAATGCCCCTCATAATTTTGTACACCTCAATCAGGTTCCCCCTCAGCCTTCTCTGCTCTGAGGAAAACAACTCCAGCCTTTTCAGTCTCTCTTCATAGCTGAAATGCTCCAGCCCAGGCAACATCCTGGTCAATCTCCTCTGCATCCTCTCCAGTGCAATCACATCCTTCCTTTAATGTGGTGCCCAGAACAGTACACAGTACTCCAGCTGTGGTCTAACCAGTGTTTTATAAAGCTCCATCATAACCTCCCTGCTCTTATATTCTATGCCTCAACTAATAAAGGCAAGTATCCCATATACCTTCCTAACCACCTTGTCCACATGCGCTGCAGCCTTCAGTGATCTATGGACAAGTACACCAAGATCCCTCTGACACTCGGTACTTCCTATGATCCTACCATTCATTGGATATTCCCTAGCCTTGTTAGTCCTTCCAAAATTATATGTAACCTAACCTATGTATAATCTTTAATCTTGCAGTGCATGTGTAATGTTTAATTTCTGAAAGCCAGACAGAGTAAAGCTTAACGTACTCCAAAAAACTCCAGACTTTTGGCATTTATTACCTTTTCGGGTCAAATCTGTCGTTAAGTTGGACTAGACTTGTGAATAATTCTTTTTAAGTTGTTTTTCCGACAGTACGAGTGTAAATCGATTTGCAGCATCCCATCATATAATAAACACTCCTGTCTATATTGTCTGAATACAGACATAAAATATCCACAAATTTTGCTATTTATTTCGGGGCAGACAGGTGAAGTGTTTATTTTGTCTGTGATTTAACTCGACCCCCAATGATAACCTACATGGTGGAAGAGAGTGATAGACAGAGAGAGTGGAACAGAGGTAGAGTAACAGAGAGATAGGGAGAGATAGAAATGGAGAGAGAACAGAGAGATAGTGAGGGATAGAGACAGAAGCAGAGAGATAGAAAGTGCCAGGAGACCCTGAGACACTTTAGAAGCAGGGGGACGGGAAGACAGGCTGTGTGGAGACCCTGGGGTAACGTTACAGATCGACAGGGTAGATGTAGGTAAGATGTTTCTCTTGGTTGAGGAGTCCAGAACCAGGGGACACAATTTCAAAATAAGGGGGTAGCCACTTGGGACAGAGATGAGGAGAAATTTCATTTACTCAGAGGGTTGTGAATCTTAGGAATTCTCTATCCCAGAGGGCTGTGGAATCTCAGTCATTGAGTATGTTTAAAGCAGAGATTGACAGATTGCTGAATACCAATGACATAAAGGGTATGAGGATAGTCTGGGAAAAACACATTGAAGTGGGTGATCAGCCATGATAGTATTGAATGGCGGAACAGGCTCGATGGGCTGAATGGCCTACTCCTGTTCCTATATTCCAAAGCTGCCGAAATAGTTTCTCTCAAACTACCCCATCAGTTCCCCTTAATATCTCAACAACTTTGATCAAATCACCATGATCCTCCTAAATGCCAGGGAATAAATCCCTAGTTTGTGTAATATAACCTCGTAATTTAACCCTTGGAGTCCAGTTATCATTCTGGTAAATCTACACTGCACTCAAATGGACATGGACCCCCCAAAGTCTCTTTGGTCCTCCAGTATTTCTATCTTTTCACCATTTATAAAGTACTCTGTTCTAGTCTTTTTTACTGACATTGAAATCTAACTACCACAGTTTTGCCCATTTATTTAAGATATTAATATCTCTTTGTAATTTGATGCTTCCAGCTACACTGCTTACAATGCTGCCTATTTTTGTGTCATTGGTAAACTTGGGTATGTTGCATTCTACCTCATCATCTTAAATCGTTAATAAATACAGCAAAACTGAGACACACACAGGCTTTGCACTAGTAGACAGGAGTGAATCATTCCATCCTAGAGGTTTTTTAATTCCAGATTTATGTTTATTTTTAGAAAAAACAAAATTCAAATTCACAACAGCCCAGCTTGTGATTTGAACTCCTACTTTTTCAATCATCAGCTCAGGCCTTCAAATTAAAACCCATAAAAAGAGATTCATTTTCCTACTGCTGTTGTCTGACTGACTGAAGTTTTGTATATTGTTCCCTTCGCCTCTTCTTCCATGTGTTTGAAGTCTTTGAAGTTTGTCAGACATTGGTAAACTACTTCATGTGGTGTTCTGTAAATACCTTCAATTCTCTGTATCTGCAAGGGACACAATTCAAATTCTCACTTTATTGCATCAACTAAAACCTGCAGGTCCATTCAAACAACTCTATTTCCTGTCTCTGAAAAGACAGCTCACACTTCCACAATACAGGAATGTCTGAATGGAAACAGCTTTTGACACATTTCCCAACACGTTTGCTAACACTTTTCAGGATGAAGCTAAATTCAACTCACAGATTCCAAGCGCCAAATTGAGCTATTGTGTAGAGCAGGGAACATTGATGAAATCCCAGATCTCTCTGTCCTGTCACCCATTCTAACATTGTACCATTTAGTTTATATCACTCAGTCTTCCTTCCAAAATGCATCACTTCACATTTCTCAGCATTGAAGTTAACCTGCCCTGTGTCTGTCCAATGATAGGTTGGATAGTAAGCTGTCAAAAGGCCACAAACTGTCTGCAAAGAGATTTCCATAGGTTAAGTGAGTGAGCAAAAAATTGGCAGATGGAGTACAATGTGGGAAAATGTGAGCTTGTCCACTTTAGCAGGAAGAATAAAAATCAGTATATTATTGAAATGGAGAGAGACTGCAGAACTGAACGGTACAGAGGGATCTGGGTGTCCTGGTACATGAATCACAACATGTTACCATGTGGCTACAGTGAGAGATTAGGAAGTCAAATGGAATGTTGTTGTTTATTGCAAGGTGAATAGAATATCAAAGTCGGGAAGTGTTGTTACAGCTGTTCAGGGCATAAGTTAGACGACGTCTGCAGGATTGTGGACACTTTTGGTCTCCTCACTGAAGAAATTATATAATTGCATTCGAAATAGTTCAGAGAAGGTTCACTGGGCTGATTCCTGGGATGAAGGGGTTATCTTATGAGGAAAGGTTGAACAGGTTGGGTCTATACCCACTGGAGTTTCGAAGAATGAGAGGTGATCTGAGTGAAACATCTCAGGACCCGAGGGGACTGGACAGGGTGGATACTGAGAGGATGTTTCCCCTTGTTGTGGAGACTAGAACTCGGGGACATAGTTTAAAAATTAGGGACGTCCCATTTAAAACTGAGATGACGAGAAATGTGTTTCTCTCAGAGTGGGGTCAGTCTGTGGAATTCTCTTCCCCAGAGAGCAGTGGAGGCTGGATCATTGAATATATTCAAGGCTGAGTTGGATAGATTTTTGATCAATTAGGGAGTCAAGGGTTATGGAACGCAGACAGGAAAGTGGAGTTGAGCTCACAATCAGATCAGCCATTGAATGGCAGAGCAGGCTCAAGGGGCCGAACGGCCTACTCCTGCTCCTAATTCATTTGTTCTTGTGTGTTCCATTTCAGCAGACTACCTCTATCCTCCTGAAGTCTGCTACTAGTCCCTTCCCTGTTTATTGCATTGCAGATGTCACAAACATTGGCAAACATTGAAGTTATGCCCTGTAAACACAAGTCCAAGTCATTAGTATATATCAAAAAGATCAGTGGTCCTAATATAAACCTCCACTGTATACCTCCCTCCAGTCTGAAACAACCATTGTCCACTCTCTCTTCCAATGTCGTATCCACTCAGCCACAGTCCCTTTCATCCCTGGAGCACCAATATTGCTAACTGGTCAATTAGGAGGCACCATTAAGTCCTCCCCATGAGGACCCTGGTCCCAGACCTCTCTGTTTCCACTCTCCCATCAACATTCCCCAGACAGGTACAGCATGGATTAGATACAGAGTAATGCTCCTTCTACACTGTCCCATCCAACAGTCCCAGGGCAGGAACATCATGGGGTGGATACAGAGTGAATCTCACTCTACACTGTCTGAAACAGACAGAGAGAGAGAGAGAAAGAGAGAAACAGAGAGACACAGACAGACAGGGTGACAGAGAGAAGATGGATATTTAACATCAGACATAGGAAAATGAGGAGGCAATTTAACCCCTCGACCCTGTTCCTTCATTCAGTGAAATCAGGACTGATCTGTGATCTAACTAACACCATATATCCCACCTTTGCCCCTTATCTCTTAATACCTTTGGTTAACAACAATCTATCAATCTCAGATTTAAAAATTTACAAGTGTCTCAGCATCAATTGCTGATTGTGGAAGAGAGTTCCAAACTGATACCACACCTGGTGTGTTGAAGTGTTTCTTCAATTCACTCCTGAAAGGTTTTGAGACTACGTTTAGATTTTTAGACTCGGCCCACAAGTTCCTGACTCCGCAGCCAGTGGGAATAGTTATTCTCTGTCTACCCTATCAGAGTCTCCTTGCATCACTGCCCCATCGAACAATCTCAGAAAAGGTACAACACGGGTTAGATACAGAGTACAGTTCAGTTTAACCATTCCCTGGAGTGTCGGATTAACCCGGGTCACTCACT
Organism: Heterodontus francisci; assembly: GCF_036365525.1. Taxonomy (NCBI): domain Eukaryota; kingdom Metazoa; phylum Chordata; class Chondrichthyes; order Heterodontiformes; family Heterodontidae; genus Heterodontus; species Heterodontus francisci. Next base: position 6,786,988 of record NC_090391.1, read on the forward strand.
GTCCCCGGCTCAGCCTCAAGACTCACCTGCCTCAGTCGCTGAGACGCTCCTGTATCACTTGCATTAATGGAAGCGGATGCCGGGTTTGGGAGCGGGACAGGCACACAGGATTCGGACGACTGCTCATGTGGAGGATAAGCATCAGTAATCCCTCAGAGAATCAGAACAGACCTGCGAGACTCAGAAAAGGAAACTTGTGTTGAATTTGTGAGTCTTGCATTGTGGAATGCTTTAGTATTTGGTGAGAATGTTGAGCCAGTGACATTTTGCCCCAGTGGGATGAATAGATACTATATGACTTTATTACAACAGTAAGGTACCGTGTGTACTGTAAATATGGACTGAAATAACAATGTAACTGATAAATTTTCAGCTGAATACGATGACTACAGTTGTACCTGCTATCCTGTTATATATGTGCTGATACACCTGCTAAATGTGAGAATGTACATACGACACGATGGGATGAAGTCAAAGTGGCCACTCTTTATATTTTTAGACTATGCCCCAAGTTCCTGACTCCACAACCAGTGGGAATATTTACTCACAGTCCACCCGATCAGTTTCCCTTATTATTTTGTAAACCTTCATCAAATCACCCCATAGCATTCTAAATTCCAGGGATACACAGTAAATCTCCAGCTGCACTGTCTCATTAAACATTTCCAAGCCAAGCACAATGTTGGGTTTGACACAGAGTAAATTTCCCTCTACGCTGTCACATCACACACTCCCAGGGCAGGAACATCATGGGGTGGATACAGAGTGAATCTCACTAGACACTGTCCGAAACACAGAGATAGAGAGAGAGAGAGAGAAAGAGAAACAGAGAGACATAGACTGACAGGGTGACTGACAGAGAAAGAAGGATATTTAACAGGGGATATTGGAAGAGGAGGATGCAATTTAACCCCACAAATCTTTTCCGGCATTCAATGAGATCAGGGCTGATCTGTGATCAATCTTGCACCATATATCCTGCCTTTGCCCCTTATCTCTTAATACATTTGGTTAACAAGAATCTATCAATCACAGGTTTAAAGATTAACCAATAAGCCAGCATGAAATTTCCACAAACAATATCATGAGGGTGTGATGGTTCCCACAATGGAATAGCTGGCTGAATATTTAAAATGGAGGCTATTTCTTCTGGATCATCAAAAGTGTCCGCCTGGGCCCCAACCTCATCTACATTCCTCCCTCTCCCGATGTTTTTTTTCTCTCCATAACTATCTCAAATATGTTTGTGCACACAGCAGTGAAGGGTTAAATCAAATTAATATATCTTACATTATCCTCTTCATCCAACTCAACAATCTCTTTCTCTCTCCAAGTTTGTCCCTCTCCACAGCCCTCTCTATGGAGTGACGGCAGGAAGGACAGATGGAGGGATAGAGAGAGAAACAGATAGAGAAGGACCGAGAGGGATTGACAGAGAGGGAAAGACAGATGGAGAGACAGAGAAAGAAGGAGAGAGAGGGAGTGACAGAGAGGGAAAGACAGATGGAAGGACAGATAGAGAGACAGAGAGAGAAGGAGAGAGGGTGAGAGTCAGGGAGGAAAAGACAGATGGAGGGACAGAGTGAGAGAGACAGAGAGAGAAGGAGAGCGAGGGAGTGACAGGGAGCCAAAGACAGATCGAGGGACAGAGTGAGAGACAGAGAGAGAAGGAGAGAGATGGAGAGACAGGGAGGGAAGGACAGATGGAGGGATGGAGGGATAGAGAGAGAGATAGCGATAGAAGGAGAGAGAGGGAGTGACAGAGAGAGAGGCAGAGAAGGAGGGAGTGGGAGAGAAACAACGGCAAAGGCAGTTGGAGAGACAGAGAGAGAGAAGCAGAGATGGAAGGAGAGAGAGGGAGTGACAAGGAGAGAAAGACAGATGGAGGGACAGAGAGAGAGACAGAGAAAGAAGGAGAGAGATGGAGTGACGGAGGGAAGGACAGATGGAGGGATAGAGAGAGAAACAGAGAGAGAAGGACAGAGAGGGAGTGACGGAGGGAAGGACAGATGGAGGGATAGAGAGAGAAACAGAGAGAGAAGGACAGAGAGGGAGTGACAGAGAGGGAAATACAGATGGAGGGACAGAGTGAGAGAGAGAGTCAGATGGAACGAGATAGAAGGAGAGAGAGGGAGAGAGAGGCAGAGGTGGACGGAGAGAGAGGGAGTGACAGGGAGGGAAGGACAGATGGAGGGATAGAGCGAGAGAGAGAGAGATAGAAGGAGAGAGAGGGAGAGACAGAGAGGGAAAGACAGATGGAGGGACAGAGAGATAGAGACAGAGAGAGACAGACAGAGAGGGAGTGTCAGGGAGGAAAAGACAGATGGAGGGACAGAGTGAGAGAGAGAGTCAGATGGAACGAGATAGAAGGAGAGAGAGGGAGAGACAGAGAGGGAAAGACATTTGGAGAGACAGGGAGAGAGACAGAGATGGAAGGGGAGAGAGGGAGTGACTCGGAGGGAAAGACAGATGGAGAGACAGAGAGAGAGAGAGAGATAGAAGGAGAGAGAGGGTGTCAGGGAGGAAAGACTGATGGAGGGATAGAGAGAGAGAGACAGAGATAGAAGGAGAGAGAGGGAGTGACAGAGAGGGAAAGACAAATGGAGGGATAGAGAGAGAGAGAGACAGAGATAGAAGGAGAGAGAGGGCGTGACAGAGAGGGAAAGACAAATGGAGGGACAGAGAGAGAGAGACAGCGAGAGAGGCAGAGACAGGGATAGAAGGAGAGAGGGGGAGTGACGGGGGGGGAATACAGATGGAGGGACAGAGAGAGAGAGAAGGAGGGAGAGGGAGAGACAGAGAGAGAAGGAGAGAGTGGGAGAGACAGAGAGGGAAAGACAGAGAGAGAGACAGGGAGAGAGACAGAGATGGAAGCAGAGAGAGGGACTGACAGGAAGGGAAAGACAGATGGAAAGACAGAGAAAGAGAGAGCCAGAGATGGAAGGAGAGAGAGGGAGTGACAGGGAGACAAAGACAGATGGAGGGACAGAGTGAGAGACAGAGAGAGAAGGAGAGAGATGGAGTGACAGGGAGGGAAGGACAGATGGAGGGATAGAGAGGAAGAGACAGAGATAGAAGGAGAGAGTGGTAGTGACAGAGAGGGAAAGACGAATGGAGGGACAGAGAGAGAGAGACAGAGATAGAAGGAGAGAGAGGGAGTGTCAGGGAGGGAAAGACAGATGGAGGGACAGAGAGAAAGACAGAGACAGAAGGAGAGAGAGGGGTAGTGTCAGGGGGGATAGACAGATGGAGGGACAGAGAGAGAGAGAAAGAGAGAGAAGGAGAGAGATGGAGTGGCAGGGAGGGATATACAGATGGAGAGACAGAGAGAGAGAGAGAGACAGCGATAGAAGGAGAGAGAGGGAGTGACAGAGGGAAAACAGATGGTGGGACAGAGAGAGAGACAGAGAGAGAAGGAGAGAGAGGGTGTGACAGAGAGGGAAAGACAGATGGAGGGACAGAGAGAGAGGCAGAGATGGAAGGAAAGAGAGGGAGTGACAGGGAGGGAAAGACAGATGGAGGGACTGAGAGAAAGACAGAGATGGAAGGAGAGAGTGGGAGTGTCAGGGAGGGACAGACAGATCTGGGGATAGATGGAGTGGGAGAGAGTTAGAAGGAGAGAGAGGGAGTGATAGGGGGAGAAAGACAGATGGAGGGACAGAGAGAGAGAGAAGGAGCGAGAGGGAGAGAAGGAGAGAGGGAGAGATGGAGTGACAGAGAGGGAAGGACAGATGGAGAGACAGAGAGAAAGACAGAGATAGAAGTAGAGAGAGGGAGAGACAGAGAGGGCAATAGAGATGGAGAGACAGAGAGAGAGGCAGAGATGGAAGGAAAGAGAGGGAGTGACAGGGAGGGAAAGACAGATGGAGAGACAGAGAGAGAGACAGAGATAGAAGGAGAGAGAGGGAGTGACACGAGAGGGAAAGACAAAATGGATACAGAACTGGCTGCAAGATGGATACAGAACTGGCTCAGTCATAGAAGACAGAGGGTAGCAGTGGAAGGGTGTTTTTCTGAATGGAGGGATGTGACTAGTGGTGTTCCGCAGGGATCAGTGCTGGGATCTTTGCTGTTTGTAGGATATATAAATGATTTGGAGGAAAATGTAACTGGTCTGATTAGTAAGTTTGCGGATGACACAAAGGTTGGTGGAGTTGCGGATAGTGATGAAGATTGTCAGAGGATACAGCAGGATATAGATTGGTTGGAGACTTGGGCGTAGAAATGGCAGATGGAGTTTAATTCGGACAAATGTGAGGTAATGCATTTTGGAAGGTCTAATGCAGGTGGGAAGTATACAGTAAATGGCAGAACCCTTAGGAGTATTGACAGGCAGAGAGATCTGGGTGTACAGGTCCACAGGTCACTGAAAGTGGCAACGCAGGTGGATAAGGTAGTCAAGAAGGCATACAGCATGCTTGCCTTCATCGGTCGGGGCATAGAGTATATAATTTGGCGAGTCATGTTGCAGCTGTACAGAACTTTAGTTAGGCCACACTTAGAATATTGCGTGTAATTCTGGTCACCATACTACCAGAAGGACGTGGAGGCTTTGGAGAGGGTACAGAAGAGATTTACCAGGATGTTGCCTGGTCTGGAGGGCATTAGCTATGAGGAGAGTTTGGATAAACTCGGATTGTTTTCACTGGAACGACAAAGATGGAGGGGCGACATGATAGAGGTTTACAAAGTTATGAGCGGCATGGACAGAGTGGATAGTCAGAAGCTTTTTTCCAGGGTGGAACAGTCAGTTACTAGGGGACAGAGGTTTAAGTTGAGAGGGGAAAAGTTTAGAGGGGATGTGCGAGGCAAGTTTTTTACACAGAGGGTGGTGAGTGCCAGGAACGTGTTGCCGGGGGAGGTGGTGGAAACAGGTACTATAGAGACGTTTAAGAGACATCTTGACAAATACATGAATAGGATGGGAATAGAGGGATACGGACCCCGGAAGTGCAGAAGGTTTCAGTTTAGGCAGGCATCAAGATCGGCGCAGGCTTAGAGGGCCGAATGGCCTGTTCCTGTGCTGTACTTTTCTTTGTTCTTTGACAGCTGGAGGGACAGAGAGAGAGGTAGAGACAGAGAGAGAAGGAGAGAGAGGGTGAGTCAGGGAGGGAAAGACAGATGGAGAGACAGAGAGAGAGAGACAGAGATAGAAGGAGAGAGAGGGAGAGACAGAGAGGGAAAGACAGATGGAGTGACAGAGAGACAGACAGAGAGAGAAGGAGAGAGATGGAGTGCCAGGGAGGGAAGGATAGATGGAGAGACAGAGATAGAGACAACGAGAGAAGGAGAGAGATGAAGTGACGGGGAGGGAAGGATAGATGGAGGGATAGAACGAGAGAGAGAGATAGAAGGAGAGAGAGGGAGTGACAGGGAGGGAAAGACAGATGGAGAGACAGAGATAGAGACAAAGAGAGAAGGAGAGAGATGAAGTGACAGGGAGGGAAGGATAGATGGAGGGATAGAACGAGAGAGAGAGATAGAAGGAGAGAGAGGGAGTGACAGGGAGGGAAAGACAGATGGAGAGACAGAGATAGAGACAAAGAGAGAAGGAGAGAGATGAAGTGACAGGGAGGGAAGGATAGATGGAGGGATAGAACGAGAGAGAGAGATAAAAGGAGAGAGAGGCAGTGACAGAGAGGGAAAGACAGATGGAGGGACAGAGAGAGAGACAGAGAGAGAGGCAGAGACAGAGATAGAAGGAGAGAGAGGGAGAGTGTCATGGAGAGAAAGACAGATGGAGGGACAGAGAGAGAGACAGAGAGACCGAGAGAGAGGGAGTGACAGGTAGGGAATGACAGATGGATGGATAGAGAGAGAGAGAGAGAGAGAGAGAGAGAGAGAGAGAGAGAGAGAGAGAGAGAGAGAGAGAGAGAGACAGAGAAAGAAGGAGAGAGTGTGAGTGACAGAGAGGGAAATACAGATGGAGGGACAGAGAGAGAGACAGAGAGAGATGCAGAGACAGAGATAGAAGGAGAGAGAGGGATTGTCAGGGGGTGGGGAAGACAAATGAAGAGACAGAGAGAGAGAGACAGAGAGAGAAGGAGAGAGCGGGTGCGACAGGGAGGGAAGGACAGATTGAGGGTTAGAGAGAGAGGCAGAGATAGAAGGAGAGAGAGGGAGTGATCGGGGGTAGACTGATGGAGAGACAGACAGAGAGGGAGAGAGAGAGAAAGAGAGAGAAGGAGAGAGTGGGAGCGACACAGATCGAAAGACAGATGGAGAGACAGAGAGACAGAAATGAACGGAGAGAGAGCGAGTGACAGGGAGGGAAAGACAGATGGAGAGGCAGAGAGAGATCGGAGAGAGAGGGAAAGATAGATGGAGAGACAGAGATAGAAGGAGAGAGAGGGAGTGACAGAGAGGGAATGACAGATGGAGGGACAGAGGGAGACAGAGAAAGAAGGAGAGAGTGGGACAGAGAGGGAGGGATAAAGAAAGAAGGAAAAATGTTTGAAACCATTGCTAACCTGGGAGCGAGGGAGGAAGGGAGAGATGCTGTCATAGAGACACAGACAGAGTTATGGGCAGAGGCAGAGAAAGAGAGGGAGAGAGAGAGATAGAATTGGAGAGAGACGGTGACAGGGAGGGAATGATAGATGGAGGGACAGAGAGAGAGAAGGAGAGAGAGGGAGAGACAGAGAGAAGGAGAGAGGGAGTGACAGAGAGGGAAAGACAGATGGAGGGACAGTGAGAGAGACAGAGATACAGAGTGAGGGAAAGGCAGAGAGAGTGTGAGAGAGACACAGTAGAGTCATGGACAGAGGCACAGAGAGAGAGAGAGTAACAGAGAGACAGACAGACAGACAGACAGAGAGAGAGACAGACAGAAAGAGAGAGAGAGAGACACAGAGAGAGAAACAGAGAGAGAGGGAGAGGCAGTGAGAGAGAGTTAGACAGAGACAATGATAGCCAAAGACAACGAGAGAGAGAGATGGGGAGAGAGAGATAGAGGGGGGAGAGAGAGTTAGAGGGGGAGAGAGAGAGAGAGAGAGACACAGAGAGAGAAACAGAGAGAGAGGGAGCGGCAGTGAAAGAGAGAGAGAGACAGAGACAATGATAGCGAAAGACAACGTGAGAGAGAGATGGCGAGAGAGATAGAGGGGGTAAAGAGAGATAGAGGGGGTATAGAGAGATAGAGGGGGGAAAGAGAGATCGAGGGGGTAGAGAGAGATAGAGGGGGGAGAGAGATAGACGTGGAGAGACAGAGAGGGGGAGAGAGAGAGAGGGGGGGAGAGAGAGAGGGGGGAGAGAGAGAGGGAGAGAGAGTGTGAGGGGGAGAGGGAGATAGAGGGGTGAGACAGATAGAGGGGGGAGAGTGAGATAGAGGGGAGAGAGTGAGATAGAGGGGGTAGAATGAGATAGAGGGGGGAGAATGAGATAGAGGGGGTGTGTGAGATAGAGGGGGTGTGTGAGATAGAGGGGAAGAGTGAGATAGAGGGGAAGAGTGAGATAGAGGAAAAGAGTGAGATAGAGAGGGTGTGTGAGATAGAGGGGGTGTGTGAGATAGAGGGGGTGTGTGAGATAGAGGGGGGAGAGACAGATAGAGGGAGAGAGTGAGATAGAGGGAGAGAGTGACATAGAGGGGGAGTGACAGATAGAGGGGGAGAGTGAGATAGAGGGGGAGAGACAGATAGAGGGGGAGAGTGAGAGAGGGGAAGAGTGAGAGAGGGGAAGAGTGATATCGAGGGGATGTGTGAGCGGGGGAGAGGGTGATAGAGGGGCAGAGGGAGATAGAGGGGGAGGCGGAGATAGAGGGGGGAGAGGGAGAGAGAGCGGAGAGGGAGAGAGAGCGGGAGATAGAGGGGGTTTGGGAGATAGATGGGGAGAGGGAGATAGAGGGTGGAGACGGAGATAGAGGGGGAGAGATGGATGGGGTAGAGGGTGGTGAACCTGTGTAATTCTCTACCGCAGAAGGCGGTCATGTGATATATCGGTCATGATCTTTATTGAATGACGGAGCAGTCCCAAAGTGCCGATGGCCTACTCCTGATCCTATTTTCCATGTTTCTATGAGAGAGGTGGATTGAGAGAGGGAAAGATAGAGAGAGAAGAAACAGAGAGACAAGGAGAGATAGAGATGGAGCGAGGTGACCCTGATATTCTCTCTCTCTCTCTCACAAACACATCCAGACACACACAGACACATACATAAAGGGACACACAGACACACACACACACACAGACAGATTTTACAATCCACACTGATGTCAGTAAAAATGACCAACAGAGCCTCAGTAACAATCCCCAGTGTCTGGCCAGTCCTGTAGAGAGACAGAGAGAGAGATAGGGCAGTGACAGAGAAAGATAGTGAAAGAGGGCGGCACAGTGGGGCAGTGGTTAGCACCGCAGCCTCACAGCTCCAGGGACCTGGGTTCAATTCTGGGTACTGCCTGTGTGGAGTTTGCAAGTTCTCCCTGTGTCTGCGTGGGTTTTCTCCGGGTGCTCCGGTTTCGTCCCACAAGCCAAAAGACTTGCAGGTTGGTAGGTAAATTGGCCATTATAAATTGTCACTAGTATAGCTAGGTGGTCGGGAAATACAGGGGGCAGGTGGGTATGTTTGGTAGGAATAATGGATTAGTGTAGGATGAGTATAAATGGGTGGTTGATGGTCGGCACAGACTCGGTGGGCCGAAGGGCCTGTTTCAGTGCTGTATATCTAATCTAAAACAGCTTGTAGGAGAAACTTTACATTTATTTGTGTTCCACAGATTTTATTAAAAGTTGAAAGGGACTGGACACTGGAAAAGTTGTCAACACACAACAACAACACTGAGAGACTTTCGATGTGTGGGAAGGGGAGACACACTTTAAAACCCACAGTGATGTCAGTAAAAATCCCCAAACACAACCTCAGTAACAATCCCCATTATCTGCCCAGTCAAGTATTGTGGGTTTCTTCTTTGGCCTCCTTATCTCGAGAGACAATGGGTAAGTGCCTGGAGGTGGTCAGTGGTTTGTGAAGCAGCGCCTGGAGTGGCTAGAAAGGCCAATTCTAGAGTGACAAGCTCTTCCACAGGTGCTGCAGAGAAATGTGATTGTCGGGGCTGTTACACAGTTGGCTCTTCCCTTGCGCCTCTGTCTTTATTGTGGGTTTAGTGTGAGGGTCTGAGGGGGGAGGGTTGGATCAGTGTTTGATATTTTGAAACTGCAGGGAAAGAATGAAAGGTTTAAAATGAACTAAGAGATGGCTGAAAGCATTGCTGTCCTGGGATTAACATATCAATGGACTGGAAGAGTCAGGAAGGTCCTGTCCTGGGATTAACATATCAATGGACTGGAAAAGTCAGGAAGGTCCTGTCCTGGGATTAACATATCAATGGACAGGCCCCCTCCCCCGCCCCTGAGGCAGGACATTGAGAGACAGCCCAACATGTCAGAGGCTCAAGGGGTGGAGTTTGCAAACAGCTCACTCAGGATATAAACTGGGTTTGAAGATCTCAGTTCCAATCACAAAACCCACCTTTCACTCTCTCTCTGGAGAGAGTGGACACATTCCCCAGTCTGATTCAGTGTGTGTGTCTGTGTATCTGTGTGTGTGCTCTCTCTGTCTCAATCTGCTTTATAACTGTGATTTGATTGTATTTGAATATTGCTGATTGTCTGTGTAACTGAGAGAGGAAACTCTGGGCTCTTGCTGTGCTATTTTGTTTAAAAATGTCTTCGCTTTGTATTTTAATCCAATTTTTTTCTCCTTCTTTCCCCTGAGGAATTTTCATTCCGAAAACTGCACGGTGAAGGTGAAAAGAGGGAAAGTTTGGGACGAGGAATCCTTGGACAGGAGCTTCCTCCAGAGGGGATGGACTGAGGCCTTGTCCACAGGCTGCACCCAAAGGGCCCACGTGATTTGTGTCTGTTTATGACCCTGAAGTCTAATATCCTCTCTGGGGCCCACCTCGCAAGACTAAATGAAACATCGGAAAGGTGTAGCTGTATAAAGGCTTGTTATAATTCCCGAGTAATGCTGGTGTTTTGGGCAGTGCCGTGAATTTGAGGGTGAAATGAAATGTGCAGCATCCATTTGAATTGACAGTGAGGTTCTGAGAATGGATTTCTCTGTCTCTCTGAATGAGAGTAATAGGAGGGAGAGAGACGCAGGAGAGTGAGGGAAACATGGAGGGAATCAGAGGCGGAGAGGAGGGGTTAGCCGGCTGTCATCACACTGCTGCTTGTGGGATCTTGCTGTGCACCAATGGCCTGCAACATTTCCAACATTGCAACAGTGACGACCACTTTAAAAAATTAACTCTGAGCTTCAAAAGCTAGGAATTAAGTCACAAATGTGATAGTTTCTCAAGGCTTGTAATAATTCTAGAATAATCTGTGTGCTTTGGACAATGTTCTGAAGCTTTGCTGTTAAATAAAATGGACGGAGCCCATTTCAATTCATTTTACTGAAGTTCTGAGTTGAGATTTCTCTCTCTGTCTCTCTCCAGCTTTCTTTCCCTCTGTCTCTCTATTTAAACCTTTAATAGTTAAAAACATATCACACACTGCAATATGATTTGTTGTTGTTTTAAATGGTGAGACAGAAATATTTCATAGCTTATTTCAACTAAGATTAGATACAAAATTGAGGGGAAAAAGCCCGATATGGACAGAGAGAGAGAGAGCAAGAGAGAGGGTCACAGGGGTGACTGAGATTGGAAGAGAGAGAGAGATACAGAGAAGCGGAGAGAGATAAAGAGACAGACACACAGACACACACTGGTGGAGGGAACTGTCTGAACCATTTTAGCCTCTGCTTTATTAACTGATTTGTTTGTATTTGGGTGTTGCTGAGAGATTATCTGTGTAACCGAGGGCAATTGCTGGGCTCTTGCTGTGCTATTTTGTTCAACAATGCCTTTTCATCAATTTTCTCTCCCTCCCCCTTGCCTTAGGAATTTTCATTCTGAAAAATGCATGGTGAAGATGAAAAGAGGGCAAGTCTGGGACGAGGAATCCTTGGACAGGAGCTTCCTCCAGAGGGGATGGACTGAGGCCTTGTCCACAGGCTGCACACAAAGGGCCCACGTGAGTTGTGTCTGTTTATTAGCCTGAGGTTTAATTTCCTCCCTGGGGCCCTGGGTTAACCATTTCATGTTGGATTGGGGCTCCTGGTGTTTTATACAGATTGAAAGCCTGGGGTTAAAGGAGCAGCCCCAGGAGGGAGTCCCATTTGCCCCTTGCTCCTTCCAGCCCTGTCTGTGAGGTTTGCTGGTGTTTTGGTCAATGCGAGGAAGCTAACAGTTAAATAAGATGCACAGTGCCCATTTTAATTCATTTTACTGCAGGTCTGAGCTTTCTCTCTGTCTCCACATTCTTTCCCTGTGTCTCTATCTCCCCCCATGGTTTGTCTTCTCTGTCTCTGTTTCACACTCACCTTCTCCAATTAAACCTTTAATAAATAAAAAACCATGCCACACACGGCAATGTGATTTGTCGTTATTTGAAATGGTGAGACAGAATCAGCAGCTTGTTCCCAGTTTAAAGAGGGAGTTTCACCCTTTCTGGGGACTGAAATCTAGCTATTATCACATTGCAGCTTGTGGGATCTTGCTGTGCCTCTCTGCATTTTTCTGCACAGCAATGAGGACACTTTAAAATTCAGCTTCCTGAGGGTCAGATTGTGGATCTCTCTGTGCTTACTCTCCAACTTCCTCTGCTTTTCTCTCCCCCACACTTTCTCTATTTTAACCATTAATCAATAGGTGCCACAATGTGTGCACAGCAAGATCCCACAGGCAGCAATATGATAATATGCAGATAATGTGTTTTCAGTGATGTAAGTTTCGGGATCGCAGAGGGAGCGACTTTCCTGCAGCGGCTAAGTGGTTTGTACCGCAGCCTCACAGCTCCAGCAACCCAGGTTAGGTTCTGGGTACTGCCTGTGCGGAGTTTGCAAGTTCTCCGTGTGGGTTTCCTCCGGGTGCTCTGGTTTCCTGCCACATGCCAAAGACTTGCGGGTTGATAGGTAAATTGGCCATTATAAAAATTGCCCCTCGTGTAGGTAGGTGGTCGGAGAATTGAGGGAAGGTGGGGATGTGAGAGGGCGAAAAATGGCTTGAATGTAGGATTAGCATAAATGGGTGGCTGATGGTCAGCGTTGGGCCGAAGGTACTGTTTTACTGCTGTATCTCTCTATGAATCGAATGGGACGTGTGGTTATTTTAAATGGTGACAGAAACATTTCAGCGGACGTTTCAATCTGGATTAAATCCCAGATCGAGAGAAAAAGAAACAGATGTGGATGGGGTGCAGGGGAGAGGGAGCAGGAGAAAGACAGGGAGAGGGGTGTTTGAGATTTTCAAACTGCAGGAATGTCCCTCCCTCTGGGATCTCGAAACTTACGTCACTGAAAACAGATTATCTGCATATTAGCATATTGTTGCCTTTGGGATCTTGCTGTGCACAGATTGCCTGCAGGTTTCCTGCATTACAACAGTGAGGACCATTTTAAAAATTAGTTCATTGATTCTCAACTGCTCCTGAGGGCCAATAATTACAAGAGGTGAACGTGAAGCTGTCTAAAGGCTTGTGAAAAGTTTAAAGATGGAGTTAAGCATTTTCAGAGGACTGTGATAGGATATCTGGCTTTGATCACATTGTGGGATCCTGCTGTGCATACATTCCCTGCATCAATTCTAACATTACAACAGGTGGAGAGAGAGAAACAGCTGGAGGTGGCAGGTAAATGAGAGAGAGAGAGAGAGAGAGAGAGACAGGCGGAGTGTGGATGAGGGAGGGAAGGCAGAGAAAGATGGAGAAAGACAGAGAGAGAAATCCACACTCAAAATCTTGGGAAACTGAATTTTGAAGTGTCACCATTGCTGGGATCTTGCTGTGCACAGCTTGCCTGCAGAATTCCCTGCATTGTAACAGTGAGTGCATTTTAGAAGTGAATTCATTGTGTGTAAAGCTCTCCTGAAGGCCTGGAATTTAAGTCCGGAGCTTGAAGCCGGTATAATTCCCAAACAATGCTGGTGTTTTGGGCAGTGACGTGAATTTCTCTCTCTCTCTCCATCTGTCTCTCTGAATGAGAGTAACAGGAGGGAGAGAGACGCAGGAGAGTGAGGGAATCAGAGGGGGAGAGAGGGGTAGCTGGCTGTACGCACACTGCTGCTTGTGGGATCTTGCTGTGCATCAATGGCCGACAGCATTTCCAACTTTGCAACAGTGACGACTACTTTAAAAAGTGATTCATTGAGTGTCAAATACTTCTGTGAATCAGCAATGAAATGGGTGAAATGTGAAGGTTTGTAAAGGCTTGTTCTCATTCCCGAATATTGCTGGTGTTTTAGGCTGTGGGCTGAATTTGACAGTGAAATGAAACACCGGGGGACCATTTGAATTCAGTTTTTCAGGGATGGGAATGTGGATTTCTCTCTCTATCCTTCTACAGGAGAGGGGATGGGGGTCACCAGTGTTTGTGTGCTTTTACAATGAGGCAGAAACAGATGTCGAGACACACAGAGAAATAGAGAGAGAGAGAGAGACAGCAGGAAATGACAGGGTAAACACATCCACACTTCCCAGTCTCTGGCTCTGTGTTGGGGGATGTGTTTGTAAGTCACTGAGAGATTGTTTTATGTCACTGAGTTTGAGAGAGAGTCCTGGGCTCTCGCTGTGTTTTATTTCTGTGCAAAAATGCTTTGCTTTGTTTGAATCAATTTTATTTCTCTTATTCACAAGGAGAATCTTTTCGGAAGCTGCAGCTGTGATGATGCAGAGGGAGAATCTTTTGTCCATGTGGAATTCTCCGACAAGAGCTTTAACCGGAGAGGGAAAGTAATAATAAATATATATTTGTCATTGTCAAATTAATTTCTAGATCCAAAAAAGAAGACTGTGTGTTTTCGGGGCTGATAGATAAACAAAGTGCTGGAAATGCTCAGTATTTCCAGCACAGTTTTTATTTCAGATTTCCAGCATCCTCAGTATTTTGATTTTGTGTTTTCGGGGGTCTGTGGATTTTATTTTAACCACAAGGGAGGGGGCTGGATGGTGCTCCAAAGGGAATAGTTTGGGAAGCGCTGCTCCAGAACAGTCAATGTAATCCCATAGATTTCCCTCTCTCCATCTCTTGCTGCAACTTGTTCCCTGCACCTTCCTCTTTGTTCCTAACTCTGTTTCTTCACATCTTTAAATCCCTATCTCTGCATCTCTCAACATCCTTTCTATCTTTGCCTCTCTCTGGAGTCTCACAAGTTTCCATTGTCACTCTCTTTCTGCGACTCTCTGTATCTTTATCTGTCTCTCTCTCAGTCCATTTCGTCTCTCACTCACTTCCAAATCCCTGAATCTTTCCATCTCTGCCACTCCTTTCCTGCAAGATTATCTCTGCATTTCCCTCCCACCTGTCCCGGGACACCCCTCTCTATTCTGTGAACACATCTTACTTTGTATCTCTGCCGCTCCACTTCTTTCTGTCTCTGCATATTTTGATGGTATTTAGATGGGGGTCTGTCCCGGGGTGGGGGAGGTATTTAGATGGGGGTCTGTCCCGGGGTGGGGTTAGTATTTAGATGGCGGTCTGTCCCGGGGGGGTATTTAGTTGGGGGTCTGTCCAGGGGGTTACTATTTAGATGGGGGTCTGTCCCGCGGGGGGGGGTATTTAGATGGGGGTCTGTCCCCGGGGTTAGTATTTAGATGGGGGTCTGTCCCGGAAAGAGTATTTAGATGGGGGTCTGTCCCCGGGGTTAGTATTTAGACGGGGGTCTGTCCTGGGGGGTGGTATTTAGATGGGGGTCTGTCCCTGGGGTTAGTATTTAGATGGGGGTCTGTCCCGGGGGTGTGTATTTAGATGGGGGTCTGTCCCTGGGGTTAGTATTTAGATGGGGGTCTGTCCCTGGGGTTAGTATTTAGATGGGGGTCTGTCCCTGGGGTTAGTGTTCAGACGGGGGTCTGTCCCGGGGGGGTGGTATTTAGATGGGGGTCTGTCCCTGGGGTTAGTATTTAGATGGGGGTCTGTCCCGGGGGGGTATTTAGATGACGGTCTGTCCCCGGAGTTAGTATTTAGATGGGGGTCTGTCCCGGGGTGGTATTTAGATGACGGTCTGTCCCCGGAGTTAGTATTTAGATGGGGGTCTGTCCCCGGGGTGGGGGGGGGGGTATTTAGATGGGGGTCTGTTCCTGTCAGGTATTTCTAACAGGGGTATTATAAGGGTATAATTAGATGGGGGTCTGTCCCCGGGTGGGGTATTAAGATGGGGGTCTGTCCCCGTATGGGGTATCTAGATGGGAGTCTGTCCCCAGGGATGTATTTAGATGGGGGTCTGTTCCCGGGTGGGGTATTTAGATGGGGGTCTGTTCCCGGGCATGTATTTAGATGGGGGTCTGTTCCGGGGGGGTATTTAGTTGGGGGTCTGTCCCCGTGGTTAGTATTTAGATGGGGGTCTGTTCCCATCAGGTATTTGTAACAGGGGTATTATAAGGGTATAATTTGATGGCGGTCTGTCCCTGGGGTTAGTATTTAGATGGGGGTCTGTTCCCGTCAGGTATTTGTAACAGGGGTATTATAAGGGTATAATTAGATGGGGGTCTGTCCCTTGGGTTAGTATTTAGATGGGGGTCTTTCCCCGGGGGGGGGGTGTATTTAGATGGCGGTCTGTCCCTGGAGTTAGTATTTAGATGGGGGTCTGTTCCCGTCAGGTATTTGTAACAGGGGTATTATAAGGGTATAATTAGATGGGGGTCTGTCCCTGGGGTTAGTATTTAGATGGGGGTCTGTCCCTGGGGTTAGTATTTAGATGGGGGTCTGTCCCCGGGGATGTATTTAGATGGTGGTCTGTCCCCGGGGATGTATTTAGATGGGGGTCTGTCCCTGGCGGGGTATCTAGATGGGTGTCTGTTATTGGCGGGGTATTTCAATGGGAGTCTGCTCCTGGGGAGGGTATTTCGATGGGAGTCTGTCCCCAGGGATGTATTTAGATGGGAGTCTGTCCCCAGGGATGTATCTAGATGGGGGTCTGTCCCCAGGGATGTATCCAGATGGGAGTGTGTTATTGACGGGGTATTTCGATGGGAGTCTGCTCCTGGGGGGTATTTAGATGGGAGTCTGTCCCTGGGGGAAGGGGATAATTAGATGGGGGTCTGTTCCTGGGGGGGTATCTAGATGGGACTCGGTCCTGGGGGGGGGGTATTTTAGATGGGACTCTGTCCTGGGTCTGGTGATAGTGAGGGTATTAGATGGGGGTCAGTTAACGGGAGATATCAGATGGGGGTCTGCAGATGAGGATTATTTAGATTGGGTGGGGGTGTGAACAAAAGGGGAATGTTATCCGGGGTGGCGGGGGGGGAAATATTTCAGGGGATAAAATTTACATTGGGGATCTAAATTGCGGTTGGAGGAAATTTTGCAGACGGGGGGGGGAAATTGCAGGGGAGGGGGAAATAATTGCGGGGGGGATATAATTGCGGGGGGGATAATTATTGCCGGGGGGGATAATTATTGCGGGGGGGGATATTTATTGCGGGGGGGATATAATTGCGGGGGGGATATAATTGCAGGGGGATATAATTGCAGGGGGATATAATTGCAGGGGGGGATAATTGCGGGGGGGGGTAATTGCGGGTCGGGGAAATAATTGCGGGGGGGTGAAATAATTGCGGGGGGGAATAATTGCGGGCAGGGAATAATTGCGGGGGGGGAATTATTGCGGGGGGTGAATTATTGCGGGGGGGGGAATTATTGCGGGGGGGAATAATTGCGGGGGGGGACTAATTGCGGGGGGGAATAATTGCGGGGGGGGAATAATTGCAGGGGGGGAATAATTGCAGGGGGGGATATTTGGAAAAAGCACGAGAGAAAAGATAGAATGGGCGAGAAAGAAGGAGCGAACAGATAGAGAAAGAAAGAGACAAAGAAGGGATAAAAAAGAATGAGAGAAAAGATAGAGTCAGGAGATAGAAATAGAGAAAAGACAGAGAGTCAGAAATAGAGAAAAGACAAAGTCAGAAAAAGACAGAGTCAGAAATAGGGGTTAGTATTTAGATGGGGGTCTGTCCCGGGGTGGGGGGTATTTAGATGGGGGTCTGTCCCGGGGGGGATAGTTAGATGGGGGTCTGTCCTGGGGGGGATAGTTAGATGGGGGTCTGTCCCGGGGGGGGTATTTAGATGGGGGTCTGTCCCGGGGGGGATAGTTAGATGGGGGTCTGTCCCTGGGGTTAGTATTTAGATGGGGGTCTGTCCCCGGGGAGGATAGTTAGATGGGGGTCTGTCCCCGGGGTTAGTATTTAGATGGGGGTCTGTCCCCGGGGAGGATAGTTAGATGGGGGTCTGTCCCGGGGTGGGGGGTATTTAGATGGGGGTCTGTCCCGGGGTGGGGGGTATTTAGATGGGGGTCTGTCCCGGGGGGGATAGTTAGATGGGGGTCTGTCCCTGGGGGTAGTATTTAGATGTGTGTCTGTCCCCGGGGAGGATAGTTAGATGGGGGTCTGTCCCGGGGGTTAGTACTTAGATGGGGGTCTGTCCCGCGGTGGGGGGTATTTAGATGGGGGTCTGTCCCGGGGGGGATAGTTAGATGGGGGTCTGTCCCTGGGGTTAGTATTTAGATGGGGGTCTGTCCCCGGGGAATATAGTTAGATGGGGGTCTGTCCCTGGGGTTAGTATTTAGATGGGGGTCTGTCCCCGGGGAGGATAGTTAGATGGGGGTCTGTCCCGGGGTGGGGGGTATTTAGATGGGGGTCTGTTCCGGGGGTTAGTATTTAGATGGGGGTCTGTCCCGGGGTGGGGGGCATTTAGATGGGGGTCTGTCCCGGGGGATGTATTTCGATGGGGGTCTGTCCCTGGGGTTAGTATTTAGATGGGGGTCTGTCCCCGGGGAGGATAGTTAGATGGGGGTCTGTCCCTGGGGTTAGTACTTATATGGGGGTCTTTCCCGGGGTGGGGGGTATTTAGATGGGGGTCAGTCTCGGGGGGGGCGTTATTTAGATGGGGCATCGTGGATATAAATTGCGTTTGGAGGAAATTTAGCAGCCGGGTGGCGTGAAATTGAGGGGGGGGAAAAATTGCAGGGGAGGGGGACTAAATATGCTGGGGGTATAAATTGCGGGGGGGAAAATTGAGGGGGGGGAATTGCGGGGGGGGGGGTGGAATCGCGGGGGGGGTGGAATCGCAGGGGTGTGGAATCGCGGGGGGGGTGAAATCGCGGGGGGGGGTGAAATCGCGGAGGGGGGAAATCGCGGGCGGGGGCGGAATCGCAGGGGGGTGATGGGAGTTTGTTCCCGGGGGGGATTTTAAATGGGGGTCTGTCCCTGGGGAGTGTTATTCAGATGGGGGTCTGTTCCGGGGTGTGGGTATTTAGATGGTAGTTTGTTCCCGGGGGGTAATTAGATGGGGGTCTGTTCCTGGGGGGTGTTATTCAGATGGGGGTCTGTTCCTGGGGGGTGTTATTCAGATGGGAGTCTGTTCCGGGGTGGGGGTATTTAGATGGTAGTTTGTTCCCGGGGGGGTAATTAGATGGGGGTCTGTTCCTGGGGGGTGTTATTCAGATGGGGTCTGTTCCTGGAGGGTGTTATTCAGATGGGAGTCTGTTCCGGGGTGGGGGTATTTAGATGGTAGTTTGTTCCCGGGGGGTAATTAGATGGGGGTCTGTTCCTGGGGGGTGTTATTCAGATGGGGTTCTGTTCCTGGGGGGTGTTATTCAGATGGGAGTCTGTTCCGGGGTGGGGGTATTTAGATGGTAGTTTGTTCCCGGGGGGTAATTAGATGGGGGTCTGTTCCTGGGGGGTGTTATTCAGATGGGGGTCTGTTCCTGGAGGGTGTTATTCAGATGGGAGTCTGTTCCGGGGTGGGGGTATTTAGATGGTAGTTTGTTCCCGGGGGGTAATTAGATGGGGGTCTGTTCCTGGGGGGTGTTATTCAGATGGGGGTCTGTTCCTGGAGGGTGTTATTCAGATGGGAGTCTGTTCCGGGGTGGGGGTATTTAGATGGTAGTTTGTTCCCGGGGGGTAATTAGATGGGGGTCTGTTCCTGGGGGGTGTTATTCAGATGGGGGTCTGTTCCTGGGGGATGTTATTCAGATGGGAGTCTGTTCCGGGGTGGGGGTATTTAGATGGTAGTTTGTTCCCGGGGGGTAATTAGATGGGGGTCTGTTCCTGGGGGGTGTTATTCAGATGGGGGTATGTTCCTGGAGGGTGTTATTCAGATGGGAGTCTGTTCCGGGGTGGGGGTATTTAGATGGTAGTTTGTTCCCGGGGGGTAATTAGATGGTGGTCTGTTCCTGGGGGGTGTTATTCAGATGGGGGTCTGTTCCTGGGGGATGTTATTCAGATGGGAGTCTGTTCCGGGGTGGGGGTATTTAGATGGTAGTTTGTTCCCGGGGGGTAATTAGATGGGGGTCTGTTCCTGGGGGGTGTTATTCAGATGGGGGTCTGTTGCTGGGGGGTGTTATTCAGATGGGGGTCTGTTCCTGGGGGGTGTTATTCAGATGGGGGTCTGTTCCTGGGGGGTGTTATTCAGATGGGAGTCTGTTCCGGGGTGGGGTTATTAAGATGGGAGTTTGTTCCCGGGGGGTATTTAGATGGGGGTCTGTTCCTGTGGGGTGTTATTCAGATGGGAGTTTGTTCCCGGGGGCAATGTAAATGGGTGTTTGTTCCCGGGGTCTATTTAGATGGGAATCTGTCCTGGGCGGGTGGTAGTTTGATGGGTTGTCTTGGAACAGAGGGAAGGGGATAATTAGATGGGGGTCTGTTGATAATGAGGGGATTAGATGGGGGTCATTTAACAGGGGATATCAGACAGTTGTCTGCAGATGAGGATTATTTAGATCGGGGATGTCTGTACAAGGGGGGGATGTTTTCTGGTGGGGGGAATTGCAGGAAAAAGATTTGCATGGTGGATAAAAATTGCGGGCGGTGGATAAATTGAGGGCGGTGGATAAATTGAGGGTGGTGGATAGGGTCAGGAAAAGACAGAAAAATTTGGAAAGATGGCGAGAAATGATAGAAAGAGAAATAGAGAAGACAGAAAGATGCAAAGAAAGAGAGAGAAAAAGAGAAGGGGAAAAAGTGGAGGGAAATAACAGAGACACAAAGAAATTGAAGGCACCAAAGAGACAGACAGAAATCCAGTGAGAAAGACAAAGAGAATCACAGAGAGATTGAGAGAGAGGACAGAGAATCACAGAGAGATTGAGAGAGAGGACAGAGAATCACAGAGAGATTGAGAGAGGACAGAGAATCACAGAGAGATTGAGAGAGAGGACAGAGAAACACAGAGAGATTGAGAGAGAGGACAGAGAATCACAGAGAGATTGAGAGAGAGGACAGAGAATCACAGAGAGATTGAGAGAGAGGACAGAGAATCACAGAGAGATTGAGAGAGAGGACAGAGAAAGCCATTGAGACAGAAAGACGCACAATCACTCAGAGAGAGAGAGAGAAACACAAAGTGAGGGAGAGAGAGAGAGATGGAGGAACAGAGAAGTAGAAGGAAAAACAGAGACAGAAATACAAGGTGAGGGAGAGATTCAGAAAAAGAGAGAGTGAGAGAGAGATTCAGTGCGAGAGAGAGATTCAGTGCGAGAGAGATTGAGAGAGAGTGAGATTCAGTGAGAGAGAGATTGAGTGGGAGAGAGATTGAGTGGGAGAGAGATTGAGTGCGAGGGAGATTGAGTGCGAGGGAGATTGAGTGCGAGGGAGAGACTGTGAGAGGGAGAGTCTGTGAGAGGGAAAGTCTGTGAAAGGGAGGTTCAGTGCGAGGGAGATTCAGTTCGAGGGAGATTCAATGCGAGAGAGACTGTGCGAGAAAGACTGTGAGAGAGAAACTGTGAGAGAGAGACTGTGAGAGAGAGACTGTGAGAGAGAGACTGTGACAGAGCTAGATTGAGTGCGAGAGAGATTGAGTGAGAGAGAGATTGATTGAGAGAGAGATTCAGTGGGAGAGAGACTGAGTAAGAGAGAGATTCAGTGGGAGAGAGATTCAGTGGGAGAGAGATTCAGTGGGAGTGAGATTGAGTGAGAGAGAGATTGAGTGAGAGAGAGATTGAGTGAGAGAGAGATTGATTGAGAGAGAGATTCAGTGAGAGAGAGATTGAGTGAGAGAGAGATTCAGTGGGAGAGAGATTCAGTGGGAGAGAGATTCAGTGGGAGTGAGATTGAGTGAGAGAGAGATTGAGTGAGAGAGAGATTGAGTGAGAGGGAGAGTGATTCAGAGAGAGAGATTGAGTGAGAGAGAGATTGAGTGAGAGAGAGATTGAGTGGGAGAGAGATTCAGTGAGAGAGAGATTCAATGAGAGAGAGATTGAGTGAGAGAGAGATTCAGCGAGAGAGACTTAGTGAAAGAGACTGAGTCAGAAGAAGGGAGAAAAGCAGAAACAGACAATAAAGATGTGATACTCACCATCCCACACTGTCTGCTTTCCATCGTTGGACTCTAAAACCTTCCCGCCATCAGCTCATCCATGGGGAAGAGATCCTGGAGAGGGACATTGTGGTGGGATCTGGAGAAAAGCGTCAGGACTGGGACAGAGAGAGTGGGGGATTCAGACTGGACTCTCTCTCACACACACACACTGTAATCAGTTCCAATTCACCTGGGCACAGAGATTGAGACACAGAAACTCACCTTCAGAATCCAGCTGCATGGAAGGAAAGAATGTGGTCTGATGTTGTCCTAATATATCCCAGAACCTGTCACTCAAAACAGACAGTCTACCCAAAATGCAGCTTAACCAACCAGCTCTCAGCTTCCTCCATCTGGACACTCCCTCCCAGGTATGGGACAGTCCAAGGTGAGTCTCTGTGTAAACAGCGAATGGGGGAGAGAGGGATATTCCAGACATATCCCAAATGGACCATTCCAGATAGAAACCTCTCTGTCTGCCTCTCTCTCTCTCTCTCCCTCCCCCAAAAACCTCATTAACAGAACAGAAAAGCTGCTGTAATTTAAAACCTGGAGGGGCCGGTTTGGATAATAACCATTTAACACTCATTGTATTAAATGTCTTTCACTATTCACCTCCAGTTAACAGAAAGTTCAGAAAATGACTCATTGCAATTACCTTGAAATTCTGACAAAGTGTTATTGCTGGAGAGGCCTGTTTGAATGCAGTACAAACATGCGTTTTTTATTCGGTTTTTCATTTCCACTGTGTGACAAAGACTGAAACTAGAGCCAGGTTAATGAGGCAGCCAAGAGAACTTTTATAATCAGTGACATTTCACACAACAATTCTTACCCATATTTACAGTTGTATTCGTCAATGATTCTTTGCCCTGTATTTGATGCTGCTGTATTTATGTATTAGCTGTAATCAATCAATAAAACCTTCTTAATATTCACCAGTTTAATGTTACAAGGGTTTACAAAGCTGGGAAATGGCCATTTAACACAAATGGTATTAAAGATCTTCCACTTTTCACCTCCAGTTTATATAAAGTTCAGCAATAAAGACCTCTACATTCTGACAAAGAGTTTTTGCTGCTGCAATAAAGTGTCACTTGTTTCCATTTGCTTCCAGACTCTGCTCTCCTGGGTAATTCAAAGGGATTTGTGTTCATTGCTTGTCCAAATTCAGGAGGTTTCAGCTCCTCTGCAGCTGCTGTCCTGGAGAAATTAATTGCATATAAAATCTTTCCCTCATTTTGGATATGTTTGGAGAGACTGTTTACACTAGTAGAGGAGTGAAACAAATACGCAGGGAGTTATTATGGTCTGGAATTCACTTTCTGACAGGTTTCAGAAAGCAGATTAAATATTAACTTTCAAAAGACAATTGGATCAAAATTTCAATTACTTTGAGTTATAGTTGAGAAGATACCAGCATAGAAAGAGAAGTGTGAGAGAGAGAGATGTCATAACGTAGGTGATCAAGAACTCAACACAACATATATTGAGAGTTTTTATTTCTAAATAACTGTTTGAGTTTTATTTGATCCTGTTGTTTTATTTATACATTAGCTTTAATCACTCAATATAACTTTCCAAACAGGAACGAGTTTCATGTTACAAGTGCTCTCAGTAGAAAAATAGCCATTTTACAAAAGTTGCATTGAAATTATTTTATTCAGCATCTCAAGTTTACAATAAAGTAAATTCCTCAGGTTTGTGAAAACTTCCAAACTCAGCAAGGGAATCTCCCATCAGTAATGGCTCAGCATCTCCATCTGCTGGTGTCCCTGCCTCACTGCAGTTACGGTCCCACACTCACCATCTCCATCTGCTGGTGTCCCTGTCTTACTGCAGCTGCTGTCCCCCTCTCACCATCTCCATCTGCTGGTGTCCCTGTGTCACTGCAGGTAATGTCCCTCTCTCACCATCTCCATCTGCTGGTGTCCCTGTCTCACTGCAGTTACTGCCCCCTCTCACCATCTCCATCTGCTGGTGTCCCTGCGTCACTTCAGTTAATGTCACTTCCTCACCATCTCCATCGCCTGGTGTCCCTGTCTCATTGCAGTTAATGTCCCTCTCTCACCATCGACATCTGCTGGTACTCCTGCCTCACTGCAGTTACTGACCTCCTCTCACCATCTCCATCTGCTGGTGCCTCTGCCTCACTGCAGTTGCTGCCCCCGCTCACCATCTCCATCTGCTGGTGTCCCTGCCTCACTGCTGTTACTGTCCCACTCACCAGCTCACAATCCTTTGCAGCTTTGTCCACTGGCTGCGGTTGTTAACAAAGCAACCACAAAGAGGCGCTGTACTGGCACATGCGCAAACGTACACTAGCCCAGTTCAACGTCAGGGTCTGCCCACGCTCAGGCAGCTGCCAGGACTAAAGATGGCGCCGGTCAAATAATCACAGAGGCGGGTGGAGGGTGGGAGGTGGAGCTTTGGGTCTGGGGGAGGAGGAGGGGGAATGGGATTTAGTTCCAGTGTTTGAAACCCTTCAGCTCTTTCTATGATTTCACTAATTTAGCAATGAGATTGAGAGGGTATTTCACCCCCTTCTTCAGCTCCTGTCTGAATTTAGTCTGGGTCACAATGTAAATACATGTGTTGGTGCAGGAACTGAGAAGCTGCAGCATCTTTGATGTTTGTTCTGTGATATAGAGAGGGTCAGTGGAGGAGGAATAATAATAAATATCTGTAATTCTCCTATAAATGTTATACACAACCCGGGTCACCCATAACAGGATAAAACTGCCGGATATACTGAAGAGTAAAATAATTGATTTCCTGCGATTCTCCATCTCTGGGTCCTTGTGATTCTCTGCATTGCTGTGGCGCCGGAATCCCCTGCGGACTTTACTGGAGAATAAAATCCGTCTGACAGTCAGAACATTGAGCAGCAAAATCAGAAAGACCGGGACACAAGGGGTTAAAATGCGGTTAAACAATTCAATTGCCCCCCATATGGGGGAAGTAAAGAAGCTCAGTTTATTAACACAACCCATGGGAACATTATCAATAATGTATTGTTGTTCCAGTGTAAAGTACCAGGGGAGAGACTCGAAACAACCCAGCACACTCACTGTTCCCACAACCACAGCCGCCCTTTTCTCGCTGCAATATTTTGTTTTCAGCTTCTCACAACAAATGGCCACAAATCGATCAAAGGTGAAAGTGACTGTGAGCCAGACAGAAACAACTGTGGATGCAGAAAGCAGAACGGTAATGAGAGAACACACAGGAGTAATTCTCAGGAATGAATATGGGAAATAAATTGAAACAATCCATCTCAATATGGGATTAGTGATAACGACCAGGAGATCAGACACTGCCATTCCCACCAGGTAGACACTGATACATTTGGAGAGACCGCACTTTCCTCGGGACAGGATCACAATCGCCACCAAGTTAACTGGAAGAGAGAGAGAAAAGGAAGCAGAGAAATTACTGATCAGATCTGGAGACAAAGCAGCAGTTTGACAGGATCTGGGCTGAAATTTCCAGCTTTGTTGCTGCATCGAGCAGTGAAAACTGATTCATTGACCCGGGCAGTGCTTTGTCACAGTGAAATGTTTGAAAACACAATTATTAACAATGAATTGGGAAATTGATGCAGAAAGTGAATGAAGTCAGCACCGGATCTACTGGAAGTACTGAGTGAGGATGCAGTGTCAGTGGGGAATGAGAAGGAGATTTACAGAGATGGATTCCAATGTGTTAATTGGGAATTTGTCTCCAGACTGTTGGTTGGGAAGGTTTGTGGAGAGCGGGATGTGTAGCTGGTTTGTTGCTCTGGGTTTAGGGAACAGACAGGGACTGTTTACACATGGGAAAAGGCTGAAAACTGCAGCGCTGAGTTTGAGTATCAGTCGTGATTTCGAATGGTGGAGCAGGCTATAAGCGCTGAATGGCCTCCTCCTGCTCCTATGTTACTGTATTCCTATCAGATTGGACGAGGCAGCTGGAGGTGGAGCCTCAATACATTGAAATCCCAGTTAAACTCAGCCATGTTATTGGGGAGGGAGGACATTGTTCTGTCCCTTTGTAACACTGAGATTGTGAGATGTCTCATTATCAATCACTGAAAAAAATCATTAAAATATTCCAGGACCGGTTAGATCCACATCATGAAACTGTTAAAAATTCCTAATGGTCTGATTATTGATCCTCACTGAAACATCTCATTCCAATACATACAATACACAGAATAATCCAGTAACAATGCCACAGTTACTTAAAACAATACCATTAAATACATAATACAGTTCCTGCAAGAATGAAAGAGTCGACAATGAGGAGATTCCATTAGTAAATTGCTGGAAAAGAACAGCCGGCTGTGTAACACACACAGAGGAAAATAATACCGAGTACAGCAGCACAGTTAACATCGATTTACACCATTAACAGCTGAGATACTGCTTACCAGTAACTCCAATTGCTGCAAGTACAGGATAATAAATGTCTTCTATCTGATGCATTACTGGATATCCCATTTCTGTGAGAAGCAGAGACTTCGATTAGCCTGGAATCCAGAGCTCCACCAGGCACTCTGAGCTGATCCATTCCAATGGGTCCTGATTTATACAGGGGATAAGTCTCCAATGACACGGTTATACCCCTGATCATTGCTATTAATTACACTCACCTGAACAAACACATTACATCAGCAGCTTTGACTCTGATGTAAATAATGCGGTGGATAAAACACAATCAATTTAATGTCAATGACATTTTCTGAGTAAGACCTCTCTCTGAAATAAATCAGAAATCTGTACTCATACTGGATGGATGGCAATTATGAGAGGCGTCATTTAGTTTAGTTTTGTTTAGACATGCAGCACTGAAACAGGCCCTTCGGTCCACCGAGTCTGTGCCGACCATCAACCACCCATTTATACTAACCCTACACTAATCCCATATCCTTACCACATCCCCACCTGTCCCTATATTTCCCTACCACCAATCTATACTAGGGGCAATTTATAATGGCCAATTAACCTATCAAGCTGCAAGTCTTTGGCATGTGGGAGGAAACCGGAGCACCCGGAGGAAACCCACGCAGACACAGGGAGAACTTGCAAACTCCACACAGGCAGTACCCAGAATTGAACCCGGGTCACTGGAGCTGTGAGGCTGCGGTGCTAACCACTGCGCCACTGTGCCGCCCATTTTCCATATTATTGTATTGACCTTGTTCACTCCTGGCATTTCTATTGTAAATGTAACTGATCTGTCTGCAGTGGACACTGAATCCAGGGACAAAAGCAATCCTGTTTCACTCTGTTCCTCCCTTTTCCCAGTTAAAATGTGAAATTTGAGTCTCTGATTCGGGACCATGTTCAGGGTTACAGCCCAGAAACTACTGTGAGTGATATTACGGTACACAGACTGTACACATCCATTTTGGATGCAGTTGGGTCGTGATAATATCACTGGTCATGTAATCCAGAGGCCCAAACTGATGGCCTGGGGACAGGGGTTCATATGCCAACACGGCAGCTATATAAACCAGAGGGAGCTCCCTTTCTGTGTACAAAGCACAGAGGGAGCACACACTCTATTTATAAAGTTGGGGGCGATGAAGGAAAGAGGTGAAGAGGGAAACGGAAACAAATGGGGAAATGGAGAGAGGGACAAAGTGGAAGACAGTGAGAGACAGAAGAGATAGTGAAATGAGACCTTGACGGAACCCCAGTAACAATCACCATTGTCTGCCCAGTTCGATATTTGGGGTTTAATGTAAGGGTTTTCGGGAGGAGTGTTAGATGAGTGTTTGATATTTTCAAACTGCATTGACATTCCCAACAAAAGCAATAGTTAAAGATTCAAAATTAACCAAACAAATGGCTCAAATCATTGCTGTCCATGTGCAGAGGGACAGAGAGATGGAGGGAGTGAGGCACAGATGGAGAGAGACACATAGTGGGACAGAGGCAGAGGTAGAGAGAGAGAGACGGAGCTAGAATGATAGAGGAAAAAGGAGAAACAGAGACAGACGGGACAGAGAGAAAGGGTGTCAGGCAAATGCAGAATGAGACAGACAGAAAGGGAGGCAGACAGATGCAGAGGGAGAGGGAGAGGGAGAAAGTGAGTGAGACAGATACAGAGGGAGAGAGACAGATGCAGAGGGAGAAAGGGACAGTGATGGAGAGAGGGAGAGAGACAAACAGAGGGAGAAACAGAGACAGAGAAAGAGAGACAGACAGGGAGAGAAGGGGACGGCGAGATGATAGGAAAAACATTATATCTAATAATGTTGACAAAAGATAGAATTAAAAAGTAAAACTGGCTGTGTGCAAGAACTAATTTTGAAAGGAAAGATCAGGGGTTTCGTGTGAGTGTTTTGGGGGTGAGTGTTGGATCAATGATTGATATTTTCAAACTGAAGTGACATTTAATATTATTGAAAAAGATATTATTAAACACTTATAAACTTTAGAAGCAGGGGAAGTGGGATAGTGTGTGAGGGGACATTGACAGAATCTCAATAAACAATCCCCATTATCTGCACAGTCCTGTATTGGGGATTTAGTGAGAGAGTTTAGGGGGCGATTGTTGATCAATGTTTGATATTTTCAAACTGCAGTGACGTTCCCAGCAAGGGCAAGGTTTACAGGTTCAAACTTAACCAAGAAATGGATAAAAACATTTCTGTCCAAGGAGAAAGAGATGGTGTTAGAGACAGAGTCATGGAAAGAGGCAGAGAAAGAGGGAGAGGGTGAGGGAGAGAGAGAGAGAAAGATAGGAGGAAACAGACATGAGAGGGAGAGACAGAGAGAGGATGAGCCAAGTTGTAACAATCATTAACAATCCTCATTATCTGCCCAGTCCTGTTTTTGGAGGTTAGTGTGAGTGTTTTAGGGGTGAATGTTGGATTCGTGTTTCATATTTTCAAACTGCAGTGACATTCCCAACAAGGCTGTTAAAGTATATAAGAGCAGGGAGGTTATGCTGGAACTGTATAACTCATTGCTTAAGCACCATAATGAGAGCTCCCAGGGCAGGTACAGTGTGAGTTTAGATACAGAGTAAAGCAGTGGATTTAGAGAAGGAGGGAGAGATGGGCAGGAAGAGTGAGGAGATACGGGGAGGCAGTCAGATTGTAGGAGAAACTTTACATCGAACCACATGAAAAAATAAATAATTAAAAATATAAATGGACTGCGCACTGAAAATACTGTCCGCCCACAACAACTAAAGTCACACACCATCCTACCTTGAAACGATATCGCCATTCCTTCACTGTTACTGCGTCAAAATCCTGGAACTCCCAACCTCACAGCACTGTGGGTGTACCTACACCACATGGACTGCAGCGGTTCAAGAAAGGGCTCAACACCACCTTCTCAAGGGATATTAGGAATGGGCAATAAATGCTGGCCTGGCCAGTAACGCACACATTCAACAAATAAATAAGGCAAATAAAAAGTTGACACTGAGTCACTACGCTACACGAGACGAACAAAAACCTGGTCAAAGAGGTTGGTTTGAGGGAGCGTCTTCAAAGAGGAAAGAGAGTTAGAGAGATGGAGAGGTTGAGGAAAGGAATTCCAGAATTAGGGTCCTGGCAGCTTGAAGGCACAGTCACCAGTGTTGGAACAATTCAAATTGGGGATGCTCAAGAGGCCAGAATTAGAGGATCGCAGATATTGGTGGATTGTGGAGTTGGAGGAGATTGCAGAGATAGGGAGGGGTCATTTGTGGAAGACTGTTCCAAAATTCTACTACCCTTTGTATGTAGAAGTGTTTCTGAATTTCATCTTTGAAAGGGCTTTCGACTGATTTCTGATTTTTCGACAGTCCCCCCGTCTTAGACTGTCCCCATTGAATACTCACAAGGCAGGTACGCACGGGGTCAGATACAGAGTAAAGATCTATCTACCAATGCCAGACTCACTATTCCTCTGTCTCTTTCTCCTCATCCCTCACTGCCTGCAACACCCTTTCTCTGCCTCTCTTTCTCCCTCTTCCCATCCTGAAAGCAAGAGGGAGAGATTGAGATAGTGTACAGATGGAGACAGAGATAGAGGGAGAAAAGTTGAGAAATAGACTTGGAAAGTGAGTAACAAAGAGAAGAAACAGGGTTTCAGAGAGTAGAAGAGAGGGGAATAGAGAGATAGAGATGGAGAGAGATTACCAGCAAGAGAGTTTACCAGAGATTACCTCTCTCTCAGTCCCTATCACTCCTTTCCAATTTGTGACCATCTCCATCTATTTTTCTCCTTCTCCCCCGATGTTTCAAACTCCATGCATCTCGCTCGTATGTCTTAGTATGCTGCAGTGAAGGGTTACATCAAATTATTATGGTTTACATTTGCTCTTTCAATCGAACTGAACAATCTCTCAGACTGTGAACAGAGGGGCCTTGGAGTTATAGTCCACTGATTCCTGAGTGTAACAGGACAGGTGGATAAGGTGGTTAAGAATGCTTAAGGAATACTTTCCTTTATTGGCCGATGTAGAGAATATAAGAGCAGGGAGGTTATGCTAGAACTGCATAAAACACTAGTTAGACCACAGTTAGAGTACTGTGTACAGTTCTGGTCAACACATTACAGGAAGGATGTGATCACACTGGAGAGGGGACAGAGGAGATTTGCAGAGGATGTTGTCAGGAATGGAGAATTTTAACTATGAGTAAAGATTGGATAGGCTGGAATTGTTTTCTTTGGAACAGAGAAGGTTGAAGGGAAGATTTAATTGAGGTGCATAAAATAATGACGGGCCTAGATAGAGTGGATAGGAAGGACCATTTCCATTAACAGAGGGGTCAATAACCATGGGCATAGATTGCAAGATTTCCACACCAATATCATGAGGGTGTGATGGCTTCCATGGTGGAATACCTTGCTGGATGTTTACAATGGAGCGTTTTCCTTCCTGATTATCAAAACTGGCTGCTTGGGCCCCAACTTCATCCACATTTCTCCCACTCGACCAATATTTCACTCTGCATACCTATCCTTCTATGTTTGTGTACACAGCAATGAAGGATTACATCAAATGAATATATCTTACATTCTCCCTTTCAATCCACCCCAACAATCTCTCTGTCTCCAACCTTGTCCCTCTCAACAGCACTCTCTCTATCTGCATATCGAAGCCTCTCTCCCTCTGTCTCCCTCTTAGTTTCAGAGATAGCAGGAGGGAGAGAGAGAGAGAGGAAGACAGAGAGAGACACAAAGAACAAACCCAGCTTCTCCAATCTATCCACGTAACTGAATTCCCTCATCCCTGGAACCATTCTTGTGAATCTTTTTTGCACCCTCTCTAATGCCCCCACATTCTTCCTAAAGTACGGTGTCCATAATAGGACAATGCTCCAGTTGAAGGCAAACCAGCATTTTACAAAGGTCATAGTTTCCTTGCCTTTGTATTCAATGTCCCTATTTATAATCTCAGGACACCTTATGCCGTTTAACCACTTTCAGAACCTTCCCTGCCACCTTCAGTGATTGGTGTACAAATACCCCCCAGATGTGACTGTTCCTGCACCTCCTTTAGTATTCTATCCTTTACTTTATATCGTCTCTCCTCCTTTTTCCTGACCGTGGAGGCGGAAGATGCGGGCATGGTTCTTAATGAATACATTGCGGCTGTCTTCAAAAAAGGGGAGATGACACAGACATTGTAGTCAATGAGGAGGGGTTTGATATATTGGATGGGATAAACAGTGAGAGGAAATATTCAGGGGTTTAGCATCTTTGAAATCTGATAATTCACCAGGTTCAGACTGTTTAGAGGTACAAGGGAGGAAATAGCAAAGGCTCTGACCATCGTTTTCCAAACCTCTCTGGTTCAAGTCTTGCTCCCAGAGGACTGGAGGACTGTGTATGTTGTACTGTTGATTAACAAGGGTGAAAGTAATAGACTGAGTAATTACAGGCCACGCAGCCTAATCATAGTGGAGGGAGAATTATTGGGCGCAAGGGAATGATTGATTCCTTTCTAGTACGGTGTGTCTCAGTGTCTCCATGTCTGTGGCTCTGGCACAATTTGAGCACGATCCTAACATTGGTGAGGAGTCGGTCTCTGGAATAAATGTCCCAGTGTTGTGGTAACATAAAATCGCCACCGAGAACCAGCCGATAATCGCTGACTAATGTTTGTGGATTTCCACAGATGTTTGAGAAAGGAGAGAGAGACAGACAGACAGAAAGAGAGACAAAGACAAAGACACAGAGAGTGACAGCAAGGTATTTGTCATTGGACAGAGGAAGAGGAGGAGGCCATTTTAGTTTAGTGATACAGCCCTGAAACAGGCCCTTCGGCCCACCGAGTCTGCACCGACCATCAACCATCCATTTAGACTAATGCTACACTAATTCCATATTTCTACCACATCCCCACCTGCCCCTATATTTCCCTACCACCTACCTATACTAGGGTCAATTTCTAATGGTCAATTTTCCTATCAACCTGCAAGTCATTGGCATGTGGGAGGAAACTGGAGAAAACCCACGCAGACACAGGGAGAACTTGCAAACTACACACAGGCAGTACCCGGAATTGAAGCCAGGTCGCTGGAGCTGGAGCTGTGAAGCGGTGCTAACCAGTGTGCCAGTGTGCCGTTCAACCCTATTCTGTCATTCAATGAGCTCATGGCTGATGTGTGATCTCACTCCATGTACCTATCTTTGCCCCTTAATACCTTTGGTTGACAAAAATCTATCAAACTGATATTTAAAAATTAACAAGTGTCTCAGCATCAATTGCTGATTGTGGAAGAGAGTTCCAAACTGATACCACACCTGGTGTGTTGAAGTGTTTCCTCATTTTACTCCTGAAAGTTTTTTAGACTGCCTTTAGATTTTTAGACGATGCCCCCAAGTTCCTGACTCCGCAGCAAGTGGGAATTGTTACTCTCTGTCAACCCATTCAGTTTCCCTTATTATCTTGGAAACATTCATCAAATAACCCCATAACCGTCTAAATTCAAGGGAAAGGAAATGTTGGTGCAGGATGGGAGACTGGAGCAGATGGTTTGGGGAAGTGGATAAACTGAAGCAATGGATGAGGAGACTGAGGATTCAATACAGTGAGAGGAGAGGCTGAGATTCACAGGGAGAGACTGCAGCAGAGTGTTAGATGAAATTTAATCTATAGATCCCAGTAATACAACTCAATTAATACATTCAAACAATAATCCCTGTGGTTATTGGTGTTGGAGAACAGTTCATTGTTTCTACAATATAGTCAATATATTTAGTTTGCACAGGCTATTAAATATAAATGTAAATATATTTCTGATATCAGCCTCGCTCTTTATTGAATTCAGCAGTCACAGATATTTTAAAGTGCAGTATTTAAATAATGAATTACCATCAGTGATGAACTGATTCTATTCTGTTTATTCAGTCACTAAGTAAGGAATAGGAACTTTCTACAAAACAAAATGAGGACCTGACAGAAATCAACACAGAGGATCAAGTCCAACAGGAAAATGAACACAATCTGACAACAGACAACTTCAACTCACACTTTCTCTCAATAATTGTTCTGGACATTCCAGCACTTTATGATAGTGAATTATTTGCACTGCTGCTTCTTTCTCTTTCTCCTTACTTCTGCTTTTCTTTTTCCATCTGGTTCCTTCGCCCTGCTCCTTTTCTCCTTCCTGATCTCTCTGGAGTACTCACACCCTGTAAATGGATACTGAATGCTGCTTTTCACACATGATTTATTCCTAACATTCTGCGTCTGTGTTCTGTTCACCAGCCCCAGGTTCAATGATTCTATTCTCAGAGTCAGTTTGTTCAATGGTGAAATCTCTGTGAATAACTTAAAGTACCGACAGAACACTCAAGTCTCCACCTGTTCACCGACACTCTTCACTTCATCTACAATACATGGAATAAACTGGATCGAAAGCTACTTCCAGACAAACCTCACAATCATTGAAATTCCTTCTCCTGTAATTATAAAGTAATCTGTTAGAATGTGGGATTGTTTAATTAATAAAACACTAACATCAGCACTGCAGCTGATAATCTGCAGATAATGGAAAGACTCTTGATTCCAACTGATAGAGTGAAAACCAGTAAAACATCACATCAATACTTTCTATTTTACAATGTAGTCCAGTGACAGTGAAGGTCCACAGTGAAGCAGAGAAGGAGAAGTGAAAGTGTCAGCAGCAAACTCAGTTCAGTAGCAAGACTTCTGAAGCAGCGTCAGACACACACAGAGTGAAATAATATTTGATAACAGTGATAATCAATAAATACATTGAAATCCCAGTTAAACTGAGCCATGTTATTGTGGAGGGAGGACATTGTTCTGTCCCCTTGTAACACTGAGACCGTGAGATGTCTCATTATCAATCACTGAAAGAAATCATGAAAATATTCCAGGCCCGGTTAGATCCACATCATGAAACTGTTAAAAAGTCCTAATCGTCTGATTATTGATCCTAACTGAAAGATCTCATTCAAATACATTTCATACACAGAATAATCTGATAACAAAGCTACAGTTACTTAAAACAATACCATTTAATACATAATGCAGTTCCTGCAAGAATGAAAGAGTAGACAATGAGGAGATTCCATCAGAAATTGCTGGAAAAGAACAGGTGGCTGTGTAACACACGCAGAGGAAAATAATACCGAGTACAGCAGCACAGTCAACATCGATTTAGACCATTAACTGCTGAGATACTGCTTCCCAGGAACTCCAATTGCTGCAAGTTCAGGATAATTAATGCGGAGTACATGATGCATGACTGGATATCCCATTTCTATGAGAAGCAGAGACTTCTGTTAGCCTGGAATCCACAGCTCCAGCAGGCACTCTGAGCTGATCCATTCCAATGGGTCCTGATTTATACGGGGGGTAAGTTTCCACTGACACAGTTATACCCCTGATCATTGCTATTAGTTGCACTCACCTGAACAAACACATTACATCAGCAGCTTTGACTCTGATGCAAATAATGTGGTTGATAAAACACAATCAATTCAATATCAATTACATTTTCTGAGCAAGACCTCTCTCGGGAATAAACCTGAAAACTGTCCTCATACTGGACGGATGCTACAATTATGAGAGGCGTCATTTACATTTTCCATATTATTATATTGACCTTGTTCACTCCGGGCATTTCTTTTGTAAATGTAACTGATCTGTCCACAGTGGACACTGAATCCAGGGACAAAAGCAATCCCGTTTCACTCTATTCCAGCCTTTTCCCAGTTAAAATGTGAACTTTGAGTCTCTGATTCGGGACCATGTTCAGGGTTACAGCCCAGAAACTGTGGGTGGTATTGGGGGACAGACACTGTGCACATCCATTTTGGAGGCAGTCGCATAGTGATAATATCACTGGTTCAGTAATCCAGTGGCCCAACCTGATGGGCTGGGGACAGGGGTTCAAAACCCACCATGGCAGCTGTTTATTAGAGGCAGCCCCCCTCAAGGTATAAAGTGGAGGCAGCTCCCTCTCCATGTATAAAGTGGAGGCAGCTCCCTCTCCATGTATAAAGTGGAGGCAGCTCCCTCTCGATGTATAAAGTGGAGGCAGCTCCCTCTCTATGTATAAAGTGGAGGGAGCTCCCTCTATATGTATAAAGCGGAGGCAGCTCCCTCTCCATGTATAAAGTGGAGGCAGCTCCCTCTCCATGTGTAAAGTGGAGGCAGCTCCCTCTCTATGTATAAAGTGGAGGCAGCTCCCTCTCTATGTATAAAGTGGAGGGAGGCCCCTCTATATGTATAAAGCGGAGGCAGCTCCCTCTCCATGTATAAAGTGGAGGCAGCTCCCTCTCCATGTATAAAGTGGAGGCAGCTCCCTCTCAATGTATAAAGTGGAGGGAGCTCCCTCTCCATGTATAAAGTGGAGGCAACTCCATCTCCATGTATAAAGTGGAGGCAGCTCCCTCTCCTACACCTATCCATTTCTCTGTCATTTCCTCCAGCCCCTGCAACACTCCCTATCTCGGTGACTTCCTCCAGCCCCTACAACCCTCCCTGTTCCTGTAACCTCCTCCAGCCTCACAACCCACTCTTGCTCAGTTGCGTCCTCTGCCCCACAACACTCCATACTGCTGTGACCTCCTCCAGGCCCGACAACTCTTCCTATCTCTGTCACCTCCTCAAGTCCCTACAACCCTCCGTTTTTCTGTAACCCCCCTCCATCCACTACAACCCTCCCTATCGCTGTTATCTCCTCAGTCCCACAACATTCCCTATCTCTGTTATCTCCTCCAGCCCCTCAGACTCTCCCTATTTCAGTAACATCCTCCAGCTCCGACAACCCTCCCTAGCTCAGTTGCCCCTTCAGCACCACAGCACCCCCTATCTCGATGGCTTCCACCAGCCCCTAAAACCCTCTCTTTCTCTCTACCCTCCTCCAGCTCTTCTAAACGTCCCTATCTCTGTCACTTTCTCCAGCCCCTACATCTATCCCTATCCTGTCACATCTGCCAGACCCGACAACCCACCCTACCTCTGTCACCTACTCCAATCCCTAGATTCCTCACTACCTCTGTCACCTACTCCAGCGCCTACAAGCTTCCCGATCACAGTAACCTCCACAAGCCCCTACAACCCTCCCTCGCTCTGTCACCTGCTCCAGGCCCGACAACCCTCCCTATCTCCGTAACCAACTCCAGTCCAACAGCCTTTCCTAGTTCTGTAACCGCCTCCATCCCCCACAACACTTCCCATCTCACTAAACTCCTCCCGCCCCTACAGCCCTCCCCAGCTCTGTCACCTTCTCAAACGCTGGAAACTCTCCCTAATTCTCTAACCTTCTCAGCCCCTACAACCCTCCTTAACCCTGTTACATCTTCCAGACCATACAATCCTCCCTAGCTCTGTCACCTCCTCCAGCCCCGACAACCCTCCCTATCTCTGTAACCTCCGACTGCCCAGATCACCCTCCCTACCACTGTAAGTTCCTCCAGCCGTAACAGCGCAACCTTTCTCTGTTACCACCTCCGAGCCCTACAATCCTCCCTATCTCTGTCACCTCCTCCAGTACCACAACCTTCCCTATCTCTGTAACCACCTCCACCCCCCGTACAGAGCTCCCTATCTCTGCTGCCTCCTCCAGCCCCGATAACATGTCCTGTCTCTGTAACCTCCTCCGGGCCCTACAATCCTCCCTATGTCTGTCACCTCCCCCAGTACCACAACCTTCCCTATCTCTGTCACTAACTCCAGGCTCTACAACCCTCCCTCTCTCTCGAACGTCCTCAGCCCGACAACCCTCCTGATCTCTGTAACCTCCTCCACCCCTACAACCATTCCTGGCTCATGTTTCAGGTCAATGATGAAGGTTCTGATGAGGGGTCACCGTCATGCAAAGTTAACTCTGCTTCTCTCTCCACAGATGCTGCCAGACCGGCTGAGTATTTCCTGCGTTTCCTGTTTTTATCTCACTTTACATTGATGCCCCCTTGTCACTGACCTCTCTTCGAAGGTAAATAGGCCCATCACGTACACTCTATCCGGGCCCCTCAAAACAACATTTCAATCTAACCTCACCTCAGACTTCTCTGTTCCAAACACAACAGCCCCAGCCTCTCCAAAATTTCCTCACAGCAACATTTTTTCCAGACCTGGCAACATCCTCGTAAATGTGCTCTGTACCCTATCTACTGCAATTAAATCCTTTCTGTAATGTGGTGACCGGAACTGCACAAAGTACTCACGGTGTGGCCCAACCAATGACTTATATAGTTACAGCATAACCTCTCTCCTATTCTGCACCTCGGCTAATAAAGAAAACGCATTCCCTATGCTTCTTAACTCTCTTAGCGAGCTGCCCTGCTCTCTTCATGGATCTGTGAACATTCACTCCAAGGTCCCACACTTCTTCTACACCTGGAAGGATTCTCCCATTAATTGTGCATTCCTTTGCCTCGCTCGACCTCCCCAAATTCATCACCTCACACGTCTCTGCGTTGAATACCTTTTGCCACTTGTCTGCCCACCTGGCTAGTCCATTAACATCTTCCTGCTGTCCACAGGTATTCTTCTGTCCATCAACCAATGTGCCATTTTTTTTGTATTGCCTGAAATCTTTTTGATCATGCCCCCTAAATTTACGTCCAAATCCTAAATATACAGCACTAAAAGTAGTGGATCTATTAGCGAGCCCTGTGGAACGCCACTGGAAACAGCCTTACAGTCGAGATATCAGCAGAAAAAGAGAATTGGCTAAATAACAGGAAGCAGAGAGTCGGGATTAATGGATTATTTTCAGGGTGAAAAGCTGTAACTAGGGGAATGCAACAGGGATCAGTGCTGGAACCTCAAAGTTTTACAATCAATATTAATGACTTAGATGATGTGACATACAGTCCTGCAGCCAAATTTGTTGAGGAGGCGAAGATTGGTAGGAAAGCAAGTTGTGATGATGGTAAACATAGTCTGAAAAGGGAAATATATAAGTTAAGTGAGTGGAGAAAATGTGGCAGATGGCGTATAACGTGGAGTACGATGTGACGTTACCACTTCGGTGGGAATCACAGAAGAGAGGACTATTATTTATGTGGTGGGAGACGGCAGAATGCTGCGGTATGAGGAACCAGGGTGTCCATGTACAGGAATCAGAAAATGTCAGCATGCAAGTACAGCAAGTAATTCGGATGGTAAATGGATTGTTGGTATTCTTTGCAAGGAGGATGAAGTATAACAGTAGTGAAGCATTGCTACAATTGTACAGGCCATATGTGAGAAGGCAGCTGGAGCATTGTCTGTAGTTTTGGTCACCTTATTTAAGGAGCGATATACTTGCAATGGAAGCAGATCAGAGAAGGTTCATTGGGTTAAATCCTGGGATCAGAGGTTTCTCTAATGAGGAAATGTTAGACCAGTTGTATCCATACTCAACGGAGTTTGAAGATTGAGAGTTGATCTTACTGCGAAGTAAAGGATTCTGAGGAGCCCTGACAGGGTAGAAGTTGAGAGGAAGCTTCTTCTCGTGGGGAAATCTCGAACTAGGGAGCACAGTTTCATATTAATGTAGGGTAGAGTGCGGGTGGGGATTGCAAGGAGGAAGTGGACTCAAGGTCGCGATTAGATCATGCATGATCTTATTGAATGGAGTAACAGTTTCGAAGGGCCGAATGGCCTACTCCTTCTGCTAGAGGGAGCAGTGCAGAAGAATTACTGTACTATTGGAGGGAGCAGTACTGAGGGAGTGCTGCACTGTTGGATGGGCAGTACTGAGAGAGCGATTCACTGTTGAAGGGGCAGTAGTGAGGAATCACTGCATCGCCAGTGGGGCAATAGGGTGGGAAACGACACTGTTGGAGGGGCAGCAATGTGGGAGTGATGCCTTGTTTGAGGTGAATTACTAATAGCATGCTACACAGTTGTTGGGTAAGTACAGAGACAGTACTGTACTGTGGGAAGGTCAGTATTGAAGAGGTACCGGACTGTCGGTGAGATATTACTGGGGGAACTGGGCCCTGTCAGCAGAGACAGTACTGGAGGAATGCTGCACTGTCAGAGGGGCAGTACCTTTGGGGCCCTGCACTGTCAGCGGGGCAATATTAGTGGAGAGCTGCATTATCCGATCTTCAATACTACGGGAGCGCTGCACTGTTGAAGGGCCAGTACTGATGAAGTGCTGCACTATCAAATGTGCATTTTTGGGGATGAAACGTTAAATTGAACCCCCTTTGCCTTCATTTTGCAGATAAAAGATCACAAAGTACTATTTGGAAGGAGAGCGGGGCCTTATCTGCGGTGTCCCAGCCAATATTTTGCCCTCAATGATGATCTGTGATGATCTGTTTATTATCACCTTGCTGTTTGTGATATATTACTGTGTGTCAATTAACTGCTCTGTTTTCCACATTCCAGCAGTGACCCCACATCAGCAACATTTACATGGCTGTAAGGCACTTCGAAACGTCCCGTGGTGCTAAACAACGCAATGCAAGTGCAAGCCTTTCCTTCTTTTCTTTCCTTCATGCCACTAAAGATAACTGCAGCAAATAACACTTCAACTGACCACCGCAAATATCTCTTAAAATTGCCACAGCAAACATCAAAATATGATTTTAAATTACCAATAGGCATATCACATAAAATGGACTCAGGGCACATCACTGAAAATTGCCAGAGCAAATATCTTGTCATTTCATTG
Organism: Heterodontus francisci; assembly: GCF_036365525.1. NCBI lineage: Eukaryota > Metazoa > Chordata > Chondrichthyes > Heterodontiformes > Heterodontidae > Heterodontus > Heterodontus francisci. The sequence goes on from NC_090391.1 coordinate 6,826,404, forward strand.
ACCGATATATAATGAAAATAGTCACAGAAAATATCACTTTAAATGATCTCAGCATATTTCACTTAAAATGACCACTATACCTGTCAATTGAAATGGCTCCAGGTGATATCACTCAAAATGGTCGCAGTGCTTATCACTTAATATTAATAAATAAACTTAAATAATAATAAACCTTGTTTGCCACTTAAAATGGCTGCAACGCATATAACATAAAATGGCAGCCATACAAGAAACTTAAATGACAACTGTGCTTGTCATTTAAAAGAACCAATCGGCATATCACATAAAATCACAGCAGTCGTCATAAATCACTTAAAATGGTACGGTGGCTCAAACACATTTAAAATGGCTGCTGTGCATTTCACTTAACCATGGAATTCATTGCATTGCCCGGAAAACAGGCATTGTCCTGGAATTATCAGGAATATTCGCACTTCTCATTGATCGCTCATAGGATTACAGAAATAGGAGCAGGAGTATGCAATTCGGCTGGCGAGCCTGCTCTGTCATTCTAACAGTGTCGTTCAAACAGATCATGGCTGATCATCTACCTCTACACCATTTTTACCCACTATCTCCATATCCCTAAATGTCATTAATATCCAGAAATCTATAGATTTCTGTCTTGAACATGCTCAGTGATTGAGCTTCCTCATCCCTATGGGGTTCGGAATTCAACAAATTCACCACCATCTAAGGAAAGAAATTCCTCCTCATCTCAGTCTCAAATGGCCTGTCCCTTATTCTGAGACTGTGTCGCTTGGTTCCAGACTCACCAGCCAGAGAAACATCCGACCCACATCTACCCTGTCACACCCTGTAAGAATGCAGTAACTTTCAATGAGATCAACTTTCATTCTTCAAAACTCGAGCGAATACAGGCCCAGTTTCTGCAATATCTCCCAATAAGATTATCCCGCCATTCCAGGGTTAAAGTGCTGAACCTCTGTTGCACACTCTCTATAACAAGTACACACATCTTAACATCAGGAGACCACAACTGTATAGAATACTCCAGGTGAGTCTCACCAAGGCTTTTTACAATTGCAGCAACATATCTTTCTCACCTGTATTCAAATGCCGTTGCAATGAAGGCCAGCATACCATTTGACTTCCTAAATGCTTATTGCATCTGCGTACTAGCTTTTAGTGACTGATGAACCAGGACACCCAGATCCCTTTGGACATCAACACTTCACAGCCTCTCACCATTTAAGAAATACTCTGCCCTTCTGTTTTTCTATCAAAGTAGATCACTCTCTGGAACTGGTTCAACAGTTCACCTACCTAGGCTCAACTATCACCGGTAACCTGTCTCTCGATGCAGAAATCAAGAAGCGCATTGGAAAGGCGCCCACTGCTATGTGCAGACTGGGCAAGAGAATGTGGGAAAATGGTGCACTGACACGGAACACAAAAGTCCGAGTGCATCAAGCCTGTGTCCTCAATACCTTGCTCTATGGCAGCCAGGCCTGGACAACTTATGTCAGCCAAGAGTGACGTCTCAATTCATTCCATCTTCGCTGCCTCCAAAGAATCCTAGACATCAGGCGGCAGGACCGTATCTCCAATGCAGAAGTCCTCGAGGCAGCCAACATCCCCAGCATATACACCCTACTGAGCCAGTGGTGCTTGAGATGGCTTGGCCATGTGAGCCACATGGAAGATGGTAGGATCCCCAAGGACACATTGTACAGCGAGCTCGTCACTGTTATCAGACCCACCGGCCGTCCATGTCTCCGCTTTCAAGACGTCTGCAAACGCGACATGAAGTCCTGTGACATTGATCACAAGTCGTGGGAGTCAGTTGCTGGTGATCGCCAGAGCCAGGGGACAGCCATAAATGTGGGGCTGAAGTGTTGCGAGTGGAAGAGACTTAGCAGTTGGCAGGAAAAAAGACAAAAGCGCAAGGGGAGAGCCAACTGTGTAACAGCCCCGACAACCAGCGCCGGTGGAAGAGTCTGTCACTCTAGAATCGGACTTCAGAGCCACACCAGGCGCTGCTTCACAAACCACTGACCACCTCCAGGCACTTATCCATTGTCTCTCGAGACAAGGAGATGAAAGAAAGAAAGAACGAGAAACAAAGAAAGAAGGAAGGATCACTCCACACTTACTCACATTATATTCCATCTGCCATGTTCTTGCACATTCACTAAGCCTGTCCAAATCTCCTTAAAGCCTCCTTGCATCCTCCTTACAACTTAATTTCCCAGCTAATTTTGTGTCATCAGCAAATTTGGAAATATTCCCTTTGACCCCCACCTCCAAACCATTTTATTTTATATTTGTTTAGAGATAAAGCACTGAATCAGGCCCTTCGGTCCACCGAGTCTGTGCCGAGCAACAACCACCCATTTATACTGATCCTGCATTAACCCCATATTCCCTACCACATCCTCACCATTATAATGGCTAATTTACCTATCAACCTTCAAGTCTTTGGCTGTGGGAGGAAAGCGGAGCACCCGGCGAAAAACCACATGGTCATTGGGAGAACTTGCAAATCTCGGACAGGCAGTACCCAGAACTGAACCCGGGTCGTTGCAGCTGTAAGGCTAACCACTGAGCCACTGTGCCACCCATTTAGATAGATTGTGAACAGCTGTGGCTGAAGCACTGATCCTTGTGGTACCCCATTACTAACAGACTGCCATCTTGGCAATGACACATTTATTCCTACTCTCTGCTTTCTTTCTGTTAACCAGTTCTCAATCCACAGTGGTATGTTATTCCCAATCCCATGTGCTCTAATTCTGTTTATTCATCTCCTGTGCGGCATCTTATCAAAAGCCGTCTTAAAATCCAAAGACAGCACATCCACTGGTTTTCCTTTCGCTATGCGACAAGGAACATCCTCAAAAAATAAACTCCAACAGGTTTGTCAAACATGATTTCCGTTTCATAAATCCACATTGACTGAGCCCGAACATATCATTTGTTCCAAGTGCTGTGATATTTCATTCTTCTTAATAGATTAAAACATTTACACTACTACTGACATCAAATTAACATGTTTATAGTTCTCTGTTTCTCTTTCGCTCTCTTCTTAAAAATTGGGGTGACATTTGCTAATTTGCAGTGTGCAGGAACCCTTCCAGAATCTATAGAATTTTGAAAGATAACCACGGATGCATCTACTATTTTATAGCCACTTCCTTCAATACTCTGGGATGTAGCTCATCTAGTCCAGGGGATTTATTAATTTACAATACAATTATTTTTTAAATAACTACCTCTTTATTTATACTAATTGATTTCAGTTCCTCATTTTTACAAGTCCCATGTTTCCCTGGAACTACTTGAGGATTTTCTGTATCTTCCTCCGTGAAGATAGATACAAAGTAATTGTTTAGTCTCTCCGCCATTTCCTCATTCTCCATCACAAACTCTCCTATCACCGCTTGCAATGGACCCACATCCGTCCTTGCTAATCTATTCCTTTTCAAATACATAAAGAAGCATTAAGTTTCTAGCTAGTTTACATTCCAGATTTATTTTCCCTTTCCAGATTAGTTTATTGGTTCTCCTTTGTTGGTTTCTAAATCGCTCCCAATCCTCCGGCTTGCCACGTTTCCTTGTGACCTTGCAAGGCTTACAAGTTTGACCGAATGCAATCTTGTTTCGCCAGGGATGATTCACCTTTCCTGTTGGGTTTTAGGTCCTTCGAGGAATGTACATTTCTTGTCAACCGTGAAAGAACATCTTTAACTGCAGCCATTGTCTGTCAACTGTCAAATCGTTCAATGCATTTTCCCAATACACCACAGGCAATTTGCCATTCATATCTTCATAGTTTCCTTTGTTCAGATTTACACGCCTCGTTTCAGAATAAACTATAACATTTTTTCAAATGTAAAATACTATTATATTGTGGTTACGATTTCATAATGGTTCCTTTACAGAAAGGTTATTAATTAGCCCTTTCTCATTACAAAATACAAAACCTGAAATAGCTCAATCCCCAGTTGGTTCTTCAACATACTGCTCCAGTCATCCATCTCATACACATACTAGGAATTCATCCTCCACAGAATTAGTGCTAATTAGCATGAGGCAATCTATCTGTAAATTGAAGATGCCCATTGTTACTGTATTGCCCATGTTACATACAGCTGTAATTTCCTAATGTTTCCCATGTCCAACATTACCACTGCAGTTTGATGGTCTACAAAACATCTCCCACCAATGTTTGCTGCCTCTTGCTGCTTCTAAACTCCACCCAAACTGATTCTATATCTTGCTCCTTTGATCTAAGATGCTGTCTCACTAATTTACTGTCTCGTCCTGCATTAACAGCATTATCACACCTCCTTTTCCCCTCCACCTATCCTTCCTAAATGACTGCATCGAGGATTAACATGTTCATGTTGTAATGACGGGCCAGGCCTAAATTAACCAAAACGTTAATCCATTTTAAAAATCAAGGACCACAATCCAACAGGCACATGTTGAAATGAGGGATCAAAAGACTGACACAAATGTAGGTAGACACATTGAATCCTGCCTCTGGGTGAAGGACACTGTCCAAGGCGGATGGACAGTCTGTCCAATAATATTCCTCACCCCAAAACTGTCTGGGACTCCTTTCCACCCAGACACAACCCAGCTCAGCAGTTTGCTTCACCAGTGAATATGTTTTAATTAAAAGCAAGTCTAATGATGGCCATGAAACCATTGTCAATTGTTGTAAAAACCCATCTGATTCACTAATGTCCTTTAGAGAAGGAAATCTGCTGTCCTTACCTGGTTTGGCCTACATGTAACTCCAGATCCACAGCAATGTGGTTAACTCTTACATGCCCTTGAAATGGCCTCGCAAGCCACTCAGTTCAAGGGCAACTAGGGATGGTCAATAAATGCTGGCCTGGCCTGCGACGCCCACATCCTATGAAAGAATTTTTAAAATGTTACCGTTGGGATGTTGTTCAATATGTTCCTCGGGGTCCTGTCCATTGACATGTTAATTCAGCACAATGAGGACAGAACCAGTTTGACGAGGGGACCTGTTTTCTTGATGTGAAACATTTAACTCTAATCCCTAGTCGGGAACATTACTGTCGTTTGAAAATGTCTGATCCCCCTGACAGGTCCCACACAGGGATTGAAAAATGTTCGGGAGGCAGTGACACATGTCAATTCCAACCTCAGCTCAAAACTCACGTTGAACCAATTCAGATCCATCTGTCTGACTTTCTCTCTGTGTCTGTCTGTCTCTCTCCCCTGCTCTGTCTGTCTCACTGTCACTCCCCCTCTCTCTCACTCGTTCTATGTCTGTCTCTCTCCGTGTCTGATTTACTCTCTCATTCCACGTTAATCTCTTTCTCTTTATTTCATGCTGTACCTGTCCAACTTTCGTTCACCCTCTTTCTCTCCCTCTCATTCTCTCTCACTCTTTCTTTCTCTCTCTCTCTTTCTCATTTTCTTTGCCAACCTGTCTCTCTCAAACTATGATTCTCCCTCCTGTCAGTCTGTCTGATTCCGAGTCAGCCCCTCTCTTTCTCTGTCTCATTCTCTCTCACTTTCCCTCTTTCTCTGTCTCATTCTCTCTCACTTTCCCTCTTTCTCTGTCTCATTCTCTCTCACTCGCCTTCTCTTTCTCTCTAGCACTCTGTCTATCTCTCTAGCCTACTGGCTCTTGCTCACTCTCTCTCGGATTTTGCTCTTTATGACTCTCTCTCACTTCCGTTCTCGTTTTTTCTCTCTCTCTCTCTCATTCCCTGTCTGTCTCTCGTGCACATTCCGTCTGCCTAGCAGTCTTTTTCATTCCTCTCCCCACGTCTCCACCTCACTCCGTTTGGTGCTCTGTACTTTTCTTTTCTCTCTCTCTCATCAATCCTTTTTCTCACTCCCTGTCTGTATTTCTGTATCAATCTGTCTGCTTCCTTTATCTCACTCTCTGTCACCTCGTCTCTTTCATTCATGTGGTCTAGCAACCTGACTCCTTCGTCCAGACAGTCTGCAACCCGGCTCTTTCGTCTCTCTCTCTCTCTCTCTCTCATTATTTTTGTTATCCATACTTTACCACATTGTAGCTCTGCCTTTTATCTGGGCCAGCGAGAGGATCTCCCATTGTACAATACACACTGTAGAATTTCGTCATTCACCTTTTGGAACTGCGTGTTTTCTGGGCCAGAGAGAGCAGGTTCCATCGTTAAATGGAGTTCTGATATATGTTCATTCACACATTGCAGAATTGCTATGTTACTGGACAAGATAAAGAGAGAGAGAGAGAGATAGAGAGAAGCTGGAGTTGATCATTGGAGATGGGGAAGTTCTGAGTTGTTCATTCCCGAATTGTGGAAATGTCTGTTATCTGGACCAGAGAGAGGAGCTGGAACTGATCATTGGAATTTGATGCTGCGTTTATTGTAGCAAAGGTATTATTCTGGCTGGAGGGCTAAATATTAATCAGAGATCGTCAGTTCTTGGCTAATTGAAATGAAACGTTATATCATAGAAAGAGAAACATAGAACGTTTAATGCACAGAAAGAGGCCACTTGGCCCATTGTGTCTGTGCCAGCCCAAAAACGATCCACCGATTCTCATCCCACCTTCCAGCATTTGGTCCGGAGCCCTGCAGATTATAGCACTTGAGGTGCATATCCAGACTCCTTTTGAATGAGTTGAGGGTCTCTGCCTCAACTACCCTTTCAGGCAGCGAGTTCCAGACCCACATCAGCCTCTGGGTGAAAACATTTTGCTTCATCTCCCCTCTGATTATTTTGACAATCACTTCACATCTATTCTCCCGAGTCACTGAACTCTCTGCTCAGGACAATAGAACCTTCACCTCCACTCTATCCAGGCACCTCAACATTTTATAGATTTCAATCAGATCTGTTCCAAGGAGAACAAACCCAGCCTATCCAATCTTTCCTCATAGCTGCATTTTCCTGTCCTGGCAACATCCTCGTAAATTCCGTCTGTATCCTCTCCAGTGGAGTTAAATCCTTTCTTAGTGACGTGACCAGAACTGCACACAGTACTCAATTTGGGACCTAACTAATGAATTATACTGTTCCAGCATAACCTCCCTGTTCTTATATTCTATACCTCACTTAATAAAGGAAAGGATTCCATATGCCTTCTGAACCACCTTATCGACCTGTCCTTCTACCTTCAGGGATCTGTGGACATTCACTCCAAGGTCCCTTGATACTTCTCAGTATTTTCCTATAAACCGTACATTCAGTTGTCTTGTTTGACCTCCCCAAATGCATCGCCTCACAATTCTCTGAGTTGAACTCCATTTGCCACTTTTCTGCCCATCTTATCAGATCATCAATATCTTCCTGCAGCCTTCAACTATACTCCTCGCTATCTACGACAAGGCCAATCTTTGTGTTGTCTGCAAACTTCTTGATCATGCACCCTTTACATTTCCATCCAAAACTTTAATATATACCACAAAAAGCAGGGGACTCAGTACTGAGGCCTGCAGAAAGCCACTGGAAACATCCCTCCATTCACTAAAACGCCCGTCAACAATTACCCTTTGTGTCCTGCCACTGAGACACTTCTGTATCCACATTGCTGCATTTCCCTCAATCCCATGGGATTTCAATATTTTAACCAGTATGTCCTGTGGGATCTTATCAAAAGCCTTGCTAAAATTCTTGTAGACCACATCAACTGCACTACCCTCATCTATCTTTCTTGTTATTTCTTCAAAAAATTCAATCAGGTTGGTCAAACAAGATCTTCCCTTAATGAATCAATGCTGACTATCCGGGATTAAGCTATGCCTTTCTAAGTGACAGTTTATCCTGTCTCTCAGAAAATATTCCAATTATTTGCCCACTACTGAGGTTATACCGACTGGCCTGTAATTAATCGGTCTATCCTTCGCTCCCTTTTTAAACAGAGGCACAATGTCAGCTGTTCTCCAATACTCCAGTTCCACACCTGTGTCCAGTGAGCACCCAAACTCCCCATCTCTGTCAACTCCGCCAGCCCCTACAACCCTTACTATCTCTGTAACCTGCTCCAGCCCATACAATCCTCCCAACCCTGGTAACTTCCTCCAGCCCCTAAAACCCTCCCTATTTCTGTAACCGCCTCCATCCTCTACAGCCCTCCCAATCTCTGTTAACTCCTCAGCCGCAGAACAATCCCTATTACTGTGGTCTCCTCCAGCTCCTAAAACCCTCCTAGCTCTGTTACCACCTCAGCACCCCAATTCTCCCTATCTCTGTAACCTCCTCCAGACAGCATGAACCTCCCCATCTCTGCCATGTCCTTCATTCCCCACAACTATCCCTATCTTGTCACATCCTCCAGTCCCCACAACCCTCCCTATCTCTGTGACCTCCACCAGTGTGCACAACACCCCTCCCGCTTATCTGTGTAACCTCCTCCAGCCCTTACAACTCTCCCGATCTCTGTCACCTACTGCAAACCTGATAACCCTGCCTATCTCTGTAACCTACTCAGCCCCTACAACACTACCGAACTCTGTTATGTCTTCCAGCCCCTCGAAGAATCCCTATCTCTGTCATTTCCTCAAGCCCTGACAACATTCCCTAGCTCTGCAATCTCCTCCAGCCCCAACAGCCATTCCGGTCTGTGCAGCCTCCTACAATCCTCCCTATCTCCCTAACCCCCTCCAGCCCCTCCAACCCTCCCTATCTCTGGCACCTATTCAAGCGCCGACAACTCTCCCTATCGCTGTAACCTCCTCCAGAGCTACAACCCTCCCTAACTCTGCCAAATCCTCCAGCCTCCACATCCCTTCCTATCTCTCCAAACTCCACCAGCCCTACAACACTCAATATCTCTGTAACCTCCTCCAACCCAACAACTGCCCCTGTCTCTGTAACGTCCTCCATCCCCTAGAAGCTTCCCTAAATCTGTCACTACCTCCAGTGCCTATAACTCTCCCTATCACTGCACTCCCCTCCAGCACATACAACCCTCCCGATCTCTCTAACATCCTGCAGCCCCTCCAAGCTCCCTATCTCTGTAAACTACCCCATCGCCCACAACACGCCCTATCTCTGTAACCTCCGCCAGCCCCTACAACCCTCCCTATATGTGTAACCTCCTCCAGCCCCTACAACCCTCCCTATCTCTGTAACCTCCTCCAGCCCGTACAGCGCTCCTTATCTCAGCAACCTCCTCCAGCCCTTACAATCCTCCCTATCTCTGTAACCTCCTCCAGCCCTTACAAACCTCCTTATCTCGGTAACCACCTCCAGCCCCTACAACCCTCCCTATCGATATTACTTCCTCAGCTCCGACAACCCTCCCTATCTCTGTAACCTCCTCCAGTCCCGACAACCCTCCCTATCTCTGTAACCTCCTCCAGCCCTTACAACCCTCCCTATCTCGGTAACCTCCTCCAGCTCCTACAACCCTCCCTGTCTCTGTAACCTCCTCCAGCCCGTACAACCCTCCCTATCTCTGTAACCTCCTCCAGCCCCTACAACCCTCCCTATATGTGAAACCTCCTCCAGCCCCTACAGCCCTCCCTATCTCTGTGACCTCCTCCTGACCGTCCAACCCTCCCTATCTCTGTCACCTACTCCAGCCCCTACAACCCTCCCTATATGTGTAACCTCCTCCAGCCCCTACAACCCTCCCTATCTCTGTAACCACCTCCAGCCCGTACAACCCTCCCTATCTCAGTAACCTCCTCCAGCCCATACAATCCTCCCTATCTCTGTAACCTCCTCCAGCCCTTACAACCCTCCCTATCTCGGTAACCTCCTCCAGCTCCTACAACCCTCCCTATCTCTGTAACCTCCTCCAGCCCGTACAACCCTCCCTATCTCAGTAACCTCCTCCAGCCCGTACAATCCTCCCTATCTCTGTAACCTCCTCCAGCCCTTACAACCCTCCCTATCTCGGTAACCTCCTCCAGCTCCTACAACCCTCCCTATCTCTGTAACCTCCTCCAGTCCCTACAACCCTCCCTATCTCTGTAACCTCCTCCAGCCCGTACAACCCTCCCTATCTCTGTAACCTCCTCCAGCACCTACAACCCTCCCTATCTCTGTAACCTCCTCCAGTCCCTACAACCCTCCCTATCTCTGTGACCTCCTCCTGACCGTCCAACCCTCCCTATCTCTGTCACGTACTCCAGCCCCTACAACCCTCCCTATATGTGTAACCTCCTCCAGCCCCTACAACCCTCCCTATCTCTGTAACCACCTCCAGCCCGTACAACCCTCCCTATCTCAGTAACCTCCTCCAGCCCATACAATCCTCCCTATCTCTGTAACCTCCTCCAGCCCGTACAATCCTCCCTATCTCTGTAACCTCCTCCAGCCCTTACAACCCTCCCTATCTCGGTAACCTCCTCCAGCTCCTACAACCCTCCCTATCTCTGTAACCTCCTCCAGTCCCTACAACCCTCCCTATATGTGTAACCTCCTCCAGCCTCGACAACCCTCCCTATCTCTGTAACCTCCTCCAGTCCCTACAACCCTCCCTATCTCTGTAACCTCCTCCAGCCCGTACAACCCTCCCTATCTCTGTAACCTCCTCCAGCCCCTACGACCCTCCCTATCTCTGTCACCTACTCCAGCCCCTACAACCCTCCCTATATGTGTAACCTCCTCCAGCCCCTACAACCCTCCCTATCTCTGTAACCTCCTCCAGTCCCTACAACCCTCCCTATATGTGTAACCTCCTCCAGCCCCTACAACCCTCCCTATATCTGTAACCTCCTCCAGTCCCTACAACCCTCCCTATCTCTGTAACCTCCTCCAGCCCGTACAACCCTCCCTATCTCTGTAACCTCCTCCAGCCCCTACAACCCTCCCTATCTCTGTCACCTACTCCAGCCCCTACAACCCTCCCTATATGTCTAACCTCCTCCAGCCCCTACAACCCTCCATATCTCTGTAACCACCTCCAGCCCGTACAACCCTCCCTATCTCAGTAACCTCCTCCAGCCCATACAATCCTCCCTATCTCTGTAACCTCCTCCAGCCCGTACAATCCTCCCTATCTCTGTAACCTCCTCCAGCCCTTACAACCCTCCCTATCTCGGTAACCTCCTCCAGCTCCTACAACCCTCCCTATCTCTGTAACCTCCTCCAGTCCCTACAACCCTCCCTATCTCTGTAACCTCCTCCAGCCTCGACAACCCTCCCTATCTCTGTAAACTGCTCCAGCCCCAACAAACCTCCCTATCTCTGTAACCTCCTCCAGTCCCTACAACCCTCCCTATATGTGTAACCTCCTCCAGACCCAGAACCCTCCCTATCTCTGTAACCTCCTCCAGCCCCTACAACCCTCCCTATCTCTTTAACCTCCTCCAGCCCGTACAACCCTCCCTATCTCAGTAACCTCCTCCAGCCCCTACAGTCCTCCGTATAACTGTCAACTCTTCCAGCCCCTAAATTGATCCCTATCTCTCTAATTCCCTGCAGCCCGTAGAACACCACCCGCCCCGCCATGTCTGCAACCTCCTCCAGCCTCTACAACCCTCAATATCTCTGTAAACTCCTCCACCAGCTACAACCCTCCGAATCTCTAACCTCCTCCAGCCCCTACAGCCTTCCCTATCTCTTCAACGTCCTCCAGCCCCTACAAACCTCCCTATCTCTGAAACCTTCTCCACCAAGACAACCCTCTCGATCTCTGTAGCCTCCTCCGCCAAGACAACCCTCCCTATCTCTGTCACCTCCTCCACCCCAACAACCTTCCCTGTCTCATGTTTCAGGTCAGTGATGAAGGTTCTGATGAGGGGTCACCGTCATGCAAAGTTAACTCTGCTTCTCTCTCCACAGATGCTGCCAGACCTGCTGAGTATTTCCTGAATTTCCTGTTTTTGTTTCACTTTAGATCGATGCCCCCTTGTCACTGACCTCTCTGCGAAGGTAAATAGGCCCATCACGCACACTCTATCCGGGCCCCTCAAAACTTTCGACATTTTAATCTAACCTCACCTCAGACTTCTCTGTTCCAAGCACAACAGCCCCAGCCTATCCAATATTTCCTCACAGCAAAATTATTTTCCAGACCTGGCAACATCCTCGTAAATGTGCTCTGTACCCTCTCTAGTGCAATTAAATCCTTTCTGTAATGTGGTAACCGGAACTGCACAAAGTACTCACGGTTCAGCCCAAACAATGACTTATATAGTTAGCGCGTAACCTCTCTCCTATTCTACACCTCGGCTAGTAAAGGAAACGTATTCCCTATGTCTTCTTAATTCTCTTAGCGACCTGTCCTGCTGTCTTCATGGATCTGTGAACATTCACTCCAAGGTGCCACTCTTCCTCTACACCTGGAAGGATTCTCCCATTAATTGTGCATTCCTCTGCCGAGCCTCGACCTCCCCAAATTCATCACCTCACAGTTCTCTGCGTTGAATACCATTTGCCACTTGTCTGCCCACCTGACTAGTCCATTAACATCTTCCTGCAGTCGACAGCTACTCTGCTCTCTCTCAACCACACGGCCATTTTTTTGTATTACCTGCAATCTTTTTGATCATGCCCACTATAGGGGATAAGTCTCCACTGACACAGTTATACCCCTGATCATTGCTATTAGTGACACTCAACAGAACAAACACATTATATCAGCAGTTTTGACTTTGATGTTAATAATGTGGTGGATAAAACACAATAATTTCAATGTCAATGATATTTTCTGAGTAAGACCTCTCTCGGGAATAAACCTGAAATCAGTACTCATGCTGGATAGATGGCAATTATGAGAGGCATCATTTACATTTTCCATATTATTGCATTGACCTTGTTCACTCCTGGCATTTCTATTGTAAATGTAACTGATCTGTCTGCAGTGGACACTTAATCCAGGGACAAAAGCAATCCCGTTTCACTCTGTTCCTGCCTTTTCCCAGTTAAAATGTGAACTTTGAGTCTCTGATTCGGGACCATGTTCAGGGTTACAGCCCAGAAACTACTGTGAGTGATATTACGGGACAGACAGTGTACGCATCCATTTGGGAGGCAGTTGGGTAGTGATAATATCACTGGTCACGTAATCCAGAGGCCCAAGCTGATGGCCTGGCGACAGGGGTTCAAATCACCCCTTAACCTTCTAAATTCCAGGGATACAGAGTAAAGCTCCATCTACACTGTCCCATTAAACACACCCAAGCCAAGCACAGTGTGGGGTTAGACACAGAGTAAATTTCCCTCTGAACTGTCCCATCACACACTTCCAGGACAGGGGCAGCATGGGGTGAGATACAGAGTAAAGACAGGGCCTATTGTATTATAAACAGAGAAATGGTCTTGTGCAAGACAAACTGAGACCGGGTGAAATGCAGCATAAGCAGAGACGACTCCCAGGGCAGGAACATCATGGTGTGGATACAGAGTGAATCTCGCTCTACGCTCTCCGAAAAAGACAGAGAGAGAGAGATGGAAAGAGAGAAATAGAGAGACATACAAAGACAGGGTGACTAAGTGAAAGAAGGATATTTAACATCGGACATAGGAAGCGGGGAGGGCAATTTAACCCCTCAACCCTCTTCCAGCATTCAGTGACATCAGGGCTGATCTGTGATCTAACTAACACCATTTACCCCACCTTTGCCCCTTATCTCTCAATAACTTTGGTTAAGAAGAATCTTATCAATCCCAGATTTAAAAATTAACAATTAAGTCAGCCTGCAGTGATGTCCTGAGACTGAGATGATTGACCTCCACAACCACAACCATCTTTCTTTGTGCTCGGTATGACTCCAACCAGCTGATTCCTACTGACTTCAATTTTACTCTGGCTCCTTGATGGCACACTCAGTCAAACGCTGCCTTGATGTTAAGGTCAGTCTCTCTTCCCAGTAGCAGACAGGAGTAAATCGTTCCCTTTGGCCCGTTGTGTACTGGGACATTTATTTCAGAGACTGACTCCTCACTAATGTAAGGTTAGTGCTTTAAACTTGACAGAGAAGCTGATCCTGGGATTCAGCTGAATGCAGCTTCTCATCCTGAAAAGTGTTAGCAAACGTGTTTGGAAATGTGTCAAAAGCTGTTTCCATTCACACATTCCTGCATTGTGGAAGTGTGGAGGAAGAGAGGGATCTTGGGGTCCGTGTCCATAGATCGCTCAAAGTTGCCACCCAAGTTGATAGGGTTGTTAAGAAGGCGTATGGTGTGTTGGCTTTCATTAACGGGGGATTGAGTTTAAGAGCCGCGAGGTTATGCTGCAGCTCTATAAAGCCCTGGTTAGACCACACTTGGAATATTGTGTTCAGTTCTGGTCGCCTCATTATCGGAAGGATGTGGAAGCTTTAGAGAGGGTGCAGAGGAGATTTACCAGGATGCTGCCTGGACTGGAGGGCATGTCTTACGAAGAAAGGTTGAGGGAGCTCGGGATTTTCTCATTGGAGCGAAGAAGGATGAGAGGTGACTTGATAGAGGGGTACAAGATGATAAGAGGCATAGATAGAGTGGATAGCCAGAGACTTTTTCCCAGGGCGGAAAGGGCTATCACCAGGGGGCATAATTTTAAGGTGATTGGAGGAAAGTTTCGGGGAGATGTCAGAGGTAGGTTCTTTACACAGAGAGTGGTGGGTGCGTGTAATGCGCTGCCAGCGGTGGTAGTAGAAGCAGATACATGAGGGACATTTAAGCGACTCTTGGATAGGTACATGGATGATAGTAGAATGAAGGGTTTGTAGGTAGTTTGATCCTAGAGTCGGTTAAAGGTTCGGCACAGCATCGTGGGCCGAACGGCTGTTCTATGTTCTAAAAAGAGAATGTGTGTATGGAGGTGGGAGATGTGGGCATGGTTCCCCTTAAAATCTCAACAATTTGATCAAATCACCTTGATCCTCCTAAATTCCAGGGAATAAATCCCTAGTTTGTGCAATATCACCTCGTAATTTAACCCTTGGCGTCCAGTTATCATTCTGTTAAATTTACACTGCGCTCAAATGGACAAGGACCCCCCAAGTCTCTTTGGACCTCCAGTGTTTCTAGTTTTTTACTATTTATAAAGTACTCTGTTCTCGTCTTTTTTTACTGACATTGAAATCTATCGACCACAGTTTTGCCCATTTGTTTAAGATATTAATATCTCTCTGTAATTTGATGCTTCCAGCTACACTGCTTACAATGCTGCCTATTTTTGTGTCGTTGGAAAACTTGGGTATGTGGCATTCTACCACATCATCTTAAATTATTAATAAATACAGCAAAACTGAGACACACACGGGCTTTGCACTAGTAGACAGGAGTGAATCATTCCATCCTAGAGGTTTTTTAATTCCAGATTTATGTTTTTATTAAGAAAAAAACAGTTCAAATTCACAACAGCCCAGTGTGGGATTTGAATTCCTGCTTTTTCAATCATCAGCTCAGGCCTTAAAACCCATAAAGAGATTCATTTTCCGACTGCTGTTGTCAGACTGTCTCAGGTTTTGGATATTGTTCCCTTCTCTTCTTCCATGTGTCTGAAGTCTTTGAAGCATGTCAGACATTGGTAAACTACTTCATGTGGTGTTCTGTAAATACCTTCAATTCTGTGTATGTGCAAGGGACACAATTCAAATTCTTACCTCACTGCATCAACCAAAACCTGCAGGTCCATTCAAACACCCCTATTTCCTGTCTCTGCAAAGATAGCTCACACTTCCACAATGCAGGAATGTCTGAATGGAAACAGCTTTTGATACATTTCCCAACACGTTTACTAACACTTTTCAGGATGAGAAGCTGCATTCAGCTGAATCCCAGGATCAGTTTCTCTGTCAAGTTTAAAGCACTAACCTTACATCAGTGAGGAGTCAGTCTCTGAAATAAATGTCCCAGTGCTGTGGTAACATAAAATGGCCACTGAAAACAAACTGGAAATAGCTGACTGATGTTCTGAGAGAGGAGGGAAAGAGAGACCGACAGAAATACAAAGAGGGAGACACAGACCGAGAGGGTGTCTCAGATACAGAGAGTGATAGCAGGATATTTGTCAGAGGACAGAGGAAGAGGAGGAGGCCATTTGGCCCCTCAACCCTGTTCTGTCATTCAATGTGATCATGGCTGATCTGTGATCTAACTCCGTGTACTCGTCTTTGCCCCATATCACTTAATAACTTTTGTTCGCAAAAATCTATCAAACTCAGATTTAAAAATTAACAAATGTCTCAGGATCAATTGTTGTTTGTTGAAGAGAGTTCCAGAGTGAAACCACCCCTGGTGTGTTGAATTGTTTATCCATTTTACTCCTGAAATGTTTTTAGACTATGTTTAGATTTTTAGACTATGTCCCCAAGTTCTGGACTCTGCAGCCAATGGGAATAGTTTCTCTCTGTCTACCCTATCAGTTTCCCTTAATGTTCTTAAAACTTTCATCAAATCACCCTTAATCTTCTAAATTTCAGGGGTTAAGAGTAAAGCTCCATTTACACTCTGCCATTAAACACTCCCAAGAATAGCACAGTGTTGGGTTCGACACAGAGTAAATTTCCCTCTGCACTGTCCCATCACAAACTCCCAGCGCACGGGCAGCATGGGGTAAGATACAGAATAAAGACAGGGCCAACTGTATTTTCAAGAGAGAAATGGTCTTGTGCAGTAAAAAACTGAGATCGGGTGAAACACAGCAGAAGCAGAGACACGCACACAGATACAGACACTGATACTCACACAAACCGACACACAGAGACTGCACAATCTGCACATCGGTAAACATCAACCAACAGAACCTGCATAAAATATCCCCATGTTCTGTCCAATCCTATGTTGGGCGTTTTGTGTTCTTGTGTGTTCCATTTCACCAGACTACCTCTATCCTCCTGAAGTTTGCTCCCAGTCCCTTCCATGTTTATTACATTGCAGATGCCACAAACATTGGCAAACATTGAAGTTATGCCCTGCAAACACAAGTCCAAGTCATTAGTATATATTAAAAAGATCAGTGGTCCTAATATAAACCTCCACTGTATACCTCCCTCCAGTCTGAAACAACCATTCCACTCTCTCAGCCAATGTCGTATCCACTCAGCCACTGCCCCTTTCATCCATGGAGCACCAATATTGCTAACTAGTCAATTAGGAGGCACCATTAAGTCCTCCCCATGAGGACACTGGTCCCAGACCTCTCTGTTTGCACTCTCCCATCAACGTTTCCTGGACAGGTACAGCATGGATTAGATACAGAGTAATGCTCCTTCTACACTGTCCCATCCAACACTCCCAGGACAGGAACATCATGGGGAGGATACAGAGTGAATCTCACTATACTCTGTCCGAAACAGAGAGAGAGACAGAAAGAGAGAAATAGAGAGACACAGACAGACAGGGTGACTGAGAGAGAAAGAAGGATATTTAACATCGGACATAGGAAGAGGAGGAGGCAATTTAACCCCTCAACCCTGTTCCAGCATTCAGTGATATCAGGGCTGATCTGTGATCTAACTAACACCATATATCCCACCTTTGCCCCTTATCTCTTAATACCTTTGGTTAACAAGAATCTATCAATCCCAGATTTAAAAATTAACAATTAAGCCAGCATGAATTCCTGTTTGCACATAACAGGAAGGATGTAATTGCAGGAGAGAGGATCCAGAGGAGGTTTTCAGGAATGGAGAATTTTTGCTATGATGAAAGATTGGACAGGCTGGAGTTGTTTTCTTTGGAACAGAGGAGGCTGAGGGGAGATTTAATCGAGGTGTGGAAAATGATGATGGGCCCAGATAGAGTGGATAGGAAGGACCATGAGAATAACCCATGCTCTCCAATAAATCCATATGTCTGAAGGAACTGAAAAAAAGACAGAGAGAGAGAGAGATAGAGGGACAGAGTGAGAGACAGAGAGAGATAGAGGGGGGAGGGAGAGAGAGACAGAGATTCAACGACAGAGAGACAGCGCGAGAGAGAGTTAGAGAGAGGGAGGGGAGAGAGAGAGTGCGAGGGAGAGAAGGAGGGTGAGTGAGGGGGTCGGGAGGGAGAGACAGGAAGAGAGAGTGGGAGGGAAAGAGTGGGGGAGTGGGAGAGAGAGAAGGAGAGAGAGAATGAAGAAGAGGGTGCGAGCGGGACAGGTTCAGAGGGAGAGAGAGAGAGAGGGGGAGAGGGGCCACCTGGGCCAGAAATTCATCTCCATTTCTCCCTCTATCCAGACCTATCTCGAATATGTTTGTGCACACAGCAGTAAAGGATTAAATCAAATTAATATGTCTTACATTCTCCCTTTCAGTCCACCCAACAATCGCTCTCCCTCCAACCTTGTCCATATCGACAGCCCTCTCTTTGCCTGCGTATCTCACCCTCTCTCCCTCTGACACCCTCTTCGTGTCAGAGTTAGCAGGAGGGAGAGACAGGGAGAGGGGAAGACAGAGAAAGACACAGAGAACAACCCCAGCTTCTCCAATCTATCCACGTAACTGAAGTCCCTCATCTCTGGAACCAGGCTTGTGAATCTTTTCTGCACCCTCTCTAATGCCTCCACATCCTTCCTCAAGTGAGGCCAAACCAGTGTTTTACACAGGTGTAACATAGCCCCCTTGCTTTTGTACTCTATGTCTCTATTTATAAAACCCAGGACACTTTATGCGTTTTCACCACATTCTCAACCTGCCCTGCCACCTTCAGTGATGTGTGTACAAATACCCCCCAGATCAGTCTGTTCCAGCACCTCCTTGAGAATTCTATCCTTTTCTTTATATCGTCTCCCCTCCTTTTTCCTGCACGTGGAGGCGGAAGATGCGGGCATGGTTTATTTATTTATTTTTATTTAGAGATACAGCACTGAAACGGGCCCTTAGGCCCACCGAGTCTGTGCCGACCAGCAACCACCCATTTATACTAACCCTACAGTAATCCCATATTCCCTACCACCTACCTACACTAGGGACAATTTACAATGGCCAATTTACCTATCACATGCAAGTCTTTGGCTGTGGGAGGTTTTTAATGAATATATTGCGACTTTCTTCAGGAAAGAGGGGACGACGCAAACATTGTAGTCAATGAGGAGGGGCTTGAAATATTGAATAGGATGAACAATGAGTGAGGAAATATTAAGACAAATATTAAGCATCTTTGAAAGCTGATAATTCACCAGGCTCAGACTGTTTAGAGGTGCAAGGGAGGAAATAGCAAGAGGCTCTGACCATCATTTTCCAATCCACTCTGGTTATAGTCTTGCTGCCAGAGGACTGGAGGAATGCGTATGTTGTACTGTTGATTAACAAGGGATAAAGTAATAGACTGAGTAATTACAGGCCACCCAGCCTAATCACAGTGGAGGGAAAATAATTGGGCTCAAGGGAATGATTAATTCCTTTCTAGTACTGTGAGTCTCAATGTCTCCATGTCTGTGTCTCTGTCACATATTAAGCATTACCCTTACATTGGTGAGGAGTCCGTCTCTGAAATAAATGTCCCAGTGTTGTGGTAACATAAAATGGCCACCGACAACCAGCCTAAAATGGCTGACTAATGTTTGTGGATTTCCACAGATGTTTGAGAGAGGAGAAAGAGAAAGGCAAACAGACAGAAAGAGAGACAAAGAGAGAGACACAGACCGAGACAAAGAGAGTGATGGCAGGATATTTGTCGTAGTGAAGAGGAAGAGGAGAAGGCCATTTGGCCCCTCAACCCTCCGCTGTCATTCAATGAGCTCATGGCTGATGTGTGATCTAACTCTATGCACCTATCTTTGCCCCTTAATACCTTTGGTTAACAAAAATCTATCAAACTCAGAATTCAAAATTAACAAGTGTCTCAGCATCAATTGCTGTTTGTGGAAGAGAGTTCCAAACTGATACCACACCTGGTGTGTTGAAGTATTTCTTCATTTTACTCCTGAAAGGTTTTTAGACTGCGTTTAGAGTTTTAGACTATGCCCCCAAGTTCCTGACTCCGCAGCCAGTGGGAATATTTACTCTCTGTCCACCTGTTCAGTTTCCCTTATTATCTTGAAAACATTCATCAAATCATCCCATAACCTTCTAAATTCCAGGGATACGCAGTAAAGCTCCAGCTACACTGTCCCATTAAATATTCCCAAGCCAAGCACAATGTTGGGTTTGACGCAGAGTAAATTTCCCTCTGTGCTGTCCCATCACACACTCCGAGGGCAGGAACATCATGGGGTGGATACAGAGTGAATCTCACTCTGCACAGACAGAGAGAGAGTGATAGAAAGAGAGAAACTGAGAGACATAGACTGAACAGGGTGACTGGCAGAGAAAGGAGGATATTTAACAGGGGATATTGGAAGAGGAGGATGCAATTTAACCTCACAACTCTGTTCCGGCATTCAATGAGATCATGGCTGATCTGTGATCTAACTTACACCATAGATCCTGCCTTTGCCCCTTATCTCTTAATACCTTTGGTTAACAAGAATCTATCAATCCCAGGTTTAAAAATTAACCAACAAACCAGCATGAAACTTCCACAACAACATATCATGAGGGTGTGATGGCTCCCACAGTGGAATAGCTTGCTGGATGTTTAAAATGGAGGCTATTCCTTCTGGATCATCAAAAGTGTCCACCTGGGCCCCAACTTCATCTACATTTCTCCCTCTCCCTACGTTTTTTCTCTCCATACCTATCTCTTATATGTTTGTGCACACGGCAGTGCAGGATTACATCAAATTAATATATCGTACATTATTCTTTTCATCCACCTCAACAATCTCTCTCTCTGCAACTTTGTCCCTCTCTACAGCCCTCTCTCTGCCCTCATATCTGACCCTCTCTCCCTCTGTCTCTCTCCAATTGTCAGTGATAGTCGGAGGGAGAGACAGAGAGAATGTTGAAGGAACTGTCCTCTGTTCCTAAGCTGTGCTGAACCTGCTCTGGGAGTGTTTGATGGGCTACATTAATCAGCCGTGTCCAGTCCTGTATCAGGCTGTGAAGAAGCACAGCTTGTTCAGTGTACAACGGGTCCATGGGAATGAATCACTCCTGTCTGCGACTGAGAAGAGAGACTGACCTTAACATCAAGGCAGCGTTTGACGAGTGTGACATCGAGGAGCCCGAGTAAAACTGAAGTCCGTGGTAATCAGCGGGAAAGCTCTCCACTGGTTGGAATCAAACCGAGCACAAAGGAAGATGGTTGTGGTTGTTGGGAGTCAATCATCTCAGTCCCAGGTCTTCACTGCAGGAGCTTATCAGGGTCGTGTCCTCAGCCCAACCATCTTCAGCTAAGATCCCAGCAGAAAATGCTGGATATACTGAGCAGGGCAAGCAGCTAATCCACATTGTAGTTTAGAAGAATGAGAGGTGATCTTATTGAAACATACAAGATTCTGAGGGGACTTTACAGGGCAGATGCTGGCAGGATGCTCCCCTTGTGGGGGATTCTCGAACTAGGGCGCAGGTACAGTGTGGGATTAGATACAGAGTAAATCTGCCTCTATATATGCCTCTCTTTCTCCTCCTCCATCCAGATGGAGAGAGTAACAGTGAGAAAGACAGGGATAAATATGGAGAATAACAGAGAGAGGGAAGGGTAGCAATGGGGAGTGAGTACCAGAGAGAAAGAGGAAGAGATTGGGATGGAGAGTGTTGGTCAATGTTCCTGCAAATCTGCGTGCTGCAGCCTCAGAAGTCCCACGCAGATCCTGTTCCACAATAAATAGCACACGACTTAAAAGATTCTTCAAATATTTCAAGGGACAGCTCACGGAAAAAAAAAACTGGACACGCACAACATCTATATTTTCACGGGAACATCGGAGCCAACTGCGGAATATAGGTTTCTTACCAGCCTGCATAAGGCAGTGCAACCTCTGCAGATGTGGTGAAACCAAATGCAGCTGACTTCGAATGGTAAACTGATGTATGTGGAGTTTTCAAAAATGTCTGAGAGAGGAGAGAAACAGGTAGAGACACACACACACACACAGAGACACACAGAAACAGAGTGACTCAGGGACAGAGAGCGAAAGAAGAATATTTCAATTTTTAAAAGGCATTTGATGAGATCAATCTTCGGTTTAAAAATGACAGTTGATTTTGCATCAATTTGCGTGTGCAGAAGACCCGTTCCAAAGTACTACCACCTTTTGCCTGGAGTGTCGGATTAACCCGGGTCACTCACTGTGCCCGGCTCCGGCTCAAGACTCACCTGCCTCAGTCACTGAGACGCTCCTGTATCACTTGCCATAATGTAAGCAGATGCCGGGTTTGGGAGCAGGACAGGCACACGGGATTAGGACGACTGCTCATGTGGAGGATAAGCATCAGTAATCCCTCAGAGAATCAGAACAGACCAGCGAGACTCAGAAAAGGAAACTTGTGTTGAATTTGAGAGTCTTGCATTGTGGAATGCTTTAGTATTTGGCAGAATTTTGAGCCAGTGAAATTTTGCCCCAGTGAGTTGAATAGATACTATATGACTTTATTACAACAGTAAGGTACCGTGTGTACTGTAAATATCGACTGAATTAACAATGTAACTGATCAATTCTCAGCTGAATACTATGACTACAGTTATACCTGCTATCCTGAGAGAATGTACATAAGACACGATGGGATGAAGTCAAAGTGGCCACTGTTGAATTTGCTAGCTTGATCTTTGTGGGAACACAAGGGTTAAGTAATATAAAAATATTAACTGTTCAATTCACTTGATTAAGTAAACACTCAACAGAAATGGGTCTGGAATGTCCTATGTGCTGCATTCCTACTCCTACATCTGTTCTGTCCGGACTACTCATGATTTGGAATACCGCTATCAAATCTAATCAAAAGTTTCTCTTCTCTCTGGAGAACAACCCCAGCTTCTCCAATCTATCCAAGTAACTGAAGTCCCTCATCCCTGGAAACTTGCTCATGAATCTTTTCTGCACCCACTCGAATGCCCCCACATTCTTCAAAGAACAAAGAACAGTACAGCACAGGAACAGGCCAATCGGCCCTCCAAGCCTGCGCTGATCTGGATGCCTGCCGAAACTAACACCTTCTGCACTTCCGCGGCCCATATCCCTCTATTCCTATCCTATTCATATATTTGTCAAGATGTCTCTTAAAGGTCGCTATCGTATGTGCTTCCACCACCTCCCCTGGCAGCAAGTTCCAGGCACTCACCACGATCTGTGTAAAAAGCTTGCCTCGCAGATCCCCTCTAAACTTTGCCACTCGCACCTTAAACCTATGTCCCCAGTAACTGACTCTTCCACCCTGGGAAGTAGCTTCTGACTATCCACTCTGTCCATGCCGCTCATAACTTTGTAAACCTCTATCATGTCTCTCCTCCACCTCCGTCGTTCCATTGAAAGCAATCCGAGTTTTTCCAACCTCTCCTCATAGCTAATGCCCTCCAGACCAGGCAACATCTTGGTAAACCGCCTCTGTACCCTCTCCAAAGCCTCCACGTTTTTCTGGTAGTGTGGCGACCAGAATTGCACGCAATATTCTCAGTGTGGCCTAACTAAGGTTCTGTACAACTGCAGCATGACTTGTCACATTTACACTCTATGCCCCGACCGATGAAGGCAAGCATGCCGAATGCTTTCTTGACTACCTTATCCACCTGCGTTACCACTTTCAGTGACCTGTGGACCTCTAAGCCCAGATCTCTCTGCCTGTCAATACTCCGAAGGGTTCTGCCATTTACTGCATACCTCCCACCTGCATTAGACCTTCCAAATTGTATTACCTCACATTTGTCCGGATTCAACTCCATCTGCCATTTGTCCGCCCAATTCTCCAACCGATCTATATCCTGCTGTATCCTCTGACAATCCTCATCATTATCCGCAACTCCACCAACCTTTGTGTCGTCTGCAAACTTACTAATCAGACCAGCTACATTTTCCTCCAAATCATTTATATATACTACAAACAGCAAAGGTCCCAGCACTGATCCCTGCGGAACACCACTAGTCACATCCCTCCATTCAGAAAAAACACCCCTCCACTGATACCCTCTGTCTTCTATGACCGAGCCAGTTCTGTATCCATCTTGCCAGCTCACCTCTGATCCCATGTGAATTCACCTTTTGCACCAGTCTGCCATGCGGGACCTTGTCAAAGGCTTTACTAAAGTCTATATAAACAACATCCAGGGCCCTTCCTTCATCAATCATGTTCGTCACTTCCTCAAAAAACTCAATCAAATTTGTTCGACACTACCTCCCCTTTACAAAACCATGCTGCCTCTCGCGAATAAGCTCGTTTGTTTCGAAATGGGAGTAAATCCTGTCCCGAAGAATCCTCTCTAATAGTTTCCCTACCACTGACATGAGGCTGATCGGCCTATAATTTCCTGGATTATCCTTGCTACCCCTCTTAAACAAAGGCACAACATTGGCTATTCTCCAGTCCTCTGGGACCTCACCTGTCGCCAATGAGGATGCAAAGATTTCTGTCAAGGCCCCAGCAATTTCTTCACATGCCTCCCTCAGTATTCTAGGGTAGATCCCATCAGGCCCTGGGAACTTATCTAGCTTAATGCTTTGCAAGACACCCAACACCACCTCCTTTTTGATAATTTGATGACTGAGACTATCTGCACTCCCTTCCCTAGGCTCATCATCCACCAAATCCTTCTCCTTGGTGAATACTGATGCAAAGTCCTCATTTCGCACCTCGCCCATTTCCTCTGGCTCCACCCGTAGATTGTTGCTTGTGGGATCTTGCTGTGCATCTAGTGCCCTGCCGCATTTCCTACATTCAAACAATCAGGACACTTTAAAATTCAGCTTCCTGAGGGTATAAGTGTGGATTTCTCTGTGTTTTCTCTCCATCTTCCTCTGCTTTTCTCTCCCCTGCACTTTCCCTATTTTAACCATTAATCAATAGGAGCCACAATGTGACGTGTGGTTATTTTAAACGGTGACAGAAACACTTCAGAGGACGTTTCAATCCAGATTAAATCCCAGATCGAGAGAAAAAGAAACAGATGTGGATGGGGTGTGGGGCGGGAGCAGGAGAAAGACAGGGAGATGAGTGTTTGAGTTTTCAAACAGCAGGAATGTTCCTCCCTCTGGGATCTCTAAACCTACATCACTAAAAACAGATTACCTGCATATTGTCATATTGCTGCCTCTGGGATCTTGCTGTGCACAGATTGCCTGCAGGTTTCCTGCATTGAAACATTGAGGCCCACTTTAAAATTTAATTCATTGAGTGCCAACTGCTCCTGAGGGGAACATGAAGCTGTATATCGGTTTGTAATATGTTTAAAGATGGAGTTTAGCATTTTCTGAGGACTGTATTGGGATATCTGGCTCTGATCGCATTGTGGCATCCTGCTGTGCATACATTCCCTTCATCAATTCCTGCATTGCAACACCGAGGCAGACACAGATGGAGAGAAAAAGAGGGAGAGTGAGAAACAGCTGGAGGTGGCAGGTGAAACAGAGAGAGAGAATGATGCGGAGTGTGGGTGAGGGAGGGAAGGCAGAGAAAGATGGAGAAAGACAGAGAGAGAGAGAAATCCACACTCAAAACCTTGTGTCACCATTGCTGGGATCTTGCTGTGCACAGCTTGCCGGCTGTTATCACACTGCTGCTTGTGGGATCTTGCTGTGTACCAATGGCCAGCAGCATTTTCAACTTTGCAACAGTGACGAGCACTTTAAAAATTAATTCATTGAGTGTCAAATACTTCTGTGAATCAGCAATGAAATGGGTGAAATGTGAAGGTTTGCAAAGGCTTGTTCTCATTCCCGAATATTGCTGATGTTTTAGGCTGTGGGCTGAATTTGACAGTGAAATGAAACACCGGGGGACCATTTGAATTCAGATTTTCAGGGATGGGAATGTGGATTTCTCTCTCTATCCTTCGACAGGAGAGGGGATGGGGGTCTCCAGTGTTTGTGTGCTTTTACAATGAGGCAGAAACAGATATAGAGAGACACAGAGAAATGGAGAGAGAGAGGGAGAGAGAGACAGCAGGAAATGACAGGGTAAACACATCTACACTTCCCAGTCTCTGGCTCTGTGCCGGGGATGTGTTTGTTCAGACAGGGAGTCACTGAGAGGTTGTTTTATGTCAGTGAGTGAGAGAAAGAGCTCTGGGCTCTTGCTGTGTTTTATTTCTGTTCAAAAATGTTTTGCTTTGTTTTAAATCAATTTTATTTCTCTTATTCCCAAGGAGAATCTTTTCGGAAGCTGCAGCTGTGATGATGCAGAGGGAGAATCTTTTGGCCACGTGGAATTCTCAGACAAGAACTTTAACCAGAGAGGGAAAGTAATAATAAAAATATATTTGTCATTGTCAAATTAATTTCTAGATCCAGAAAAGAAGACTGTGTGATTTCGGGGCTGATAGAAAAACAAAGTGCTGGAAATGCTCAGTATTTCCAGCACAGTTTTTATTTCAGATTTCCAGCATCCGCAGTATTTTGATTTTGTGTTTTCGGGGGTCTGTGGATTTTTTACCAATAGGGAGGGGGCTGGATGGCGCTCCCGAAGGGAATAGTTTGGGAATCGCTGCTCCAGAACAGTCAATGTAATCCCACAGATTTCCCTCTCTCCATCTCTTGCTGCAACTTGTTCCCTGCACCTTCCTCCTTGTTCCTCGCTCTGTTTCTTCACATCTTTAAATCCCTATCTTTGTTTCTCTCAACATCCTTTCTATCTCTGCCTCTCTCTGGAGTCTCACAGGTTTCCATTCTCACTCTCTTTCTGGACTCTCTGCATCTTTATCTGTCTCTCTCTCACTCCATTTCTTCTCTCACTCACTTCCAAATCCCTGAATCTTTCCATCTCTGCTCCTCCTTTACTGCAAGATTATCTCTGCATTTCCCCCATCCCGGGACACCCCTCTCTATTCTGTAAACGCATCTTACTTTGCATCTCTGCCCCTCCACTTCGTTCTGTCTTTGCATCTCTCTCTTTGTCTGCAATCTTTCTCAATATCAACATCTCTGTGTATGTCTCCAGTTCTCTCTCTCTCTCTGCCCTTCTCAGTATTTCCGACCCTCTGTTCTCAGTTTCTCTCACTGGTGTCGGACTCCCTGCATCTCATTCTCCATCTCCCTTTCCATTTATTTTTCTCTCTCTCTGTCCTGTCCTAATCTCGGGATCTGTTTTCTGTGTTTCTGTCCCTCTGTCAGGTGGTGGATTTGAACTCACAGCCTTGGTGTTGTACAGGGTGATTGTGAAGTGGGATCCTGCTTTCCATCTCTGCCCAGTTTTGCTCCCATTGAGGTAAAAACAGGGGAGAGATGCTGAACGGACAGCCGATTCACAACCACTCTCCTCCCCTCCACCCTGGTTTGCACCATTGGCACCAAGTCCGAGTCCAGCCCAGTGTTTCTTTGACTCTCTGTGTATCTGCACCCCGACTGTCTCTGCCTGTCTCCTTGTGTTTCATTGGGGGAAGGGACAAGTCAGCCATTATCTAACATGGGTGGGACAGCATCAAAGGGCTGAATGGCCTCTTCCCGTCCCTGTGCAAAATCAATGTGTGAGTGTTTGTGTGTGTCTCCCTCTGTTTGATTCCCTGAAGCCGATGGGGAGAGCAGGTGAAACACCTTTCTGCAGAGAGGGCTGTGTCCTGTGCGTTAAAGGCTCAGAATGCCAGTTAGCCTCTATGCTCTATGCTCTATGCCTTGCTCTATGCCCGGCCCTGATTTTGGCCGGACAGGAGTTAAAGGTGCCTGGGATCTGGGAGCAAGTTGTTGGAATTCCAGTGGCTGATCCAGACCAGGAAATAAAATGAACGGAAGATTATCGGGAGATGGAGCCAAATCCAGGAAAATGATGGAGGTGGGAATAACATGGTGGGGATTGAAGGGGGTAGGGGGCTGTTCACGGGGGTGATGATACAGGGTGGGAGTTAGTAGAGGGGGGCTTTTACAGGACAGGGAGGGTATTTAGAAACCGGGAGAGTTTACAGAGGAGAGCGGGGGGATAATTAGATTGGGTTCAGTTCATGGGGCGGTATTTAGATGGGAGTCTGATCACAGAACGGTGGGTATTTAGATGGGGGTCTGTTGCGGGCGGGTCTCGAGATGGGAGTCTGTTCCCGGGGGGTATTTAGATGGGAGTTTGTTCCTGGGGGGTTATTCAGAGGGGAGTTTGTTCCAGGAGGGTATTGAGATGGGTGTTTGTTCCTGGGGGGTTATTCAGAGGGTAGTTTGTTCCCGGGGGGGTATTTAGATGGTAGTTTGTTCATAGGGAGGTATTTAGATGGGAGTTTGTTCCCGGAAGGGGGGTATTTAGATGGTAGTTTGTTCATGGGGAGGTATTTAGATGGGAGTTTGTTCCTGGGGGGTTATTCAGAGGGGAGTTTGTTCCAGGAGGGTATTGAGCTGGGAGTTTGTTCCTGGGGGTTATTCAGAGGGGAGTTTTTTAACGGGGGAGGGGGGTATTTCGATGGTAGTTTGTTCATGGGGAGATATTTAGATGGGAGTTTGTTCCTGGGGGTGTATTTAGATGGGAGTTTGTTCTGGGGATGTATTCAGTTGGGCGTTTGTTCCCGGGGGGTATTTTGATGGGAGTTTGTTCCTGGGGTGTAGTTAGATGGCAGTTTGTTCTGGGGGGTGTATTTAGATGGCAGTCAGTTCCGGGGTGTGGGTATTAAGATGGGAGTTTGTTCCCGGGGGGTATTTAGATGGGCGTCTGTTCCTGGGGGGTGTTATTCAGATGGGAGTCAGTTACTGGGGGTGTATTTACATGGGAGTTTGTTCCCGGGGGGGAACTTAAATGGGTGTTTGTTCCCGGGGTCTATTTAGATGGGAATCTGTCCTGGGCTGGTGGCAGTTTGATGGGTTGTCTTGTAACAGAGGGAAGGGAATAATTAGATGGGGGTCTGTTGATAATGAGGGGATTAGATGGGGGTCATTTAACAGGGGATATCAGACAGTTATCTGCAGATGAGGATTATTTAGATCGGGGGTGTCTGTACAAGGGGGGGATGTGTTCTGGCGGGGGGAATTGCAGGAAAAAGATTTGCATGGTGGATAAAAATTGCGGGCGGTGGATAAATTGAGGGCGGTGGATAAATTGAGGGCGGTGGATAGGGTCAGGAAAAGACAGAAAAATTTGGAAATAGAGAGAGAAATGATAGAAAGAGAAATAGAGAAGACAGAAAGAGAAAAAGAAAGAGAGAAGGGAAAAAAGTGGAGGGAAATAACAGAGACACAAAGAAATTGAAGGCACCAAAGAGACAGACGGAAAGCCAGTGAGAAAGACACAGAGAGTCAAAGAGAGATTGAGAGAGAGGACAGAGAATCACAGAGAGATTGAGAGAGAGGACAGAGAATCACAGAGAGATTGAGAGAGAGGACAGAGAATCACAGAGAGACTGAGAGAGAGGACAGAGAAACACAGAGAGATTGAGAGAGAGGACAGAGAATCACAGAGAGACTGAGAAAGAGGACAGAGAAACACAGAGAGATTGAAAGAGAGGATAGAGAATCACAGAGAGATTGAGAGAGAGGACAGAGAATCACAGAGAGATTGAGAGAGAGGACAGAGAATCACAGAGAGACTGAGAGAGAGGACAGAGAAACACAGAGAGATTGAGAGAGAGGACTGAGAATCACAGAGAGACAGAGAGAGAGGACAGAGAAACACAGAGAGATTGAGAGAGAGGACAGAGAATCACAGAGAGATTGAGAGAGAGGACAGAAAATCACAGAGATATTGAGGGAGAGGACAGAGCATCACAGAGAGATTGAGAGAAAGGACAGAGAAAGCCATTGAGACAGAAAGAAGCACAATCACTCAGAGAGAGAGAGAAACACAAAGTGAGGGAGAGAGAGAGAGACGGAGGAACAGAGAGATAGTGAGAAAAACAGAGACAGAAATACAAGGTGAGGGAGAGATTCAGAAACAGAGAGAGTGAGAGAGAGATTCAGTGCGAGAGAGATTGAGAGAGAGAGAGATTGAGAGAGAGAGAGATTGAGAGAGAGAGAGAGAGAGATTGAGAGAGAGAGAGAGAGAGATTGAGTGGGAGAGAGATTGAGTGATGAGAGATTGAGTGAGGAGAGATTGAGTGAGGAGAGATTGAGTGAGGAGAGATTGAGTGAGGGGAGATTGAGTGATGAGAGATTGAGTGAGGAAAGATTGAGTGAGGAGAGATTGAGTGAGGAGAGATTGAGTGCGAGGGAGATTGAGTGCGAGGGAGATTGAGTGCGAGGGAGATTGAGTGCGAGGGAGAGTCTGTGAGAGGGAGATTGAGTGAGAGGGAGATTGAGTGTGAGAGAGATTGAGTGCGAGAGAGATTGAGTGAGAGAGAGATTGAGTGAGAGAGAGATTGAGTGAGAGAGATTGAGGGAGAGAGTTTCAGTGAGCGAGTTTCAATGCGAGAGAGTTTCAGTGAGAGAGAGATTCAGTGAGAGAGAATTTCAGTGAGAGAGAGATTGAGTGAGAGAGAGATTGAGTGAGAGAGAGATTGAGTGAGAGAGAGATTGAGTGGGAGAGTGATTGAGTGAGAGAGTTTCAGTGAGAGAGTGATTGAGTGGCAGAGATATTCAGTGAGAGAGAGATTCACTGGGAGAGAGATTCAATGGGAGAGAGATTCAGTGGGAGAGAGATTCAGTGGGAGAGAGATTCAGTGGGAGAGAGATTGAGTGAGAGAGAGTTTCAGTGAGACAGATTTTCAGTGTGAGATAGATTCAGTGGGAGAGAGATTCAGTTGGAGAGTTATTCAGTGAGAGAGAGGTTCAGTGAGAGAGAGATTGAGTGAGAAAGAGATTCAGTGAGAGCAAGATTCAATGAGAGAGAGATTGAGTGAGAGAGTGATTCAGAGAGAGATTCAATGACAGAGAGATTGAGTGAGAGAGAGATTCAGTGAGAGAGACTTAGTGAAAGAGACTGAGTCAGAAGAAGGGAGAAAAGCAGAAACAGACAATAAAGATGTGATACTCACTATCTCACACCGTCTGCTTTCCATCGTTGGACTCTAACACCTTCCCGCCATCAACTCATCCATGGGGAAGAGATCCTGGAGAGGGGCATTGTGGTGGGATCTGGAGAAAAGCATCAGGGCTGGGACAGAGAGAGTGGGGGATTCAGACTGGACTCTCTCTCTCACAAACACACACACACACTGTAATCAGTTCCAATTCACCTGGGCACAGAGATTGAGACACAGAAACTCACCTTCAGAAACCAGCTGCATGGAAGGAAAGAATGTGGTCTGATGTTGTCCTAATATATCCCAGAACCTGTCACTCAAAACAGACAGTCTGCCCAAAATGCAGCTTAACCAACCAGCTCTCAGCTTCATCCATCTGGCCACTCCCTTCCAGGTATGGGACAGTCGAAGGTGAGTCTCTGTGCAAACATCGAATGGGGGAGAGAGGGATATTCCAGACATATCCCAAATGGACCATTCCAGATAGAAACCTGTCTGCCTCTCTCTCTCTCTCTCCCTCCACCAAAAACCTCATTAACAGAGCAGAAAAGCTGCTGTAATTTAAAACCTGGAGGGACCGGTTTGGATAATGGCCTTTTAACACTCATTGTATTAAATGTCTTTCACTATTCACCTCCAGTTAACAGAAAGTTCAGAAAATGACTCATTGCAATTACCTTGAAATTCTGACAAAGTGTTATTGCTGGAGAGGCCTGTTTGACTGCAGTACAAACATGCGGTTTTTATTCGGTTTTTCATTTCCACTGTGTGACAAAGACTGAAACTAGAGCCAGGTTAATGAGGCAGCCAAGAGAACTTTTATAACCAGTGACATTTCACACAACAATTCTTCCCCATATTTACAGTTGTATTCGTCAATGATTCTTTGCCCTGTATTTGATGCTGCTGTATTTATGTATTAGCTGTAATCAATCAATAAAACCTTCTTAACATTCACCAGTTTAATGTTACAAGGGTTCACAAAGCTGGGAAATGGCCATTTAACACAAATGGTATTAAAGATCTTCCACGTTTCTCCTCCAGTTTATAGAAAGTTCAGCAATAAAGACCTCTTCTTTCTGACAAAGAGTTTTTACTGCTGCAATAAAGTGTCACTTGTTTCCCTTTGCTTCCTGACTGTTTCTATCCTCTGCTCTCCTGAGGGATTCAGAGGGATTTCTGTTCATTGTTTGTCCAAATTCAGGAGGTTCCAGATCCTCTGCAGCTGCTGTCCTGGAGAAATTAATTGCATTCAAAATCTTTCCCTCATTTTGGAGATATGAGGAGAGAATGTTTACACTAGTAGAGGGGTGAAACAAAAAGGCAGGGAGTTATTATGGTCTGGAATTCACTGTCTGGCAGGTTTCTGAAAGCAGATTCATTATTAAATTTCAAAGGTCAATTGGATCAAAATTTCAACTACTCTTAGTTATAGTAGAGAAGATACCAACATGGAAAGAGAAGTGTGAGAGAGAGAGATGTCATAACGTAGGTGATCAAGAACTCAACAAAACTTATATTGAGAGTTTTTATTTATAAATATCTTTCAGTTTTATTTGATCCTGTTGTTTTATTTATACATTACCTTTAATCACTCAATATAACTTTCCAAACAGGAACGAGTTTCATGTTACAAGTGTTCACTCAGGAGAAAAATAGCCATTTTACAAAAATTGCATTGAAATTATTTTATTCAGCATCTCAAGTTTAAAATAATGTAAATTCTTCAGACTTGTGGAAACTTTCAAACTCAGCAAGAGAAACTCCCATCAGTACTGGCTCAGCATCTCCATCTGCTGGTGTCCCTGTCTCAGGGCAGTTAATGTCCCTCTCTCACCATCTCCATCTGCTGGTGTCCCTGTATCATTGCAGTTACTGTCCCCCTCTCACCATCTCCTTCTGCCGGTGTCCCTGTCTCACTGCAGTTACTGTCCCTCTCTCGCCATCTCCTTCTGCCGCTGTCCCTGTCTCACTGCAGTTACTGTCCCCCTCTCACCATCTCCATCTGCTGGTGTCCATGTCGTACTGCAGCTGCTGTCCTCCTCTCACTATCTCCATCTGCTGGTATCCCTGTCTTACTGCAGCTACTGTTCCCCCTTTCACCATCTCCATCTGCTGGTGTCCCTGTGTCACTGCGGTTAATGTCCCTCTCTCACCATCTCCATCAGCTGGTGTCCCTGTCTCACTGCAGTTACTGCCCCCTCTCACCATCTCCATCTGCTGGTGTCCCTGTCTCACTGCAGTTAATGTCCCTTCCTCACCATCTCCATCTCCTGGTGTCCCTGCCTCACTGCAGTTAATGTCCCTTCGTCACCATCTCCTTCTCCTTGTGTCCCTGTCTCACTGCAGTTAATGTCCCTCTCTCACCATCTCCATCTGCTGGTGTCCCTGTCTCACTGCAGTTAATGTCCCTCTCTCACCATCTCCATCTGCTGGTGTCCCTGTCTCACTGCAGTTACTGTCCCTTCCTCACCATCTCCGTCTCCTCGTGTCCCTGTCTCACTGCAGTTAATGTCCCTCTCTCACCATCTCCATCTGCTGGTGTCCCTGTCTCACTGCAGTTAATGTCCCTTCGTCACCATCTCCATCTCCTGGTGTCCCTGTCTCACTGCAGTTAATGTCCCTCTCTCACCATCTCCATCTGCTGGTGTCCCTGTCTCATTGCAGTTAATGTCCCTTCGTCACCATCTCCATCTCCTGGTGTCCCTGTCTCACTGCAGTTAATGTCCCTCGCTCACCATCTCCATCTCCTGGTGTCCCTGTCTCACTGCAGTTCATGTCCCTCTCTCACCATCTCCATCTGCTGGTGTCCCTGTGTCACTTCAGTTACTGTCCTTTCCTCACCATCTCCATCTCCTGGTGTCCCTGCCTCACTGCAGTTCCTGCCCCCTCTCACCATCGTCATCTGCTGTTGTCCCTGCCTCACTGTGGTTCCTGCCCCCTCTCACCATCGTCATCTGCTGGGATCCCTGTGTTTACTGCAGCTACTGGCCCACACAACATCTCCATCTGCTGGTGTCACTGCCTCACTGCAGTTACTGCTCCCCTCTGTCCATCTCCATCTGCTGGTGTCCCTGACACACTGCAGTTACTGCCCTGCTCACGACCTCACATTCACTCCGATTTGCAGCTTTGTCCACTGGCTGCTGTTGTTGACAAAAGCAACCACGAGGTGGCGCTGCACTGGCACATGCGCAAACGTATCCTATTCCCGTGAACCATCAGGGTCTGCCCACGTTCATTCGCTGCCAGGACTAAAGATGGCGCCAGTCAAATAATCACAGAGGCGGGTGGAGGGTGGGAGGTGCAGCTGGGGGTCTGGGGGGGGGGGAGGAGGAGGGGGAATGGGATTTAGTTCCAGTGTTTGAAACCCGTCAGCTCTTTCTATGATTTCACTAATTTAACAATGAGATTGAGAGGGTATTTCAGCCCCTTCTTCAGCTCCTGTCTGAATTTAGTCTGGGTCACAATGTAAATACATGTGTTGTTGCAGGAACTGAGAACCTGCAGCATCTTTGATGTTTGTTCTGTGATAAAGAGAGGGTCAGTGTAGGAGGAATAATAAGAATTATCTGTAATTCGAGTATAAATGTTATACACAACCCGGGTCACCCATAACAGGATAAAACTGCCAGATATACTGAAGAGTAAAATAATTGATTTCCTGCGATTCTCCATCTCTGGGTCCTTGTGATTCTCTGCATTGCTGTGGCGCCGGAATCCCCTGCGGACTTTACTGGAGAATAAAATCCGTCTGACAGTCAGAACATTGAGCAGCAAAATCAGAAAGACCGGGACACAAGGGGTTAAAATGAGGTTAAACAATTCAAATGCCCCCCATATGGGGGAAGTAAAGAAGCTCAGTTTATTAACACAACCCATGGGAACATTATCAATAATGTAATATTGTTCCAGTGTAAAGTACCGGGGAGAGACTCTAAACAGCCCAGCAAACTCACTCTTCCCACAACCACAGCCGCCCTTTTCTTGCTGCAATATTTTGTTTTCAGCTTCTCACAACAAATGGCCACAAATCGATCAAAGGTGAAAGTGACTGTGAGCCAAACAGAAACAACTGTGGATGCAGAAAGTAGAACGATAATGAGAGAACACACAGGAGTAATTCTCAGGAATGAATATGGGAAATAAATTGAAACAGTCATGTACAATATGGGTTCAGTGATAACGACCAGGAGATCAGACACTGCCATTCCCACCAGGTAGACACTGATACATTTGGAGAGACCGCACTTTCCTCGGGACAGGATCACAATCGCCACCAAGTTAACTGGAAGAGAGAGAGAAAAGGAAGCAGAGAAATTACTGATCAGATCTGGAGACAAAGCAGCAGTTTGACAGGATCTGGGCTGAAATTTCCAGCTTTGTTGCTGCATCGAGCAGTGAAAACTGATTCATTGACCCGGGCAGTGCTTTGTCACAGTGAAATGTTTGAAAACACAATTATTAATATTGAATTGGGAAATTGATGCAGAAAGTGAATAAAGTCAGCACCGGATCGACTGGAAGCACTGAGTGAGGGTGCAGTGTCAGTGGGGAATGAGAAGGGGTTTTACAGAGATGGAATCAAATGTGTTAATTGGGATTGTGTCTCCAGACTGTTGGTTGGGAAGGTTTGGGGAGAGCGGGATGTGCAGCTGGTTTGTTGCTCTGGGTTCAGGGAAACGCTGTGTTCGAGTATCAGCAAAGATCTAGAATGGCAGAGCAGGCTCGAAGGGTTGAATGGCCTCCTCCTGCTCCCATGTTACTGTATGCCTATCAGGTCGGACGTGGCAGCTGGAGGTGGAGACAGTGAGTGAGATTGGGAGGGAGAGAAGGAAAAGGACATGTTGGAGCAGGAGGGGAGACTGGAGCAGATGGTTTGGGAAAGTGAATAAACTGAAGCAATGGATGAGGAGACTGAGGATTAAATACAGTGAGAGGAGAGGCTGAGATTCACAGGGTGAGACTGCAGCTGAGTGTTAGAGGAAATCTAATCTATAGATCCCAGTAAGACAACTCAATTCACACATTCAAACAATAATCCCTGTGGTTATTGGTGTTGGAGAACAGTTGATTGTTTCCACAATATAGTCAATATATTTAGTTTGTACAGGCTATTAAATATAAATGTAAATATATTTCTGATATCAGCCTCGCTCTTTATTGAATTCAGCAGTCACATAGATTTTAAAGTGCAGTATTTAAATAATGAATTACCATCAGCGATGAACTGATTCTATTCTGTTTATTCAGTCACTAAGTAAGGAATAGGAACTTTCTACAAAACAAAATGAGGTCCTGGCAGAAATCAACACAGAGGATCAAGTCCAACAGGAAAATGAACACAATCTGACAACAGACAACTTCAACTCAAAGTTTCTCTCACTAATTGTTCTGGACATTCCAGCACTTTATGATAGTGAATTATTTACACAGCTGCTTCTTTCTCTTTCCCTTTACTTCTGCCTATCTCTTTCCCTCGGTTTTGTTCTCCCTGCTCCTTTTCTCCTTCCCTATCTCTCTGGAGTACTCACACCCTGTAAATTGTTACTTCATGCTGCTTTTCACATATTATTTATTCCTAACATTCTGCGTCTGTGTTCTGTTCACCAGCCCCAGGTTCAATGATTCTGTTCTCAGAGTCAGTTTGTTCAATGGCAAAATCTCTGTGAATAATTTAATGTATCTAAAGAACACTCAAGTCTCCACCTGTTCACCTACACTCTTCACTTCATCTACAATACATGGAATAAACAGGATCGAAAGCTTCTTCAAGACAAACCTCACAATCATTGAAATTCATTCTCCTGGAATTATAAATTAATCTGTTAGAATGTGGGATTGTTTAATTAATAAAACACCAACATCAGCGCTGCAGCTGATAATCTACAGACAAATGGAAAGACTCTTGATTCCAACTGACAGAGTGAAAACCAGTAAAACATCACATCAATACTTTCTATTTTACAATGTAGTCCAGTGACAGTGGAGGTCCACAGTGAAGCAGAGAAGGAGAAGTGAAAGTGTCAGCAGCAAACTCAGTTCAGTAGCCAGACTTCTGAAGCAGCGTCGGACACACACAGAATAAAATAATATTTGATAACAGTGATAATCAATAAATACATTGAAATCCCAGTTAAAATGAGCCATGTTATTGGGGAAAGAGGACATTTTTCTGTCCCTTTGTAACACTGAGACCGTGAGATGTCTCATTATCAATCAATGAAAAAAAAAATCCTAATAATATTCCAGGACCGGTTAGATCCACATCATGGAACTGCTTAAAACTGCTGATGGTCTGATTATTGATCCTCACTGAAACATCTCATTCCAATACATTCAATACACAGAATAATCCAGTAATAATGACACAGTTACTTAAAACAATACCATTATACACAAAACGCAGTTCCTACAAGCTGAAAGTGTAGACAATGAGGAGATTCCATCAGTAAATTGCTGGAGAAGAACAGGCGGCTGTGTAACACACACAGAGGGAAATAATACCCAACACAGCAGCACAGTTAACATTGATTTACACCATTAACAGCTGAGATACTGGCTTACCAGGAACTCCAATTGTTGCAAGTACAGGATAATAAATGTCTTCTATCTGAAAGATTACTGGATATCCCATTTCTGAGAGAAGCAGGGACTTCGATTAGCCTGGAATCCACAGCTCACCAAGGCACGCTGAGCTGATCCATTCCAATGGGTCCTGATTTATACAGGGGGTAAGTCTCCACTGACACGGTTATCCCCCTGATCATTGCTATTAGTTACACTCACCTGAACAAACACATTGCATCAGCAGCCTTGACTCTGATGTAAATAATGTGGTGGATAAAGCACCATCATTTCAATGTCAATTACATTTTCTGAGCAAGACCTCTCTCGGGAATAAACCTGAAATCTGTACTCATACTGGATGGATGGCAATTATGAGAGGCATCATTTACATTTTCCATATTATTGTATTGACCTTGTTCACTCCTGGCATTTCTGTTGTAAATGTAACTGATCTATCTGCAGTGGACACTGAATCCAGGGACAAAAGCGAACCCGTTTCACTCTGTTCCTGCCTTTTCACAGTTAAACTGTGAAATTTGAGTCTCTGATTCGGGACCATGTTCAGGGTTACAGCCCAGAAACTACTGTGAGCGATATTGGGGGACAGACTCTGTTCACATCCATTGGGGAGGCTGTGGCATAAGAATAATATCACTGGTCAAGTAATCCAGAGGCCAGAGGGAGCTCCCTCTCTATGTATAAAGTAGAGGAGCTCCGCCTCCACGTATAAAGTGGAGGGAGCTCCCTCTCTTTGTATAAAGTGGAGGGAGCATCCGCTTTATTTATAAAGTGGAAGGAGCACCCTCTCCAGTTATAAAGTTGGGGGCGATAAAGGAAAGAGAAGAAAGGGAAACGGAAACAAATGGGGAAATGGAGAGAGAGGGACAAAGTGGAAGACAGTGAGAGACAGAAGAGATAGCGAAATGAGACCTTGACGGAACCCCAGTAACAATCCCCATTGCCTGCCCAGTCCGGTATTTGGGGTTTAATGTGAGGGTTTTAGGGATGAGTGTTAGATGAGTGTTTGATATTTTCAAACTGCATTGACATTCCCAACAAAAGCAAGAGTTAAAGATTCAAAATTAACCAAACAATTGGCTCAAAGCATTGCTGTTCATGTGCAGAGGGACGGAGAGATGGAGGGTGTGAAACACAGACGGACAGAGACACAGACAGAGTGGGACAGAGACAGAGGGAGAGAGAGAGAGACAGAGCTAGAATGATAGAGAAAAAACGAGAAACAGAGACAGAGGGAGAGAGACAGAAAGGGAGGCAGGCAAATGCAGAGTGAGACAGACAGAAAGGGAGGCAAGCAGATGCAGAGGGAGACAAACAGGGAGAAAGCGAGTGAGACAGATAGAGAGGGAGAGAGACAGATGCAGAGGGAGAAAGGGAGAGACAGACAGAGAGAGAGGGAGGGCGAGATTATAGGAAAAATTTTACATCTAATAATGTTGAAAAAGGATCGAAAAAGGATAAAAAGTATAACTGGCCGTGTGCAAGAGACAGATATTGAAGGAGAGAGATGGAGTGACTGGGAGGGAAAGAGAGATGGAGAGATAGACATAGAGAGAGACAGAGATGGAAGGAGAGACAGAGAGAGAATGAAAGATTGGGAGAGACAGAGAGGGAAAGGCAGTTGGAGAGACAGAGAAAGAGAGAGGGGCAGAGATGGAAGGAGACAGAGGGAGTGACAGGGAGGGAAAGATAGAGAGAGAGACAGTGAGAAGGAGAGAGAGGGAGAGACAGAGAGGGAAAGACAGATGGAGGGACAGGGAGAGAGACAGAGAGAGAAGGAGAGAGAGGGAGTGTCAGGGAGGGAAGGACGGAAGGACAGATGGAGAGATTGAGAGAGAGAGACAGAGATAGAAGGAGAGAGAGGGAGAGACAGAAAGGGAAAGACAGATGGAGGGACAGAGAGAGAGACAGAGACAGAGAAAGAAGGAGAGATTGGGAGAGACAGAGATGGAAAGGCAGTTGGAGAGGCAGAGAAAGAGACAGAGATCGAAGGAGAGAGAGGGAGTGTCAGGGAGGGAAAGACAGATGGAGGGATAGAGAGAGAGAGACAGGGAGAGAAATGGAGTGACAGGGAGGGATGGACAGACGGTGAGATAGAGAGAGAGAGACAGAGATAGGAGAGAGATGGAGTGATGGGTTGGCGGTGGGCAGACAGATGGAGGGACAGAGAGAGAGGCAGAGATGGAAGTAGAGAGAGGGAGTGATGGAGAGGGAAAGACAGATGGAGAGACAGAGATAGAAGGAGAGAGATGGAGAGACGGGAGGGAAGGACAGATGGAGGGATAGAGAGAGAGAGAGACAGAGATAGAAGGAGAGAGAGGGAGTGTCAGGGAGGGAAAGACTGATGGAGGGACAAAGTGAGCGACAGAGAGAGAAGGAGAGAGATGGAGTGACAGGGAGGGAGGGACAGATGGAGGGATAGAGAGAGAGAGATAGAGAGAGTAGGAGAGAGAGGGAGTGACAGCAAGGAAAGACAGATGGAGGGATAGAGAGAGAGAGACAGAGATAGAAGGAGAGAAAGGGAGTGACAGAGAGGGAAAAATAGATGGAGGGACAGAGAGAGAGAGAGAGAAGGAGGGAGAGGGAGAGACAGAGAGAAGGAGAGTGGGAGTGACAGTGAGGGAAATACAAATGGTGGAACACAGAGAGAGACAGAGATAGAAAGAGAGAGAAGGAGTGACTGGGATTGAAAGGCAGATGTAGGGACAGAGAGACAGAGAGACAGAGAGAGAGAGGCAGAGACAGAGGCAGAGACAGAGAGAGAAGTAGAGTGTGGGTGAGACAGAGAGAGAGAGAGGCAGAGATGAAAGGAGAGAGGGAGTGACAGGAAGGGAAAGACATATGGAAAGACAGAGAGAGAGATACAGAGATAGATGGAGCGAGAGGGAGAGACAGAGATGTAAAGACAGATGGTGAGACAGAGAGAGAGGCAGAGATGGAAGGAGTGAGCGGGAGAGACAGAGAGGTAAAGACAGATGGAGAGAGAGAGACAGGCAGAGATGGAAGGAGTGAGCGGGAGAGACAGAGAGGGAAAGACAGATGGAGGGACAGAGAGAGAGACAGAGAGAGAAGGAGAGAGTGAGAGTGTCAGGGACGGAAAGACAGATGGAGGGACAGAGCGAGAGAGAGAGGGAGAGAAATGGAGTGACAGGGAGGGAAGGGCAGATGGAGGGATAGAGAGAGAGAGAAGGAGGGAGAGGGAGAGACAGAGAGAAGGAGAGTGGGAGTGACAGAAAGGGAAAGACAAATGGTGGAACAGAGAGAGAGATAGAGATAGAAGGAGAGAGAGGGAGCAACAGAGAGGGAAAGACAGATGGAGGGACAGAGAGAGAGACAGTGGTAGAAGGAGAGAGAGGGAGTGACTGGGAGGGAAAGGCAGATGGAGGGACAGAGAGAGAGAGAGAGACGGAGAGACAGAGAGAGAGGCAGAGACAGAGAGAGAAGGAGAGTGTGGGTAAGACAGCGAGGGAAAGGCAGTTGGAGAGACAGAGAGATAGAGAGAGGCAGAGATTGAAGGAGAGAGAGGGAGTGACAGGAAGGGAAAGGCAAATGGAGGGACAGAGAGATAGAGACAGAGATAGAAGGAGAGAGGTGGAGTGATGGGTGGCGGTGGGAAGACAGATGAAGGGAGAGGGAGAGAGGCAGAGATGGAACGAGTGAGAGGGAGTGATAGGGAGGGAAAGGCAGATGGAAAGACAGAGAGAGAGAGACAGAGAGAGAGGCAGAGACAGAGAGAGAAGGAGTGTGTGGGTGAGACAGAGAGGGAAAGGCAGTTGGAGAGACAGAGAGAGAGAGAGGCAGAGATGGAAGGAGAGAGAGGGAGTGACAGGAAGGGAAAGACATATAGAAAGACAGAGAGAGAGAGACAGAGGTAGATGGAGAGAGAGGCAGAGACAGAGAGGTAAAGACAGATGGAGAGACATAGAGAGAGAGAGTCAGAGATGGAAGGAGAGAGAGGGAGTGTCAGGGAGGGAAAGACAGATGGATGGACAGAGAGATAGAGACAGAGATAGAAGGAGAGAGATGGAGTGATGGGTGGGGGTGGGAAGACAGATGGAGGGACAGGGAGAGAGGCAGAGATGGAACGAGTGAGAAGAAGTGATTGGGAGGGAAATACAGATGGAAAGACAGAGAGAAAGACAGGGATAGGAGAGAGAGGGAGTGACAGGGAGGGAAAGACGGATGGAGGGACCGAGTGAGAGAGAAGGAGAGAGAGGGAGGGACAGAGAAGGAGAGAGGGGGTGACAGAGGGAAAAACAGATGGAGAGACAGAGAGAGATACAGAGAAGGAGAGAGAGGGAGTGTCAGGGAGGCAAAGACAGATAGAGGGACAGAGAGAGACAGAGCGAGAAGGAGAAAGATGGAGTGACAGGGAGGCAAGGACAGATGGAGGGATAGAGAGAGAGAGAGAGAGAGAGATAGAAGGACATAGAGGGAGTGACAGAGAGGGAAAGACAGATGGAGAGACAGAGAGAGGCAGAGATGGAAGGAGGGAGAGGGAGTGAGAGAAAGGGAAAGGCAAATGGATAGACAGAGAGAGAGAGAGAGGAGAGAGATGGACAGACAGAGAGAGGGAAAGACAGATGGAGAGACAGAGATAGAGAGAGTCCGATATGGACGGAGAGAGAGGGAGTGACAGGGAGAGAAAGACAGATGGAAAGACAGAGAGAGATAGAAAGGGAGAGAAGGAGAGAGATGGAGTGACAGAGAGGGAAGGATAGATGGAGGGATAGAGATCGAGCGACATAGATAGAAGGAGTGAGAGGGAGTGACAGGTGTTGGGGGGGGGGGTGATACAGATGGAGGGACCGGGAGAGAGAGGGAGAGACAGAGAGAAGGAGAGAGGGATTGGCAGAGAGGGAAAGACAGATGGAGAGACAGAGATAGAAGGAGAGAGAGGGAGAGACAGAAAGGGAAAGACAGATGGAGGGACAGCGAGAGTGACAGAGAAAGTGGCAGGGACAGAGAGAAGTAGAGAGGGAGTGACGGAGAGGGAAAGACAGATGGAGAGACAGAGAAAGAGAGACAGAGATAGAAGCAGAGAGAGGGAGAGACAGAGAGGGAAAGACAGATGGAGTTACAGAGAGAGACAGCGAGAGAGGCAGAGACAGAGATAGAAGCATAAAGACGGAGAGACAGAGAGGGAAAGACAGATGGAAGGACAGAGTGAGAGGGAGTGACAGGGAGAGAAAGACAGATGGAAAGACAGAGAGAGATAGAAAGGGAGAGAAGGAGAGAGATGGAGTGACAGAGAGGGAAGGATAGATGGAGGGATAGAGAGCGAGAGACATAGATAGAAGGAGTGAGAGGGAGTGACAGGGAGGGAAAGACAGATTAAGGGACAGAGAGAGAGGGAGTGACAGGGAGAGAAAGACAGATGGAAAGACAGAGAGAGAGGCAGAGATGGAAGGAGAGAGATGGAGTGACAGGGAGGGAAAGACAGATTAAGGGATAGAGAGAGAGGGAGTGACAGGGAGAGAAAGACAGATGGAAAGACAGAGAGAGATAGAAAGGGAGAGAAGGAGAGAGATGGAGTGACAGAGAGGGAAGGATAGATGGAGGGATAGAGAGGGAGAGACATAGATAGAAGGAGTGAGAGGGAGTGACAGGTGTTGGGGGGGGGGGGTGTGATACAGATGGAGGGACCGGGAGAGAGAGGGAGAGACAGAGAGAAGGAGAGAGGGATTGGCAGAGAGGGAAAGACGGATGGAGAGACAGAGAGAGTGACAGAGAAAGTGGCAGGGACAGAGAGAAGTAGAGAGGGAGTGACGGAGAGGGAAAGACAGATGGAGAGACTGAGAAAGAGAGACAGAGATAGAAGCAGAGAGAGGGAGAGACAGAGAGTGAAAGACAGATGGAGTTACAGAGAGAGACAGCGAGAGAGGCAGAGACAGAGATAGAAGCATAAAGATGGAGAGACAGAGAAGGAAAGACAGATGGAGGGACAGAGTGAGAGACAGAGCGAGGAGAGGGAGGGAGTGACAGAGAGGGAAAGACAGATTGAGAGACAGAGAGAAAGAGGCAGAGATGGAAGGAGAGAGATAGATTGACAGGGAGGGAAAGACAGATGGAGAGACAGAGAAAGAGAGACAGAGATAGAAGCAGAGAGAGGGAGAGACAGAGAGGGAAAGACAGATGGAGTTACAGAGAGAGACAGCGAGAGAGGCAGAGACAGAGATAGAAGCATAAAGACGGAGAGACAGAGAGGGAAAGACAGATGGAAGGACAGAGTGAGAGGGAGTGACAGGGAGAGAAAGACAGATGGAAAGACAGAGAGAGATAGAAAGGGAGAGAAGGAGAGAGATGGAGTGACAGAGAGGGAAGGATAGATGGAGGGATAGAGAGCGAGAGACATAGATAGAAGGAGTGAGAGGGAGTGACAGGGAGGGAAAGACAGATTAAGGGACAGAGAGAGAGGGAGTGACAGGGAGAGAAAGACAGATGGAAAGACAGAGAGAGAGGCAGTGATGGAAGGAGAGAGATGGAGTGACAGGGAGGGAAAGACAGATTAAGGGATAGAGAGAGAGGGAGTGAC
Source organism: Heterodontus francisci (assembly GCF_036365525.1). Classification (NCBI taxonomy): domain Eukaryota; kingdom Metazoa; phylum Chordata; class Chondrichthyes; order Heterodontiformes; family Heterodontidae; genus Heterodontus; species Heterodontus francisci. The sequence goes on from NC_090391.1 coordinate 6,870,232, forward strand.
AGGGAGAGAAAGACAGATGGAAAGACAGAGAGAGATAGAAAGGGAGAGAAGGAGAGAGATGGAGTGACAGAGAGGGAAGGATAGATGGAGGGATAAAGAGGGAGAGACATAGATAGAAGGAGTGAGAGGGAGTGACAGGTGTTGGGGGTGGGGGTGTGATACAGATGGAGGGACCGGGAGAGAGAGGGAGAGACAGAGAGAAGGAGAGAGGGATTGGCAGAGAGGGAAAGACAGATGGAGAGACAGAGAGAGTGACAGAGAAAGTGGCAGGGACAGAGAGAAGTAGAGAGGGAGTGACGGAGAGGGAAAGACAGATGGAGAGACTGAGAAAGAGAGACAGAGATAGAAGCAGAGAGAGGGAGAGACAGAGAGGGAAAGACAGATGGAGTTACAGAGAGAGACAGCGAGAGAGGCAGAGACAGAGATAGAAGCATAAAGACGGAGAGACAGAGAAGGAAAGACAGATGGAGGGACAGGGAGAGAGGCAGAGATGGAACGAGTGAGAGGAAGTGATAGGGAGGGAAATACAGATGGAAAGACAGAGAGAAAGACAGAGATAGGAGAGAGAGGGAGAGACAGAGAAGGAAAGACAGATGGAGGGACAGAGTGAGAGACAGAGCGAGGAGAGAGAGGGAGTGACAGAGAGGGAAAGACAGATTGAGAGACAGAGAGAAAGAGGCAGAGATGGAAGGAGAGAGATAGATTGACAGGGAGGGAAAGTCAGATTGAGAGACAGAGAGAGAGGCAGAGATGGAAGGAGAGAGAGGGAGTGACAGGGAGGGAAAGACAGATGGAAAGACAGAGAGAGAGAATGGCAGAGATGGAAGGAGAGAGAGGGATATTGAGGGAGGGAAATATAGATGGAAAGACAGAGAGAGACAGAGATAGAAGGAGAGGGAAAGACATAGAGGGAAAGACAGATGGAGAGACAGAGAGAGAGAATGGCAGAAATGGAAGGAGAGAGAGGGATATTGAGGGAGGGAAATATAGATGGAAAGACAGAGAGAGGGACAGAGAGAGAAGGTGAGGGAAAGGTGAGGGAGGGAAAGACAAATGGAGGGACAGAGAGAGAGAGACAGGAAGAGAGATGGAGTGACAGGCAGGGAAAGACAGATGGAGGGGCAGAGACAGAGATAGAAGGAGAGATTGGGAGAGACAGAGAGGGAAAGGCAGCTGGAGAGATAGAGAGAGAGAGAGACAGAGATCGAAGGAGAGCGAGGGAGAGACATCGAGGGAAAGACAGATGGAGAGATAGAGGAGAGAGACAGAGATAGAAGGAGAGAGAGGGAGAGACGGTGAGGGAACGACCGATGGAAAGACAGAGAGAGAGAGAGAGAGATAGAGAGATAAGGAGACAGAGGAAGAGACAGAGAGGGAAAGACAGGTGGAGGGACAGAGAGAGAGAGAGGCAGAGATGGAAGCAGAGAGACGGAGAAACAGACAGGGAAAGACAAATGGAGGGACAGAGATAGAAGGAGAGAGATGGAGAGACGGGAGGGAAGGACAGATGGAGGGATAAAGAGAGAGACAGACAGAGATAGAAGGAGAGAGAGGGAGTGTCAGGGAGGGAAATACTGATGGAGGGACAAAGTGAGCGACAGAGAGAGAAGGAGAGAGATGGAGTGACAGGGAGGGAGGGACAGATGGAGGGATAGAGAGAGAGAGATAGAGAGAGTAGGAGAGAGAGGGAGTGACAGCAAGGAAAGACAGATGGAGGGATAGAGAGAGAGAGACAGAGATAGAAGGAGAGAAAGGGAGTGACAGAGAGGGAAAAATAGATGGAGGGACAGAGAGAGAGAGAGAAGGAGGGAGAGGGAGAGACAGAGAGAAGGAGAGTGTGCGTGACAGTGAGGGAAAGACAAATGGTGGAACAGAGAGAGAGACAGAGATAGAATGAGAGAGAAGGAGTGACTGGGATTGAAATGCAGATGGAGGGACAGGCAGAGAGAGAGAGAGACAGAGAGAGAGGCAGAGAGAGAGGCAGAGACAGAGAGAGAAGGAGAGTGTGGGTGAGACAGAGAGAGAGAGAGGCAGAGATGAAAGGAGAGAGAGTGAGTGACAGGAAGGGAAAGACATATGGAAAGACAGAGAGAGAGATACAGAGATAGATGGAGAGAGAGGGAGAGACAGAGATGTAAAGACAGATGGTGAGACAGAGAGATAGGCAGAGATGGAAGGAGTGAGAGGGAGAGAGTGAGGGAAAGACAGATGGAGGGACAGAGAGAGAGACAGAGAGAGAAGGAGAGAGAGGGAGTGTCAGGGAGGGAAGGGCAGATGGAGGAATAGAGAGATAGAGACAGAGATAGAAGGAGAGAGAGGGAGAGACAGAGAGGTAAAGACAGATGGAGAGAGAGAGAGAGAGGCAGAGATGGAAGGTGTGAGCGGGAGAGACAGAGAGGGAAAGACAGATGGAGGGACAGAGAGAGAGACAGAGAGAGAAGGAGAGAATGAGAGTGTCAGGGACGGAAAGACAGATGGAGGGACAGAGCGAGAGAGAGAGGGAGAGAAATGGAGTGACAGGGAGGGAAGGGCAGATGGAGGGATGGAGAGAGAGCGAAGGAGGGAGAGGGAGAGACAGAGAGAAGGAGAGTGGGAGTGACAGAGAGGGAAAGACAAATGGTGGAACAGAGAGAGAGACAGAGATAGAAGGAGAGAGAGGGAGCAACAGAGAGGGAAAGACAGATGGAGGGACAGAGAGAGAGACAGTGGTAGAAGGAGAGAGAGGGAGTGACTGGGAGGGAAAGGCAGATGGAGGGACAGAGAGAGAGAGAGACAGAGAGACAGAGAGAGAGGCAGAGACAGAGAGAGAAGGAGAGTGTGGGTGAGACAGCGAGGGAAAGGCAGTTGGAGAGACAGAGAGAGAGAGAGAGGCAGAGATGGAAGGAGAGAGAGGGAGTGACAGGAAGGGAAAGGCAAATGGAGGGACAGAGAGATAGAGACAGAAATAGAAGGAGAGAGATGGAGTGATGGGTGGCGGTGGGAAGACAGATGGAGGGACAGGGAGAGAGGCAGAGATGGAACGAGTGAGAGGGAGTGATAGGGAGGGAAAGGCAGATGGAAAGACAGAGAGAGAGAGACAGAGAGAGAGGCAGAGACAGAGAGAGAAGGAGTGCGTGGGTGTGACAGAGAGGGAAAGGCAGTTGGAGAGACAGAGAGAGAGAGAGGCAGAGATGGAAGGAGAGAGAGGGAGTGACAGGAAGGGAAAGACATATAGAAAGACAGAGAGAGAGAGAGAGAGAGGTAGATGGAGAGAGAGGGAGAGACAGAGAGGTAAAGACAGATGGAGAGACATAGAGAGAGAGAGTCAGAGATGGAAGGAGAGAGAGGGAGTGTCAGGGAGGGAAAGACAGATGGATGGACAGAGAGATAGAGACAGAGATAGAAGGAGAGAGATGGAGTGATGGGTGGGGGTGGGAAGACAGATGGAGGGACAGGGAGAGAGGCAGAGATGGAACGAGTGAGAGGAAGTGACAGGGAGGGAAATACAGATGGAAAGACAGAGAGAAAGACAGAGATAGGAGAGAGAGGGAGTGACAGGGAAGGAAAGACGGATGGAGGGACCGAGTGAGAGAGAAGGAGAGAGAGGGAGAGACAGAGAAGGAGAGAGGGGGTGACAGAGGGAAAAACAGATGGAGAGACAGAGAGAGATACAGAGAAGGAGAGAGAGGGAGTGTCAGGGAGGCAAAGACAGATAGAGGGACAGAGAGAGACAGAGAGAGAAGGAGAAAGATGGAGTGACAGGGAGGCAAGGACAGATGGAGGGATAGAGAGAGAGAGAGAGAGAGAGAGAGAGAGAGATAGAAGGACATAGAGGGAGTGACAGAGAGGGAAAGACAGATGGCGAGACAGAGAGAGGCAGAGATGGAAGGAGAGAGAGGGAGTGAGAGAAAGGGAAAGACAAATGGAGGGACAGAGAGAGAGAGAGAGAGAGAGAGGAGAGAGATGGACAGACAGAGAGAGGGAAAGACAGATGGAGAGACAGAGATAGAGAGATCCGATATGGACGGAGAGAGAGGGAGTGACAGGGAGAGAAAGACAGATGGAAAGACAGAGAGAGATAGAAAGGGAGAGAAGGAGAGAGATGGAGTGACAGAGAGGGAAGGATAGATGGAGGGATAGAGAGCGAGAGACATAGATAGAAGGAGTGAGAGGGAGTGACAGGTGTTGGGGGGGGGGGGTGGGATACAGATGGAGGGACCGGGAGAGAGAGGGAGAGACAGAGAGAAGGAGAGAGGGATTGGCAGAGCGGGAAAGACAGATGGAGAGACAGAGATAGAAGGAGAGAGAGGGAGAGACAGAAAGGGAAAGACAGATGGAGGGACAGCGAGAGTGACAGAGAAAGTGGCAGGGACAGAGAGAAGTAGAGAGGGAGTGACGGAGAGGGAAAGACAGATGGAGAGACTGAGAAGGAGAGACAGAGATAGAAGCAGAGAGAGGGAGAGACAGAGAGGGAAGGACAGATGGAGTTACAGAGAGAGACAGCGAGAGAGGCTGAGACAGAGATAGAAGCATAAAGACGGAGAGACAGAGAGGGAAAGACAGATGGAGGGACAGAGTGAGAGGGAGTGACAGGAAGAGAAAGACAGATGGAAAGACAGAGAGAGATAGAAAGGGAGAGAAGGAGAGAGATGGTGTGACAGAGAGGGAAGGATAGATGGAGGGATAGAGAGCGAGAGACATAGATAGAAGAAGTGAGAGGGAGTGACAGGGAGGGAAAGACAGATTAAGGGACAGAGAGAGAGGGAGTGACAGGGAGAGAAAGACAGATGGAAAGACAGAGAGAGAGGCAGAGATGGAAGGAGAGAGATGGAGTGACAGGGAGGGAAAGACAGATTAAGGGACAGAGAGAGAGGGAGTGACAGGGAGAGAAAGACAGATGGAAAGACAGAGAGAGAGGCAGAGATGGAAGGAGAGAGATGGAGTGACAGGGAGGGAAAGACAGATTAAGGGACAGAGAGAGAGGGAGTGACAGGGAGAGAAAGACAGATGGAAAGACAGAGAGAGATAGAAAGGGAGAGAAGGAGAGAGATGAAGTGACAGAGAGGGAAGGATAGATGGAGGGATAGAGAGCGAGAGACATAGATAGAAGGAGTGAGAGGGAGTGACAGGTGTTGGGGGGGGGCGGTGATACAGATGGATGGACCGGGAGAGAGAGGGAGAGACAGAGAGAAGGAGAGAGGGATTGGCAGAGAGGGAAATACAGATGGAGAGACAGAGATTGAAGGAGAGAGAGGGAGAGACAGAAAGGGAAAGACAGATGGAGGGACAGAGAGAGTGACAGAGAAAGTGGCAGGGACAGAGAGAAGTAGAGAGGGAGTGACGGAGAGGGAAAGACAGATGGAGAGACTGAGAAAGAGACACAGAGATAGAAGCAGAGAGAGGGAGAGACAGAGAGGGAAAGACAGATGGAGTTACAGAGAGAGACAGCGAGAGAGGCAGAGACAGAGATAGAAGCATAAAGACGGAGAGACAGAGAAGGAAAGACAGATGGAGGGACAGAGTGAGAGACAGAGCGAGGAGAGAGATAGAGTGACAGGGAGGGAAAGACAGATTGAGAGACAGAGAGAGAGAGGCAGAGATGGAAGTAGAGAGATGGAGTGACAGGGAGGGAAAGACATATTAAGGGAGAGAGAGAGAGGGAGTGACAGAGAGAGAAATGCAGTTGGAGAGACAGAGAGAGAGAGGGGCAGAGATGGAAGGAGAGAGAGGGAGTGACAGGGAGGGAAAGACAGATGGAAAGACAGAGAGAGAGAATGGCAGAGATGGAAGGAGAGAGAGGGATATTGAGGGAGGGAAATATAGATGGAAAGACAGAGAGAGACAGAGATAGAAGGAGAGGGAAAGACATAGAGGGAAAGACAGATGGAGAGACAGAGAGAGAGAATGGCAGAGATGGAAGGAGAGAGAGGGATATTGAGGGAGGGAAATATAGATGGAAAGACAGAGAGAGGGACAGAGAGAGAAGGTGAGGGAAAGGTGAGGGAGGGAAAGACAAATGGAGGGACAGAGAGAGAGAGACAGGAAGAGAGATGGAGTGACAGGCAGGGAAAGACAGATGGAGGGGCAGAGACAGAGATAGAAGGAGAGATTGGGAGAGACAGAGAGGGAAAGGCAGCTGGAGAGATAGAGAGAGAGATAGGCAGAGATGGAAGGAGAGCGAGGGAAAGACAGAGAGGGAAAGACAGGTGGAGGGACAGAGAGAGAGAGAGGCAGAGATGGAAGGAGAGAGACGGAGAAACAGACAGGGAAAGACAGATGGAGGGACAGAGAGAGACACACAGAGAGAGAGGCAGAGATAGAAGGGGAGGGGGAGGGAAAGACAGATGGAGAGACAGAGAGAGAGAGACAGAGAGAGAAGGAGGGAGAGTGAAAGACAGAGATGGAAAGACAGATGGAGGGATGGAGAGAGATACAGAGAGAGAGGCAGAGAGAGAGGCAGAGAGAGAGGCAGAGAGAGAGAGAGAAGGTGAGAGAGGGAGAGACAGGGAGGGAAAGACAGATGGAGAGACAGAGAAAGAGACAGAGATAGAAGGAGAGAGAGGGAGTGACAGAGAGGGAAAGACAGATGGAGGGACGGAGAGAGATACAGAGATAGAAGGAGAGAGAGGGAGAGTCAGAGAGGGAAAGACAGATGGCGGGACAGAGAGAGAGGCAGAGAGAGAGGCAGAGAGAGAGAGAGAAGGTGAGAGAGGGAGAGACAGGGGGGAAAGACAGATGGAGAGACAGAGAGAGAGACAGAGATAGAAGGAGAGAGCTGGAGAGACAGAGACAGAGAGAGAGACAGAGATAGAAGAAGAGTGTGGAGAGACAGAGAGGGGAAGACAGATGGAGGGATAGACTGAGAGGCAGAGATAGAAGGAGAGTGTGGAGTGACAGGGGGTGAAAGACAGATGGAGGGACAGAGAGAGAGACAGAGAGAGACACAGAGAGAGAGAGAGGCAGAGATAGAAGGGGAGGGGGGAGTGACTGGGAGGGAAAGACAGATGGAGAGACAGAGAGAGAAGGAGGGAGAGTGAAAGACAGAGATGGAAAGACAGATGGAGGGATGGAGAGAGATACAGAGAGAGAGGCAGAGAGAGAGGCTGAGAGAGAGGCAGAGAGAGAGAGAAGGTGAGAGAGGGAGAGACAGGGAGGGAAAGATAGATGGAAAGACAGAGAGAGAGACAGAGATAGAAGGAGAGAGAGGGAGTGACAGAGAGGGAAAGACAGATGGAGGGACGGAGAGAGATACAGAGATAGAAGGAGAGAGAGGGAGAGACAGAGAGGGAAAGACAGATGGCGGGACAGAGAGCGAGGCAGAGAGAGAGGCAGAGAGAGAGAGAGAGAAGGTGAGAGAGGGAGAGACAGGGGGGAAAGACAGATGGAGAGACAGAGAGAGATACAGAGATAGAAGGAGAGAGAGGGAGAGACAGAGAGGGAAAGACAGATGGCGGGACAGAGAGAGAGGCAGAGAGAGAGGCAGAGAGAGAGGCAGAGAGAGATAGAGAAGGTGAGAGAGGGAGAGACAGGGGGCAAGACAGATGGAGAGACAGAGAGAGAGACAGAGATAGAAGGAGTGAGATGGAGAGACAGAGACAGAGAGAGAGACAGAGATAGAAGAAGAGTGTGGAGAGACAGAGAGGGAAAGACAGATGGAGGGACAGACTGAGAGGCAGAGATAGAAGGAGAGTGAGGAGTGACAGGGGGTGAAAGACAGATGGAGGGACAGAGAGAGAGACAGAGTGAGACACAGAGAGAGAGAGGCAGAGATAGTAGGGGAGGGGGAGTGACTGGGAGGGAAAGGCAGATGGAGAGACAGAGAGAGAGAGACAGAGAGAGAAGGAGGGAGAGTGAAAGACAGAGATGGAAAGACAGATGGAGGGATGGAGAGAGATACAGAGAGAGAGGCAGAGAGAGAGGCAGAGAGAGAGAGGCAGAGAGAGAGAGAGAAGGTGAGAGAGGGAGAGTCAGGGAGGGAAAGACAGATGGAGAGACAGAGAGAGAGACAGAGATAGAAGGAGAGAGAGGGAGTGACAGAGAGGGAAAGACAGATGGAGGGACGGAGAGAGATACAGAGATAGAAGGAGAGAGAGGGAGAGACAGAGAGGGAAAGACAGATGGCGGGACAGAAGGAGAGGCAGAGAGAGAGGCAGAGAGAGAGAGAGAAGGTGAGAGAGGGAGAGACAGGGGGGAAAGACAGATGGAGAGACAGAGAGAGAGACAGAGATAGAAGGAGAGAGATGGAGAGACAGAGACAGAGAGAGAGACAGAGATAGAAGAAGAGTGTGGAGAGACAGAGAGGGGAAGACAGATGGAGGGATAGACTGAGAGGCAGAGATAGAAGGAGAGTGTGGAGTGACAGGGGGTGAAAGACAGATGGAGGGACAGAGAGAGAGACAGAGAGAGACACAGAGAGAGAGAGAGGCAGAGATAGAAGGGGAGGGGGGAGTGACTGGGAGGGAAAGACAGATGGAGAGACAGAGAGAGAGAGACAGAGAGAGAAGGAGGGAGAGTGAAAGACAGAGATGGAAAGACAGATGGAGGGATGGAGAGAGATACAGAGAGAGAGGCAGAGAGAGAGGCTGAGAGAGAGGCAGAGAGAGAGAGAAGGTGAGAGAGGGAGAGACAGGGAGGGAAAGATAGATGGAAAGGCAGAGAGAGAGACAGAGATAGAAGGAGAGAGAGGGAGTGACAGAGAGGGAAAGACAGATGGAGGGACGGAGAGAGATACAGTGATAGAAGGAGAGAGAGGGAGAGACAGAGAGGGAAAGACAGATGGCGGGACAGAGAGAGAGGCAGAGAGAGAGGCAGAGAGAGAGGCAGAGAGAGATAGAGAAGGTGAGAGAGGGAGAGACAGGGGGGCAAGACAGATGGAGAGACAGAGAGAGAGACAGAGATAGAAGGAGTGAGATGGAGAGACAGAGACAGAGAGAGAGACAGAGATAGAAGAAGAGTGTGGAGAGACAGAGAGGGAAAGACAGATGGAGGGACAGACTGAGAGGCAGAGATAGAAGAGAGTGAGGAGTGACAGGGGGTGAAAGACAGATGGAGGGACAGAGAGAGAGACAGAGTGAGACACAGAGAGAGAGAGGCAGAGATAGTAGGGGAGGGGGGAGTGACTGGGAGGGAAAGGCAGATGGAGAGACAGAGAGAGAGAGACAGAGAGAGAAGGAGGGAGAGTGAAAAACAGAGATGGAAAGACAGATGGAGGGATGGAGAGAGATACAGAGAGAGAGGCAGAGAGAGAGGCAGAGAGAGAGAGGCAGAGAGAGAGAGAAGGTGAGAGAGGGAGAGTCAGGGAGGGAAAGACAGATGGAGAGACAGAGAGAGAGACAGAGATAGAAGGAGAGAGAGGGAGTGACAGAGAGGGAAAGACAGATGGAGGGACGGAGAGAGATACAGAGATAGAAGGAGAGAGAGGGAGAGACAGAGAGGGAAAGACAGATGGCGGGACAGAGAGAGAGGCAGAGAGAGAGGCAGAGAGAGTGGCCGAGAGAGAGAGAGAAGGTGAGAGAGGGAGAGACGGGGGGGGGAAAGACAGATGGAGAGACAGAGAGAGAGACAGAGATAGAAGGAGAGAGATGGAGAGACAGAGACAGAGAGAGAGACAGAGATAGAAGAAGAGTGTGGAGAGACAGAGAGGGAAAGACAGATGGAGGGACAGACTGAGAGACTGAGATAGAAGGAGAGTGTGGAGTGACGGGGGTGAAAGACAAATGGAGGGACAGAGATTGAGACAGAGAGAGAGGCAGAGAGAGAAGGAGAGAGAGGGAGAGAAAGAGAAGGAAAGATAGATGGAAGTACAGAGAGAGAGACAGAGAGAGAGTGGGAGTGACAGAGATAGAAGGAGTGAGACGGAGAGACAGAGAGGGAAAGACAGATCGAGGGACAGAGTGAGAGACAGAGAGAGAGGCAGTGACAGAGAGAGACAGAGAGAGAGGGAGTGTTAGGAAGGGAAAGCCAGATGGACGGACAACGTGAGAGACAGAGAGAGAAGGAGAGAGATGGAGTGACAGGGAGGGAAGGAAACATGGAGGGATAGAGAGAGAGAGAGAGAGATAGAAGGAGAGAGGAGGAATGACAGAGAGAGAAAGACAGATGAGGGACAAGAGAGAGACGGAGAGAGTGGCAGAGACAGAGATAGAAGGAGCGAGAGGGAGTGACGGAGGGGGAAGACAGATGGAGGGACAGACAGGGAAGGATAAATGGAGGGATAGAGAGAGGCAGAGACAGAGAGAGAAGGAGACAGTTGGAGAGACAGATAGGGAAAGGCAGTTGGAGAGACAGAGAGTGAGAGAGGCAGCGATGGAAGGAGAGAGAGGGAGTGGCAGGAAGGGAAAGACAAATGGAAAGACAGAGAGCAAGAGAGACAGAAATAGGAGAGAGAGGGAGAGACAGAGAGGGAAAGACAAATGGAGGGACAGGCAGAGAGGGACAGGGAGAGAGATGGAGTTACAGGGAGGGAAGGACAGATGGAGGGATGGAGAGAGAGATAGAGAGAGAGCGGGACTGACAGAGATAGAAGGAGTGAGACGGAGAGACAGAGAGGGAAAGACAGATGGAGGGACAGAGAGAGAGACAGAGAGAGTGGCAGAGACAGAGAGAGAAGGAGAGAGAGGGAGTGTCAGGAAGGGAAAGCCAGATGGAGGGACAAAGTGAGAGACAGAGTGAGAAGGAGAGAGATGGAGGGACAGGGAGGGAAGGAAGGATGTAGGGACAGAGAGAGAGAGAGACAGAGATCGAAGGAGAGAGGAGGAGATGGTGTAAGGGAGGCACTAATGGAGTCATGGAAAGAGAGAGAGAGAGGGAGATGTAAACAGAGTCATGGACAGAGGGTGAGAAAGAGAGATAGGGAGAGACAAAGTAAAAGAAGGAGAGAGAGAGAGAGAGAGAGAGAGATGGAGAGGCAGAGAGAGGGAGAGACAGGGAGAGGGAGGGCGAGATGGTGTGAGAGAGACAGAGGCATGGACAGAGGCAGAGAGAGAGAGGGAGAGACAGTGAGAGACAGAGCGAGCCAGAGAGAGAGAAAGAAATAGAGAGGGAGGGAGAGAGAGACAGAGAGGGAGAGACTGGGATTCAGAGGGTAACGGAGAGGGAGAGACTGGGATTCAGAGGGTAATGGAGAGGGAGAGACTGTGATTCAGAGGGTAACAGAGGGAGAAGTAGAGATGAAGAGTGAAGATGGGAGAAAGACAAAGTACAGTGTTCGTAACACATGGATAAAGAGGAAGAGAGAGGTGAGACAGGGCTTGAGAGAGTAAAAGACAGAGGAAGGAGAGATAGAGATGGAGAGATTACCAGGAACATAAATCTCCAGCAGTCTCTTCATGCTGATCACTCCTTTTCTCTGGATGCGGCAGGATTTCAGAGCTTCGATCTGATCCGTTGGTTATCAGATCGCTTAGCTCTGTCTATCGCATGCTGCTTACGCAGTTTGGCACGCAGATAGTCCTGGGTTGTAGCTTCACCAGGTTGACACCTCCTTTTGAGGTATGCCTGGGGCTGCTCCTGGCATGCCCTCCTGCACACTTCACTGAACCGGGGTTGGTCTCCTGGCTTGATGGTAATGGTAGAGTGGGGGATATGCCGGGCCATGAGGTTACAGATTGTCTTTCTTTCTGTCTGTCTGTCTGTCTCTCGTTCCCTCCTCTCTCAGAACATCAGTCAGCCATTTTAGGTTTGTTCACGGTGGCCATTTTATGTTACAGCAGCACTTGGATATTTATTTCAGAGACTGACTCCTCACTAATGCAAGGTCAGTGCTTTAAACGTCCTGGGGTTCTGGGGTTCAGTTGAATGTAGCTTCTCATCCCGAAAAGTGTTAGCAAACGTGTTTTTCAAATCAATTCCGCAACAACCTCAACAGGAGAAAAAACCACCAACAAATGCAACAACAATATCAACAGGAGAAAAAAACACCAACAAATGCAACAACAACCTCAACAGGAGAAAAAAACACCAACAAATGCAACAACAACCTCAACAGGAGAAAAAAACACCAACAAATGCAACAATTTCAACAGGAAAGGAACAGCTTCCCGAGGACTAAAAAACCTAACAAATACAACAACTTCAGTAGGAGAAAAGCCACTAACAAATTCAACATCATCAGAAGGGGAAAACACACCGATAAATAGGGCAGTGGCACAAGCTGTTGGAGGGACAGGAAATGGTTTACGAAGGGACAGAGTATCTGATCACACCCGGGATGGTGGAATTGAGTATTTATTAAATGGTATGAGATTAGAAAGCGTAGATGTACAAAGCGACCTGGGTGTCCCCGTCAATAAGTCACTGAAAACTAACATGCAGGTGCAGAATGCAATTCAGAAGGCTAATGGGATATTAGTCTTTATCACAAGAGGATTTGAGTACAGGAGTAGTGAAGTCTTGCTTCAATCACACAGAACCTTGGTTAGACCGCACCTGGAGTACTGTCTGCAGTTTTGGTCCCCTTACCTTAGGAAGGATATTATTGCCAGAGAGGGAGTGCAATGAAGGTTCACCAGACTTGTTCCCGGGATGACGGGACTGTCCTATGGTGAGAGATTGGGGAAACTGAGACACAGAGAGAGAGATAGAGACAGGGAGAGGCAGAGAGACAGAGGCAGAGAGAGAGAAATGGTGTGAGAGAGACACAAACAGAGTCATGGACAGAGAGAGAGAGGAGAGACAGAGAGAGAGCATCAGACAGAGAGACACAAAGAGTGAGAGAAACAGGGAGAGAGAGAGACAGGAAGATGTAGAGAGAAGCAGTGAGAGAGTGAGATAGAGGGGGAGAGTGAGATAGAGGGGGAGAGTGAGATAGAGGAGCAGGGTCGGATAGAGGGGAGAGGCAGATAGAGGGGTAGAGTGAGATGGAGGGAGAGAGTGAGATAGAGGGGGAGAGTGAGAGAGAGAGGGAGTGTGAGATAGAGGGGAAGAGTGAGATAGAGGGGAAGATTGAGATCGAGGGGAAGATTGAGGGGGTGTGTGAGATAGAGGGGAAGAGGCAGATAGAGGGAGAGAGGGAGATAGAGGGCGAGAGACAGATAGAGGGGGAGAGACAGATAGAGGGGGAGAGTGAGATAGAGGGGGAGAGTGAGATAGAGGGGGAGTGGGAGATAGAGGGGGAGTGGGAGATAGAGGGGGAGTGGGAGATAGAGGGGGAGGGGGAGATAGAGGGGGAGAGGGAGATAGAGGGGGAGAGGGAGATAGAGGGGGGAGAGGGAGATAGAGGGGGGTGAGAGGGAGATAGATGGGGGTGAGAGGGAGATAGAGGGGGGAGAGAGGGAGATAGAGGGGGGAGAGGGAGATAGAGGGAGGAGAGGGAGTGAGGGGGATGGGGAGAGTGGGGGGAGACGGAGAGAGAGGGGGAGAGGGAGTGAGAGGGGGGAGAGGGAGTGAGATGGGGGGAGGGAGTGAGAGGGGGGAGAGGGTGAGAGAGGGAGAGAGGGAGAGAGAGGGGGGAGAGGGAGAGAGAGGGTTTGAGGGGGAGAGACAGATAGAGGGAGAGAGTGAGATAGAGGGGAAGAGTGAGATAGAGGGGAGCGTGAGATAGAGGGGGAGAGTGAGACAGCGGGGGAGAGGGAAAAAAATGGGGTAGAGTGAGATAGAGGGTGTGTGTGAGATAGTGGGGGTGTGTGAGATAGAGGGGGTGTGTGAGATAGAGGGGGTGTGTGAGAGAGTGGGGGAGAGGGAGATAGAGGGGGAGAGGGAGATAGAGGGGGAGAGGGAGATAGAGGGGGAGCGGGAGATAGAGGGGGTGTGTGAGATTGAGGGGGAGAGTGAGATAGAGGGGGAGAGGGAAAAAAGGGGGGAGAGTGAGATAGTGGGGGTGTGTGAGATAGAGGGGGTGTGTGAGATAGAGGGGGTGTGTGTGATAGTGGGGGTGTGTGAGATAGTGGGGATGTGTGAGATAGAGGGGGTGTGTGAGATAGAGGGGGAGAGTGAGATAGAGGGGGAGAGTGAGATAGTGGAGGTTTGTGAGATAGTGGGGGTGTGTGAGATAGGGTGGGGTCTGTGAGATAGTGGGGGTGTGTGAGATAGAGGGGGTGTGTGAGATAGTGGGGGGGTGTGAGATAGTGGGGGTGTGTGAGATAGAGGGGGAGAGTGAGATAGAGGGGGAGAGTGAGATAGAGGGGAGAGTGAGATAGAGGGGGTGTGTGAGATAGTGGGGGTGTGTGAGATAGTGGGGGTGAGTGAGATAGTGGCGGTGTGTGAGATAGAGGGGGTGTGTGAGATAGAGGGGGAGAGGGAGATAGAGGGGCAGAGGGAAATAGAGGGGCAGAGTGAAATAGAGGGGCAGAGGGAGATAGAGGGGCAGAGGGAGTTAAAGGGGGAGAGTGAGATAGAGGGAGAGAGTGAGATAGAGGGAGAGAGTGAGATAGAGGGGGTGTGTGAGATAGTGGGGGTGTGTGATATAGAGGGGGTGTGTGAGATAGAGGGTGTGTGTGAGATAGAGGGGCAGAGGGAGATAGAGAGGGGAGAGACAGATAGAGGGAGAGAGTGAGATAGATGGGGAGAGTGAGATAGAGGGGAGCAGTGAGATAGAGGGGGTGTGTGAGATAGTGGGGGTGTGTGAGATAGAGGGGGTGTGTGAGATAGAGGGGGTGTGTGAGAGAGTGGGGGAGAGGGAGATAGAGGGGGAGAGGGAGATAGAGGGGGAGAGGGAGATAGAGGGGGAGCGGGAGATAGAGGGGGAGAGGCAGATAGAGGGGGAAGTGAGATAGAGGGGGGAGTGAGATAGAGGGGGGAATGAGATAGAGGGGGAGAGGGAGATAGAGGGGGTGTGTGAGATTGAGGGGGAGAGTGAGATAGAGGGGGAGAGGGAAAAAAGGGGGGAGAGTGAGATAGAGGGGGAGCGGGAGATAGTGGGGGAGAGGCAGATAGAGGGGGAAGTGAGATAGAGGGGGGAGTGAGATAGAGGGGGGAATGAGATAGAGGGGGAGAGGGAGATAGTGGGGGTGTGTGAGATAGAGGGGGTGTGTGAGATAGAGGGGGTGTGTGAGATGGAGGGGGTGTGTGTGATAGTGGGGGTGTGTGAGATAGTGGGGATGTGTGAGATAGAGGGGGTGTGTGAGATAGAGGGGGAGAGTGAGATAGAGGGGGAGAGTGAGATAGTGGAGGTGTGTGAGATAGTGGGGGTGTGTGAGATAGGGGGGTCTGTGAGATAGTGGGGGTGTGTGAGATAGAGGGGGTGTGTGAGATAGTGGGGGTGTGTGAGATAGTGGGGGGGTGTGAGATAGAGGGGGAGAGTGAGATAGAGGGGAGAGTGAGATAGAGGGGGAGAGTGAGATCGAGGGGGTGTGTGAGATAGTGGGGGTGTGTGAGATAGTGGGGTGAGTGAGATAGTGGCGGTGTGTGAGATAGAGGGGGTGTGTGAGATAGAGGGGGAGAGGGAGATAGAGGGGCAGAGGGAAAAAGAGGGGCAGAGGGAAATAGAGGGGCAGAGGGAGATAGAGGGGCAGAGGGAGATAGAAGGGGAGAGTGAGATAGAGGGAGAGAGTGAGATAGAGGGAGAGAGTGAGATAAAGGGGGGTGTGAGATAGAGGGGGTGCGTGATATAGAGGGGGTGTGTGAGATAGAGGGTGTGTGTGAGATAGAGGGGCAGAGGGAGATAGAGAGGGGAGAGACAGATAGAGGGAGAGAGTGAGATAGATGGGGAGAGTGAGATAGAGGGGAGCAGTGAGATTGAGGGGATGTGTGAGATAGAGTGGGAGAGTGAGATAGAGTGGGAGAGGGTGATAGAGGGGAGAGGGAGATAGAGGGGAGAGGGAGATAGAGGGGGTTGAGGGAGATAGAGGGGGCTGAGGGAGATAGAGGGGGTTGAGGGAGATAGACCGCGGTGAGGGAGATAGAGTGGGGTGAGAGAGATAGGGGGAGAGGGAGCTAGGGGGAGTGGGTGATAGAGGGGGGTGAGGGAGATTGAGGGTGGAGAGGGAGATAGAGGGTGGAGAGGGAGATAGAGGGTGGAGAGGGAGAAAGAGGGGGTGAGGGAGATAGAGGGGGTGAGGGAGACAGAGGGGGTGAGGGAGATAGAGGGGGAGAGGGAGATAGAGGGGAGAGGGAGATAGAGGGGTGAGAGGGAGATAGAGGGGGTGAGGGAGAGAGAGGTGGTGAGGGAGAGAGAGGGGGATTGGGAGATCGAGGGGAAGAGGGAGATAGAGGGTGGAGAGGGAGATAGAGGGGGAGAGATGGATGGGGTAGAGGGTGGTGAACCTTTGGAATTCTCTACCGCAGAAGGCAGTGGAGGCCAAGTCATTAAATATATTCATGGAGCAGAGAGGTATATTTCTTCATGTCAAAGGGATCAAGGGGTATGGGGAGAAAGTGGGAACAGGGTACTGAATTAGACCATCGGTCATGATCTTTATTGAATGACGGAGCAGGCCCAAAGGGCCGAATGGCCTGCTCCTGCTCCTATTTTCTCTCTTTCTGTGAGAGAGGCGGATTGAGATAGAAGGAGAAACAGAGAGAGAAGGAGAGATAGAGATGTAGCGAGGTGACCCTGATATTCTCTCTCTCTCACACACACACATCCAGACACACACAGACACATACATAAAGGGACAGACAGAGACACACACACACAGACACACACAGACACATACATAACGGGACACACACAGACACACACACAGCTTTTACAATCCACACTGATGTCAGTAAAAATTACCAACAGAACCTCAGTAACAATCCCCAGTGTCTGCCCAGTCCAGAGGGAGACAGAGAGAGAGATAGGTCAGTGACAGAGAAAGACAGTGAAAGAGGGAGGACAAAACAGCTTGTAGGAGAAACTTTACATTTATTTGTGTTCCACAGATTTTATTATAAGTTGAAAGGACTGGACACTGGAAAAGCTGTCAACACACAACAACAACACTGAGAGACTTTAGATGTGAGGTAAGGGGAGACACACTTTAAAATCCACAATGATGTCAGTAAAAATCCCCAAACACAACCTCAGTAACAATCCCCATTATCTGCCCAGTCCTGTTTTGTGGGTTTCTTCTTTGGCCTCCTTATCTCGAGAGAGAATGGGTAAGTGCCTGGAGGTGGTCAGTGGTTTGTGGAGCAGCGCCTGGAGTGGCAAAAAGGCCAATTCTAGAGTGACAAGCTCTTCTTCCACAGGTGCTGCAGAGAAATGTGATTGTCGGGGCTGTTACACAGTTGGCTCTTCCCTTGCGCCTCTGTCTTTTTTGTGGGTTTAGTGCTAGGGTTTGAGGGGGGAGGGTTGGATCAGTGTCTGATATTTTGAAACTGCAGGGAAAGAATGAAAGGTTTAAAATGAACTAAGAGATGGCTGAAAGCATTGCTGTGCTGGGATTAACATATCAATGGACTGGAAAAGTCAGGAAGGTGCTGTCCTGGGAGTAACATATTAATCGACAGGCCCCCTCCCCCGCCCCCGAGGCAGGAGATTGAGAGACAGCCCAACATGTCAGAGGCTCAAGGGGTGGAGTTTGCAAACAGCTCACTCAGGATATAAACTGGGTTTGAAGATCTCAGTTCCAATCACAAAACCCACCTTTCACTCTCTCTCTCGAGTGGACACATTCCCCAGTCTGATTCAATGTGTGTGTCTGTGTATCTGTGTGTGTGCTCTCTCTGTCTCATTCTGGTTTATAACTGTGATGTGATTGTATTTGAATATTGCTGATTGTCTGTGTAACTGAGAGAGGAAACCCTGGGCTCTTGCTGTGCTATTTTGTTTAAAAATGTCCTCGCTTTGTATTTTAATCCAATTTTTTTCTCCTTTTTTCCCCTGTGGAATTTTCATTCGGAAAACTGCACCGTGAAGATGAAAAGAGGGAAAGTTTGGGACAAGGAATCCTTGGACAGGAGCTTCCTCCAGAGGGATGGACTGAGGCCTGGTCCACAGGCTGCACCCAAAGGGCCCACGTGAGTTGTGTCTGTTTATTTGCCTGAGGTTTAATTTCCTCTCTGGGGCCCTGGGTTAACCATTTCATGTTGGATTGGGGCTCCTGGTGTTTTATACAGATTGAAAGCCTGGGGTTAAAGCAGCAGCCCCAGGAGGGAGTCCCATTTGCCACTTGCTCCTTCCAGTCCTGTCTGATAGGTTTGCTGGTGTTTTGGGCAATGCTCGGATACTAACAGTGAAATAAGATGCACGGTGCCCATTTTAATTCATTTTACTGCAGTTCTGAGGTTAACTTTCTCTCTGTCTCCACATTCTTCCCCTGTGTCTCTATCTCCTCCCATGCTTTCTCTTCTCCGTCTCTGTTTCACACTTGCCTTCTCCATTTAAACCTTTAATATATGAAAAACATGCCACACACTTCAATGTGATTTGTCGTTATTTGAAATGGTGAGACAGAATCAGCAGCTTGTTCCCAGTCTAAAGAGGGATTCGCTCTTTCTGGGGACTGAAATCTGTCTATTATCACATGGCTGCTTGTTGGATCTTGCTGTGCATCTCGTGCCCTCCAGCATTTTGTCCATGACAACAGTTTAAAATTCAGCTTCCTGAGGGTCTGAATGTGGATTTCCCTGTGTTTTTACAAGCATTTTATAATAATTACAAGAGCTGAACGTGAAGCTGGATAAAGACTTGTTCTAAGTTTAAAGATGGAGTTTAGCATTTTCTGAGGACTGTGATGGGATATCTGGCTGTGATCACATTGTGGGATCCTGCTGTGCATACATTCTCTGCATCAAATCCTACATCCAACACTGAGGCAGAAACAGATGGAGAGAAAAAGAGGGAGAGTGAGTAACAGCTGGAGGTGGCAGGTTAAACAGAGAGAGAGAGTGGGAGAAACAGGCAGAGTGTGTGTGAGGGAGCGAATGCAAAGAAAGATCGAGAAAGACAAAGAGAGAGAGAGAGAAATCCTCACTCAAAAGCTTGGACCACTGAATATTGAAGTGTCACCATTGCTGGGATCTTTCTGTGCACTAAAACAGATTATCTGCATATTTGCGTTATCTGAAGGCTTGGAATTAAAGTCCTGAGCTTGAGGCCGTTATAATTCCCGAGTAATGATGGTGTTCTGGGCAATGCCGTGAATTTGAGGGTGAAATGAAATTGTGGGATCTTGCTGTGCACAAATGCAATGCAGTGTTTCCAACATTGCAACAGTGACGAACACTTTAACAATCAATTCACTGAGTGTCAAATGTTCCCGATTCATTTCAGTTCATTTGACTGAAGTTCTGAGTTTCGATTTCTCTCTCTGTCTCTCTCTTTAAACCTTGAATAGTTAAAAACACACACAGCTGTGTGATTTGTTGTTGTTTTCAATGGTGAGACAGAAATATTTCACAGCTATTTTCAGTCAACATTACATATGAGATAGAGGGACAAAAACAGATATGGACCGAGAGAGAGAAAGAGAGACAGGGGACGAATGTGACAGGAACAGAGAGAGATACAGAGACAGGGGAGAGAGAGATCCAGAGACCGACACACACACACACACACACACACACACAGAGGTGGAGGTTGCTGTCACAATCCTTTTATCCTCTGGTTTATTACCTGTGATTTGTTTGTATTTGGGTGTTGCTGAGAGAGTGTCTGTGTAACCGAGGGCAATTCCTGGGCTCTTGCTGTGCTATTTTGTTTAACAATGCCTTTTCATCAATTTTCTCTCCCTCCGTCTTGCCTTAGGAAATTTCATTCTGAAAACTGCACGGTGAAGATGAAAAGAGGGAAAGTTTGGGACGAGGAATCCTTGGACAGGAGCTTCCTCCAGAGGGGATGGACTGAGGCCTTGTCCACAGGCTGCACCCAAAGGGCCCACGTGAGTTATGTCTGTTTATTAGCCAGAGGTTTAATTTCCTCTCTGGCGCCCTGGGTTAACCATTTCATGTTGGATTGGGGCTCCTGGTGTTTTATACAGATTGAAAGCCTGGGGTTAAAGGAGCAGCTCCAGGAGGGAGCCCCATTTGTCCCTTTCTCCTTCCAGCCCAGTCTGTGAGGTTTGCTGGTGTTTTGGTCAATGCGAGGAAGCTAATAGTTAAATAAGATGCACGGTGCACATTTTAATTCATTTTACTGTAGGTCTGAGCTTTCTCTCTGTCTCCACATTCTTTCCCTGTGTCTCTATCTCCCACCATGCTTTCTCTTCTCTGTCTCGATTTCACACTCACCTTCTCCAATTAAACCTTTAATAAATTTTTTAAAAAACATGCCACACACAGCAATGTGATTTGTCGTTATTTGAAATGGTGAGACAGAATCAGCAGCTTGTTCCCAGTTTAAAGAGGGAGTTTTGCCCTTTCTGGGGACTGAAATCTAGCTATTATCACATTGAAGCTTGTGGGATCTTGCTGTGCATCTCTGCATTTTCCTGCACAACAATGAGGACACTTTAAAATTCAGCTTCCTGAGGGTGTAGTATGGATTTCTCTGTTTTCTCTCCATCTTCCTCTGCTTTTCTCTCCCCCGCACTTTCTCTATTTTAACCATTAATCAATAGGTGCCACAATGTGTGCACAGCAAGATCCCACAGGCAGCAATATGATAATATGCAGATAATGTGTTTTCAGTGATGTAAGTTTCGGGATCGCAGAGGGAGGGACTTCCCTGCAGCGGCTAAGTGGTTAGTACCGCAGCCTCACAGCTCCAGCAACCCAGGTTGGGTTCTGGGTACTGCCTGTGCAGAGTTTGCAAGTTCTCCGTGTGGGTTTCCTCCGGGTGCTCTGGTTTCCTGCCACATGCCAAAGACTTGCGGGTTGATAGGTAAATTGGCCATTATAAAAATTGCCCTCATGTAGGTAGGCGGTCGGAGAATTGAGGGAAGGTGGGGACGTGAGAGGGGGGAAAATGGCTTGAATGTAGGATTAGCATAAATGGATGGAAGATGGTCAGCTTTGGGCCGAAGGTACTGTTTTAGTGCTGTATCTCTCTATGACTCGAATGTGATGTGTGGTTATTTTAAACGGTGACAGAAACATTTCAGCGGATTTTCAATACAGATTAAATCCCAGATCGAGAGAGGAAGAAACAGATGTGGAGGAGTTCGGGGAGGGAGCAGGAGAAAGACAGGGAGAGGGGTGTTTGAGATTTTCAAACTGCAGGAATGTCCCACCCTCTGGGATCTCGAAAATTACGTCACTGAAAACAGATTATCTGCATATTAGCATATTGTTGCCTTTGGGATCTTGCTGTGCACAGATTGCCTACAGGTTTCCTGCATTGAGGACAGTGAGGACCACTTTAAAAATTAGTTAATTGATTCTCAACTGCTCCTGAGGGCCAATAATTACAAGAGCTGAACGTGAAGCTGCATAAAGGCTTGTGAAAAGTTTAAAGATGGAGTTCAGCATTTTCTGAGGACTGTGATAGGATATCTGGCTATGATCACATTGTGGGATCCTGCTGTGCATACATTCCCTGCATCAATTCTTACATTACAACAGGTGGAGAGAGAGAAACAGCTGGAGGAGGCAGGTTAAACAGAGAGAGAGAGAGAGAGAGAGACAGGCGGAGTGTGGATGAGGGAGGGAAGGCAGAGAAAGATGGAGAAAGACAGAGAGAGAGAGAAATCCACACTCAAAATCTTGGTAAACTGAATTTTGAAGTGTCACCATTGCTGGGATCTTGCTGTGCACAGCTTGCCTGCAGAATTCCCTACATTGTAACAGTGACTGCATTTTTGAATTGAATTCATTGTGTGTAAAGCTCTCCTGAAGGCCTGGAATTTAAGTCCGGAGCTTGAAGCCGGTATAATTCCCAAACAATGCTGGTGTTTTGGGCAGTGACGTGAATTTCTCTCTCTCTCTCCGTCTGTCTCTCTGAATGAGAGTAACAGGAGGGAGAGAGATGCAGGAGAGAGAGGGAATCAGAGGGGGAGAGAGGGGTAGCCGGCTGAAAGCACACTGCTGCTTGTGGGATCTTGCCGTGCATCAATGGCCGACAGCATTTCCAACGTTGCAACAGTGACGACCACTTTAAAAATTGATTCATTGAGTGTCAAATACTTCTGCGAAACAGCAATGAAATGGGTGAAATGTGAAGGTTTGTGAAGGCTTGTTCTCATTCGCGAATATTGCTGGTGTTTGAGGCTGTGGGCTGAATTTGACAGTGAAATGAAACACCGGGGGACCATTTGAATTCAGATTTTCAGGGATGGGAATGTGGATTTCTCTCTCTATCCATCTACAGGAGAGGGGATGGGGGTCTCCAGTGCTTGTGTGCTTTTACAATGAGGCAGAAATAGATGTAGAGAGACACAGAGAGAAATCGAGAGAGGGAGAGAGAGAGAGACAGCAGGAAATGACAGGGTAAACACATCTACACTTCCCAGTCTCTGGCTCTGTGTCGGGGATGTGTTTGTAAGTCACTGAGAGATTGTTTTATGTCAGTGAGTTTGAGAGAGAGTCCTGGGCTCTCGCTGTGTTTTCTTTCTGTTCAAAAATGCTTTGCTTTGTTTGAATCAATTTTATTTCTCTTATTCCCAAGGAGAATCTTTTCGGAAGCTGCAGCTGTGATGATGCAGAGGGAGAATCTTTTGTCCATGTGGAATTCTCCGACAAGAGCTTTAACCGGAGAGGGAAAGTAATAATAAAAATATATTTGTCATTGTCAAATTAATTTCTAGATCCAGAAAAGAAGACTGTGTAATTTCGGGGCTGATAGAAAAACAAAGTGCTGGAAATGCTCAGTATTTCCAGAACAGTTTTTATTTCAGATTTCCAGCATCCGCAGTATTTTGATTTTGTGTTTTCGGGGGTCTGTGGATTTTATTTTAACCACAAGGGAGGGGGCTGGATGGTGCTCCAAAGGGAATAGTTTGGGAATCGCTGCTCCAGAACAGTCAATGTAATCCCGTAGATTTCCCTCTCTCCATCTCTTGCTGCAACTTGTTCCCTGCACCTTCCTCTTTGTTCCTAACTCTGTTTCTTCACATCTTTAAATCCCTATCTCTGTATCTCTCAACATCCTTTCTATCTCTGCTTCTCTCTAGAGTCTCACAGGTTTCCATTGTCATTCTCTTTCTGCAACTCTCTGCATCTTTATCTGTCTCTCTCTCAGTCCATTTCTTCTCTCACTCACTTCCAAATCCCTGAATCTTTCCATCTCTGCTCCTCCTTTCCTGCAAGATTATCTCTGCAATTCCCTCCGACCTGTCGCGGGACACCCCTCTCGATTCTGTCAACACATCTTACTTTGTATCTCTGCCCCTCCACCTCTTTCTGTCTCTGCATATCTAGATGGTATTTAGATGGGGGTCTGTCCCCGGGGGGGATTTAGATGTGGGTCTGTCCCCAGGGGGGATTTAGATGGGGGTCTGTCCCGGGGGGGTAGACAGATGGGGTTCTGTTCCCGGGGGGTATATGTAACAGGGGTATTATAAGGGTATAATTAGATGGGGGTCTGTCCCCGGGGGTGGGGGGAAGATAGATGGGGTTCTGTTCCCGGGGAGTATTTGTAACAGGGGTATTATAAGGGTATAATGGGGTGCAGGTCTCTGGCACAGAGTCTGTCCCTGTTGCTCAGAAGGGAAAATGGAAGAGGAGCAGAGCATTAGTCATTGGGGACTCCATAGTTAGGGGAACAGATAGGAGGTTCTGTGGGAACGAGAGAGACTCACGGTTGGTGTGTTGCCTCCCAGGTGCCAGGGTACGTGATGTCTCCGATCGTGTTTTTGGGATCCTTAAGGGGGATGGGGAGCACCCCCAAGTCGTGGTCCACATAGGCACCAACGACATAGGTAGGAAGAGAGATGGGGATTTAAGGCAGAAATTCAGGCAGCTAGGGTGGAAGCTTAGAGCGAGAACAACCAGAGTTGTTATCTCTGGGTTGTTGCCTGTGCCACGTGCTAGCGAAGAGAGGAATAGGGAGAGAGAGGAGTTGAACACGTGGCTGCAGGGATGGTGTAGGAGGGAGGGTTTTGGTTTCCTGGATAATTGGGGTTCTTTCTGGGGTAGGTGGGACCTCTACAAACAGGATGGTCTTCACCTGAACCAGAGGGGTACCAATATCCTGGGGGGGAGATTTGTTAGTGCTCTTCGGGGGGGTTTAAACTAAATCAGCAGGGGAATGGGAACCTAAATTGTAGTTCCAGTGTACAGGCTGTTGAGAGTAGTGAGGTAGGGGATAAGGTTACAGGGACGCAAGAGGGCACTGGCAAGCAAGAACTTGGTTTAAAGTGTGTCTACTTCAACGCCAGGAGCATCCGGAATAAGGTGGGTGAGCTTGCAGCATGGGTTGGTACCTGGGATCCTGATGTTGTGGCCATTTCAGAGACATGGGTAGAGCAGGGGCAGGAATGGATGTTGCAGGTTCCGGGATTTAGATGTTTCAGAAAGAACAGAGAAGAGGGTAAAAGAGGGGGGGGGGTGTGGCATTGTTAATCAAGGAAAGTATTACAGCGGCAGAAAGGACGTTTGAGGACTCGTCTACTGAGGTAGTATGGGCCGAGGTTAGAAACTGGAGAGGAGAGGTCACCCTGTTGGGAGTTTTCTATAGACCTCCGAATAGTTCCAGAGATGTAGAGGAAAGGATAGCGAAGATGATTCTCGACAGGAGCGAGAGTAACAGGGTAGTGGTTATGGGGGACTTTAACTTTCCAAATATTGACTGGAAATACTATAGTTCGAGTACTTTAGATGGGTCTGTTTTTGTCCAGTGTGTGCAGGAGGGTTTTCTGACACAGTATGTGGACAGGCCAACCAGGGGCGATGCCACATTGGATTTGGTTCTGGGTAATGAACCCGGCCAGGTGTTCGATTTAGATGTAGGTGAGCACTTTGGCGATAGTGATCACAATTCGGTTAGGTTTACCTTAGCGATGGGCAGGGACAGGTATATACCGCAGGGCAAGAATTATAGCTGGGGGAAAGGAAATTATGACGCGATTAGGCAAGATTTAGGATGTGTAGGATGGGGAAGGAAACTGCAGGGGATGGGCACAAACGAAATGTGGAGCTTATTCAAGGAGCAGCTAATGCGTGTCCTTGATAAGTATGTACCTGTCAGGCAGGGAGGAAGTTGTCGAGCGAGGGAGCCGTGGTTTACTCAAGAAGTTGAAGCGCTTGTCAAGAGGAAGAGGGCGGCTTATGTTAGGATGAGACGTGAAGGCTCAGTTAGGGCGCTTGAGAGTTACAAGCTAGCCAGGAAGGATCTAAAGGGAGGGCTAAGAAGAGCAAGGAGAGGACACGAGAAGTCATTGGCGGATAGGATCAAAGAAAACCCTAAGGCTTTCTATAGGTATATCAGGAATAAACGAATGATAAGAGTTAGAACAGGGCCAATCAAGGATAGTAGTGGGAAGTTGTGTGCGGAATCAGAGGAGATAGGGGAAGCGTTAAATGAATATTTTTCGTCAGTATTTACAGTAGAAAAAGAAAATGTTGCCGAGGAGATTACTGAGATACAGCCTACTAGGCTAGATGGGATTGAGATTCACAAGGAGGAGGTGTTAGCAATTTTGGAAAGAGTGAAAATAGATAAGTCCCCTGGGCCAGATGGGATTTATCCTAGGATTCTCTGGGAAGCCAGGGAGGAGATTGCAGAGCCGTTGTTGTTGATCTTTAAGTCGTCATTGTCGACAGGAGTAGTGCCGGAGGACTGGAGGATAGCAAATGTTGTCCCCTTGTTCAAGAAGGGGAGTAGAGACAGCCCTGGTAATTATAGACCTGTGAGCCTTACTTCGGTTGTGGGTAAAATGTTGGAAAAGGTTATAAGAGACAGGATTTATAATCATCTTGAAAAGAATAAGTTCATTTGCGATAGTCAGCACGGTTTTGTGAAAGGTAGGTCGTGCCTCACAAACCTTATTGAGTTTTTCGAGAAGGTGACCAAACAGGTGGATGAGGGTAAAGCCGTGGATGTGGTGTATATGGATTTCAGTAAGGCGTTTGATAAGGTTCCCCACGGTAGGCTATTGCAGAAAATACGGAAGTATGGGGTTGAAGGTGATTTAGAGCTTTGGATCAGAAATTGGCTAGCTGAAAGAAGACAGAGGGTGGTGGTTGATGGCAAATGTTCATCCTGGAGTTTAGTTACTAGTGGTGTACCGCAAGGTTCTGTTTTGGGGCCACTGCTGTTTGTCATTTTTATAAACGACCTGGATGAGGGTGTAGAAGGGTGGGTTAGTAAATTTGCGGATGACACGAAGGTCGGTGGAGTTGTGGATAGTGTCGAAGGGTCTTGTAGGGTACAGAGGGACATAGATAGGCTGCAGAGCTGGGCTGAGAGATGGCAAATGGAGTTTAATGCGGAGAAGTGTGAGGTGATTCACTTTGGAAGGAGTAACAGCAATGCAGAGTACTGGGCTAATGGGAAGATTCTTGGTAGTGTAGATGAGCAGAGAGATCTTGGTATCCAGGTACATAAATCCCTGAAAGTTGCTACCCAGGTTAATAGGGCTGTTAAGAAGGCATATGGTGTGTTAGCCTTTATTAGTAGGGGGATCGAGTTTCGGAGCCACGGGGTCATGATGCAGCTGTACAAAACTCTGGTGAGGCCGCACCTGGAGTATTGCATGCAATTCTGGTCACCGCATTATAGGAAGGATGTCGAAGCTTTGGAAAGGGTGCAGAGGAGATTTACGAGGATGTTGCCTGGTATGGAAGGAAGGTCTTACGAGGAAAGGCTGAGGGACTTGGGGTTGTTTTCGTTAGAGAGAAGGAGGAGGAGAGGTGACTTAATAGAGACATACAAGATAATCAGAGGGTTAGATAGGGTGGATAGTGAGAGTCTTTTTCCTCGGATGAGGATGGCAAACACGAGGGGACATAGCTTTAAGTTGAGGGGTGAAAGATATAGGACAGATGTCAGAGGTAGTTTCTTTACGCAGAGAATAGTAGGGGCGTGGAACGCCCTGCCTGCAACAGTAGTAGACTCGCCAACTTTAAGGGCATTTAAGTGGTCATTGGATAGACATATGGATGTAAATGGAATAGTGTAGGTCAGATGATCGGCGCAACATCGAGGGCCGAAGGGCCTGTACTGCGCTGTAATATTCTAATTCTAATTCTAATTCTAATTCTAATAATTAGATGGGGGTCTGTCACCGGGGATTTATTTAGATGGCGGTCTGTCCCCGGGGATTTATTTAGATGGGGGTCTGTCCCCGGGGGGGGGGAGGGGATTTAGATGGGTGTCTGTCCCCCGGGGATTTATTTTGATGGTGGTCTGTCCCCGGGGATTTATTTAGATGGCGGTCTGTCCCCAGGGACCTATTTAGATCGGGGTCTGTCCCCGGGGGGAGGGTACTTAGATGGGGGTCTGTCCCCGGGGATCTATTTCGATGGGGGTCTGTCCCTGGGGGGTATTTCGATGGGGGTCTGTCCCCGGGGACCTATTTCGATGGGGGTCTGTCCCTGGGGGTATTTCGATGGGGGTCGGTCCCCGGGGGGGGTATTTCGATGGGGGTCTGTCCCCGGGGATTTATATAGGTGGGGGTCTGTCCCCGGGTGGGCTATCTAAATAGGGGTCTGTCCCCGGGGATGTATTTAGATGGGGGTCTGTCCCCGGGGATTTATTCAGATGGGGGTCTGTCCCTGGGGATGTATTTAGATGGGGGTCTGTCCCCGGGGATTTATTTAGATGGGGGTCTGTCCCTGGGGATGTATTTAGATGGGGGTCTGTCCCCGGGGATGTATTTAGATTGGGGTCTGTATTCAGATGGGGGTCAGTCCCCTGGGATTTATTTAGATGGGGCTCAGTCCCCGGGGATGTATTTAGATGGGGGTCTGTCCCCGGGGATATATTTAGATGGGGGTCTGTCCCTGGGGATGTATTTAGATGGGGGTCTGTTCCCGGGGATTTATTTTGATCGTGGTCTGTCCCCGGGGATCTATTTAGATCGGGGTCTGTCCCCGGGGGGGGGTACTTAGATGGGGGTCTGTCCCCGGGGATCTATTTCGATGGGGGTCGGTCCCCGGGGGGGTATTTCGATGGAGGTCGGTCCCCGGGGGGGGGGTATTTCGATGGCGTTCTGTCCCGGGGGGGTGGGTATTTCGATGGGGGTCTGTCCCCGGGGTTAGTACTTCGATGGGGGTCTGTTCCCGTCAGGTATTTGTAACAGGGGTGTTATAAGTGTATAATTAGATGGGGGCCTGTCCCCGGCTGGGCTATCTAAATAGGGGTCTGTCCCCGGGGATGTATTTAGATGGGGGTCTGTCCCCAGGTATTTATTTAGATGGGGGTCTGTCCCCGGGTGGGCTATCTAAATAGGGGTCTGTACCCCCGGATGTATTTAGATGGGGGTCTGTCCCCGGGGGGGTAGACAGATGGGGTTCTGTTCCCGGGGGGTATTTGTAACAGGGGTATTATAAGGGTATAATTAGATGGGGGTCTGTCCCCGGGGCGGGGGGGGAAGATAGATGGGGTTATGTTCCTGGGGAGTATTTGTAACAGGGGTATTATAAGGGTATAATTAGATGGGGGTCTGTCACCGGGGATTTATTTAGATGGCGGTCTGTCCCCGGGGATTTATTTAGATGGTGGTCTGTCCCCGGGGATTTATTTAGATGGGGGTCTGTCCCCGGGGGGGGGATTTAGATGGGTGTCTGTCCCCCGGGGATTTATTTTGATGGTGGTCTGTCCCCGGGGATTTATTTAGATGGCGGTCTGTCCCCAGGGACCTATTTAGATCGGGGTCTGTCCCCGGGGGGAGGGTACTTAGATGGGGGTCTGTCCCCGGGGATCTATTTCGATGGGGGTCTGTCCCTGGGGGGGGGGTATTTCGATGGGGGTCTGTCCCCGGGGACCTATTTCGATGGGGGTCTGTCCCTGGGGGGGTATTTCGATGGGGGTCGGTCCCCGGGGGAGTATTTCGATGGGGGTCTGTCCCCGGGGATGTATTTAGATGGGGGTCTGTCCCCGGGTGGACTATCTAAATAGGGGTCTGTCCCCGGGGATGTATTTAGATGGGGGTCTGTCCCCGGGGATGTATTTAGATGGGGGTCTGTCCACGGGGATTTATTCAGATGGGGGTCTGTCCCTGGGGATGTATTTAGATGGGGGTCTGTCCCCGGGGATTTATTTAGATGGGGGTCTGTCCCTGGGGATGTATTTAGATGGGGGTCTGTCCCCGGGGATGTATTTAGATTGGGGTCTGTATTCAGATGGGGGTCTGTCCCCGGGGATTTATTTAGATGGGGCTCAGTCCCGGGGGATGTATTTATATGGGGGTCTGTCCCCGGGGATATATTTAGATGGGGGTCTGTCCCTGGGGATGTATTTAGATGGGGGTCTGTTCCCGGGGATTTATTTTTATCGTGGTCTGTCCCTGGGGATCTATTTAGATCGGGGTCTGTCCCCGAGGGGGGGGTACTTAGATGGGGGTCTGTCCCCGGGGATCTATTTCGATGGGGGTCGGTCCCCGGGGGGTATTTCGATGGAGGTCGGTCCCCGGGGGAGTTGGTATTTCGATGGTGTTCTGTCCCGGGGGGGTGGGTATTTCGATGGGGGTCTGTCCCCGGGGTTAGTACTTCGATGGGGGTCTGTTCCCGTCAGGTATTTGTAACAGGGGTATTATAAGGGTATAATTAGATGGGGGCCTGTCCCCGGCTGGGCTATCTAAATAGGGGTCTGTCCCCGGGGATGTATTTAGATGGGGGTCTGTCCCCAGGTATTTATTTAGATGGGGGTCTGTCCCCGGGTGGGCTATCTAAATAGGGGTCTGTACCCCCGGATGTATTTAGATGGGGGTCTGTCCCCGGGGGGGGTAGACAGATGGGGTTCTGTTCCCGGGGGGTATTAGTAACAGGGGTATTATAAGGGTATAATTAGATGGGGGTCTGTCCCCGGGGGGGGAAGATAGATGGGGTTCTGTTCCTGGGGAGTATTTGTAACAGGGGTATTATAAGGGTAAAATTAGATGGGGGTCTGTCACCGGGGATTTATTTAGATGGCGGTCTGTCCCCGGGGATTTATTTAGATGGTGGTCTGTCCCCGGGGATTTATTGAGATGGGGGTCTGTCCCCGGGGGGGGGGGGGATTTAGATTGGTGTCTGTCCCCCGGGGATTTATTTTGATGGTGGTCTGTCCCCGGGGATTTATTTAGATGGCGGTCTGTCCCCAGGGACCTATTTAGATCGGGGTCTGTCCCCGGGGGGAGGGTACTTAGATGGGGGTCTGTCCCCGGGGATCTATTTCGATGGGGGTCTGTCCCTGGGGGGGGGGTATTTCGATGGGGGTCTGTCCCCGGGGACCTATTTCGATGGGGGTCTGTCCCTGGGGGGGTATTTCGATGGGGGTCGGTCCCCGGGGGGTATTTCGATGGGGGTCTGTCCCCGGGGATGTATTTAGATGGGGGTCTGTCCCCGGGTGGGCTATCTAAATAGGGGTCTGTCCCCGGGGATGTATTTAGATGGGGGTCTGTCCCCGGGGATTTATTCAGATGGGGGTCTGTCCCTGGGGATGTATTTAGATGGGGGTCTGTCCCCGGGGATTTATTTAGATGGGGGTCTGTCCCTGGGGATGTATTTAGATGGGGGTCTGTCCACGGGGATGTATTTAGATTCGGGTCTGTCCCCGGGTGGGCTATCTAAATAGGCGTCTGTCCCCGGGGATGTATTTAGATGGGGGTCTGTCCCCGGGGATGTATTTAGATGGGGGTCTGTCCCCGGGGATTTATTTAGATGGGGGTCTGTCCCCGGGTGGGCTATCTAAATAGGGGTCTGTCCCCGGGGATGTATTTAGATGGGGGTCTGTCCCCGGGGATTTATTCAGATGGGGGTCTGTCCCTGGGGATGTATTTAGATAGGGGTCTGTCCCCGGGGATTTATTTAGATGGGGGTCTGTCCCTGGGGATGTATTTAGATGGGGGTCTGTCCCCGGGGATGTATTTAGATTGGGGTCTGTATTTAGCTGGGGATCAGTCCCCGGGGATTTATTTAGATGGGGCTCAGTCCCCGGGGATGTATTTAGATGGTGGTCTGTCCCCGGGGATATATTTAGATGGGGGTCTGTCCCTGGGGATGCATTTAGATGGCGGTCTGTTCCCGGGGATTTATTTTGATCATGGCCTGTCCCCGGGGATCTATTTAGATCGGGGTCTGTCCCTGGGTGGGGGTACTTAGATGGGGGTCTGTCCCCGGGGATCTATTTCGATGGGGGTCGGTCCCCGGGGGGGGCATTTCGATGGGGGTCGGTCCCCGGGGGGGGGGTATTTCGATGGCGTTCTGTCCCGGGGGGGGGTATTTCGATGGGGTTCTGTCCCCGGGGTTAGTACTTAGATGGGGGTCTGTTCCCGTCAGGTATTTGTAACAGGGGTATTCTAAGGGTATAATTAGATGGGGGCCTGTCCCCGGCTAGGCTATCTAAATAGGGGTCTGTCCCCGGGGATGTATTTAGATGGGGGTCTGTCCCCAGGTATTTATTTAGATGGGGGTCTGTCCCCGGGTGGGCTATCTAAATAGGGGTCTGTACCCCCGGATGTATTTAGATGGGGGTCTGTCCCCGGGTGGGCTATCTAAATAGGGGTCTGTCCCCGGGGATTTATTTAGATGGGGGACTGTCCCCGGGTGGGCTATCTAAATAGGGGTCTGTCCCCGGGGATGTATTTAGATGGGGTTCTGTCCCCGGGTGGACTATCTAAATAGGGGTCTGTCCCCGGGGATTTATTTAGATGGGGGTCTGTCCCCGGGTGGACTATCTAAATAGGGGTCTGTCCCCGGGGATGTATTTAGATGGGGGTCTGTCCCCGGGGATGTATTTAGATGGGGGTCTGTCCCCGGGGATTTATTTCGATGGGGGTCTGTCCCCAGGGATTTATTTGGATGGCGGTCTGTCCCCGGGGATTTATTTAGATGGGGCTCTGTCCCTGGGGATGTATTTAGATGGGGGTCTGTTCCGGGGATTTATTTTGATGGTGGTCTGTCCCCGGGGATCTATTTAGATCGGGGTCTGTCCCCGGGGGGGGGGTACTTAGATGGGGGTCTGTCCCCGGGGATCTATTTCGATGGGGGTCTGTCCCCGGGGATGTATTTAGATGGTGTTCTGTTCCCGGGCATTTATTTAGATGGGGTCTGTTCCCGGGATTAGTCTTTAGATGGGGGTCTGTTCCCGGGGGGGGGGGTATTTAGATGGGAGTCTGTCCCCGGGGTTAGTATTTAGTTGGGGGTCTGTTCCCGGGGTTAGTATTTAGATGGGGATCTGTCCCCGGGGTTAGTATTTAGATGGGGATCTGTTCCCGGTGTTAGTATTTAGATGGGGATCTGTTGCCGGGGTTAGTATTTGGATGGGGATCTGTTCCCGGGGTTGGTATTTAGTTGGGGGTCTGTTCCCGGGGTTAATATTTAGATGGTAATCTGTCCCCGGGGATGTATTTAGATGGGGGTCTGTCCCCGGGGATGTATTCAGATGGGGGTCTGTCCCCGGGGATGTATTTAGATGGGGGTCTGTCCCCGGGGATGTATTTAGTTGGGGGTCTGTTCCCGGGCATGTATTTAGATGGGGATCCGTTCCCGGGATTAGTATTTAGATGTGGGTCTGTTCCCGGGATTAGTATTTAGATGGGGGTCTGTTCCCGGGCATGTATTTAGATGGGGGTCTGTTCCCGGGATTAGTATTTAGATGGGGGTCTGTTCCCGGGGGGGGGGGGGGGTATTTAGATGGGTGTCTGTCCCCGGGGTTAGTATTTAGTTGGGGGTCTGTTCCCGGGGTTAGTATTTTGATGGGGATCTGTCCCCGGGGTTAGTATTTAGAGGGGGGGTCTGTCCCCGGGGTTGGTATTTAGTTGGGGGTCTGTTCCCGGTGTTAGTATTTAGATGGGGGTCTGTCCCAGGGGATGTATTCAGATGGGGGTCTGTCCCCGGGGATGTATTCAGATGGGGGTCTGTCCCCGGGGATGTATTTAGTTGGGGGTCTGTTCCCGGGCATATATTTAGATGAGGGTCCGTTCCCGG
Source organism: Heterodontus francisci (assembly GCF_036365525.1). Taxonomy (NCBI): domain Eukaryota; kingdom Metazoa; phylum Chordata; class Chondrichthyes; order Heterodontiformes; family Heterodontidae; genus Heterodontus; species Heterodontus francisci. The sequence goes on from NC_090391.1 coordinate 6,903,022, forward strand.
GATTAGAATTTAGACGGGGGTCTGTCCCCGGGGTTAGTATTTAGATGGGGGTCTGTTCCCAGGATTAGTATTTAGATGAGGGTCTGTTCCCGGGATTAGTATTTAGATGGGGGTCTGTTCCTGGGCATGTGTTTAGATGGGGGTCTGTTCCCGGGATTAGTATTTAGATGGTGGTCTGTCCCCGGGGATGTATTCAGATGGGGGTCTGTCCCCGGGGATGTATTCAGATGGGGGTCTGTCCCCGGGGATGTATTTAGTTGGGGGTCTGTTCCCGGGCATATATTTAGATGAGGGTCCGTTCCCGGGATTAGAATTTAGACGGGGGTCTGTCCCCGGGGTTAGTATTTAGATGGGGGTCTGTTCCCGGGATTAGTATTTAGATGAGGGTCTGTTCCCGGGATTAGTATTTAGATGGGGGTCTGTTCCTGGGCATGTGTTTAGATGGGGGTCTGTTCCCGGGATTAGTATTTAGATGGTGGTCTGTCACCGGGGTTAGTATTTAGATGGGGGTCTGTTCCCGGGGTTCGTATTTAGATGGGGGTCTGTCCCCGGGGATGTATCTAGATGGGAGTCTGTCCCCGGGGATGTATTCAGATGGGGGTCTGTCCCCTGGGATGTATTCAGATAGGGGTCTGTCCCCAGGGATGTATTTAGATGGGGGTCTGTCCCCGGGGATGTATTTAGTTGGGGGTCTGCTCCCGGGCATGTATTTAGATGGGGGTCCGTTCCCGGGATTAGTATTTAGATGGGGGTCTGTTCCCGGGCATGTATTTAGATGGGGGTCTGTTCCCGGGATTAGTATTTAGATGGGGGTATGTTCCCGGGGGGGGCGGTAATTAGATGGGGGTCTGTCCCCTGGGATGTATTCAGATGGGGGTCTGTCCCCGGGGTTAGTATTTAGTTGGGGGTCTGTTCCCGGGGTTAGTATTTAGATGGGGGTCTGTTCCCGGGGTTAGTATTTAGATGGGGATCTGTCCCCGGGGTTAGAATTTAGAGGGGGGTCTGTCCCCGGGGTTGGTATTTAGTTGGGGGTCTGTTCCCGGTGTTAGTATTTAGATGGGGGTCTGTCCCCGGGGATGTATTCAGATGGGGGTCTGTCCCCGGGGATGTATTCAGATGGGGGTCTGTCCCCGGGGATGTATTTAGTTGGGGGTCTGTTCCCGGGCATATATTTAGATGTGGGTCCGTTCCTGGGATTAGAATTTAGACGGGGGTCTGTCCCCGGGGTTAGTATTTAGATGGGGGTCTGTTCCCGGGATTAGTATTTAGATGAGGGTCTGTTCCCGGGATTAGTATTTAGATGGGGGTCTGTTCCTGGGCATGTGTTTCGATGGGGGTCTGTTCCCGGGATTAGTATTTAGATGGTGGTCTGTCACCGGGGTTAGTATTTAGATGGGGGTCTGTTCCCGGGGTTCGTATTTAGATGGGGGTCTGTCCCCGGGGATGTATCTAGATGGGAGTCTGTCCCCGGGGATGTATTCAGATGGGGGTCTGTCCCCTGGGATGTATTCAGATAGGGGTCTGTCCCCAGGGATGTATTTAGATGGGGGTCTGTCCCCGGGGATGTATTTAGTTGGGGGTCTGCTCCCGGGCATGTATTTAGATGGGGGTCCGTTCCCGGGATTAGTATTTAGATGGGGGTCTGTTCCCGGGCATGTATTTAGATGGGGGTCTGTTCCCGGGATTAGTATTTAGATGGGGGTATGTTCCCGGGGGGGCGGTAATTAGATGGGGGTCTGTCCCCGGGGTTAGTATTTAGTTGGGGGTCTGTTCCCGGGGTTCGTATTTAGATGGGGGTCTGTCCCCGGGGTTAGTATTTAGATTGGGGTCTGTTCCCGGGGTTCGTATTTAGATGGGGGTCTGTCCCCGGGGATGTATTTAGATGGGGGTCTGTCCCCTGGGATGTATTCAGATGGGGGTCTGTCCCCGGGGTTAGTATTTAGTTGGGGGTCTGTTCCCGGGGTTCGGATTTAGATGGGCGTCTGTCCCCGGGGTTAGTATTTAGATGGGGGTCTATTCCCGGGGTTCGTATTTAGATGGGGGTCTGTCCCCGGGGATGTATCTAGATGGGGGTCTGTCCCCTGGGATGTATTTAGATGGGGGTCTGTCCCCTGGGATGTATTCAGATGGGGGTCTGTCCCAGGGGATGTATTTAGATGGGGGTCTGTCCCCGGGGATGTATTTAGATGGGGGTCTGTCCCCGGGGATGTTTTTAAATGGGAGTCTGTCACCGGCGGGTTATCTAGATGGGAGTCTGTTATTGGCGGGGTATTTCGATGGGAGTCTGATCCTGGGGGGGGTCCCGGGGATGTATTTAGATGGGGGTCTGTTCCCGGGCATGTATTTAGATGGGGGTCTGTTCCCAGGATTAGTCTTTAGATGGGGGTCTGTTCCCGGGGGGGGTATTTAGATGGGGGTCTGTCCCCGGGGTTAGTATTTAGTTGGAGGTCTGTTCCCGGGGCTAGTATTTAGATGGGGATCTGTCCCCGGGGTTAGTATTTAAAGGGGGGTCTGTCCCCGGGGTTGGTATTTAGTTGGGGGTCTGTTCCCGTGGTTAGTATTTAGATGGGGGTCTGTCCCCGGGGATGTATTCAGATGGGGGTCTGTCCCCGGGGATGTATTTAGATGGGGGTCTGTCCCCGGGGATGTATTTAGTTGGGGGTCTGTTCCCGGGCATGTATTTAGATGGGGGTCCGTTCCCGGGATTAGAATTTAGACGGGGGTCTGTCCCCGGGGTTAGTATTTAGATGGGGGTCTGTTCCCGGGATTAGTATTTAGATGAGGGTCTGTTCCCGGATTAGTATTTAGATGGGGGTCTGTTCCCGGGCATGTATTTAGATGGGGGTCTGTTCCCGGGATTAGTATTTAGATGGGGGTCTGTCACCGGGGTTAGTATTTAGATGGGGGTCTGTTCCCGGGGTTCGTATTTAGATGGGGGTCTGTCCCCGGGGATGTATCTAGATGGGAGTCTGTCCCCGGGGATGTATTTACATGGGGGTCTGTCCCCTGGGATATATTTAGATGGGGGTCTGTCCCCGGGGATGTTTTTAGATGGGGGTCTGTCCCCTGCGGGGTATCTAGATGGGGATCTGTCCCCGGGGAAGTATTTAGATGGGGGTCTGTCCCCGGGGATGTATTTAGATGGTGGTCTGTCCCCTGGGATGTATTCAGATGGGGGTCTGTCCCCGGGGATGTAATTAGATGGGGGTCTGTCCCCGGGGATGTATTTAGATGTGGGTCTGTCCCCAGGGATGTATCCAGTTGGGGGTCTGTCCCCGGCGGGGTATCTAGATGGGAGTCTGTTATTGGCGGGGCATTTCGATGGGAGTCTGCTCCTGGGGGGGGTATTTCGATGGGACTCGGTCCTTGGGGGGTATCTAGATGGGTTGTCTTGGAACAGGGGGAAGTGGATAATTGGATGTGGGTCTGTTCCTGGGTCTTTTGATAGTGAGGGTATTAGATGGGGGTCAGTTAACAGGAGATATCCGATAGGGGTCTGTAGATGAGAATTATTTAGATTGGGTGGAGGTCTGTACAAGGGGGGAATGTTCTCCGGAAGGGGAAATATTGCAGGGGATAAAATTTGCATCGTGGATATAAATTGAGGTTGCAGGAAATTTTGCAGCCGGGTGGCGTGAAATTGAGGGGGGGGGGAAATTGCAGGGGAGGGGGACTAAATTTGCTGGGGGGATAAATTGCTGGGGGGGGGATAAAATTGCGGGGGGGGAAAATTGCGTGGCTGGATAATTGCGGGGGTGGGAATAATTGCGGGGGTGGGGATAATTGCAGGGGTGTGGATAATTGTGGGGGGGATAATTGCGGGGGGATAATTGCGGGGGGGATAATTGCGGGGGGGATAATTGCGGGGGGGATAATTGTGGGGGGGGTGATAATTGCGAGGGGGGTGATAATTGCGGGGCGGGGATAATTACGAGGGGGGATAATTGCGGGGGTGGGTTAGAAAAAGCAAGAGAGAAAAGATAGAAAGAGTGAGAAAGAAGGAGCAAAAAGATAGATAGAGAACGAAAGAGCGAAAGGAAAGAGAATAAGAAAGATACAAAGAAGGGAGAGAAAAAGAATGAGAGAAAAGATAGAAACAGACAGTCAGAAATAGAGAAACGACAGAAAGTCAGAAACACAGAAAAGACAAAGTCAGAAAAAGACAGAAACTCAGAAATAGAGAAAAGACAAAGTCAGAGAAATACAGAAACTCAGAAATACAGAAAAGACAAACTCAGAGAAATACAGAAAAGACAAACTCAGAGAAATACAGAAAAGACAAACTCAGAGAAATACAGAAAAGACAAACTCAGAGAAATACACAAAAGACAAACTCAGAGAAATAGAGAAAAGACAAAGTCAGAAATACAGAAAATACAAAGACAGAGAAATACAGAAAAGACAAAGTCAGAGAAATAGAGAAAAGACAAACTCAGAGAAATACAGAAAATACAAAGACAGAGAAATACAGAAAAGACAAAGTCAGCGAAATAGAGAAAAGACAAACTCAGAGAAATACAGAAAATACAAAGACAGAGAAATACAGAAAAGACAAAGTCAGAGAAATAGAGAAAAGACAAACTCAGAGAAATAGAGAAAAGACAAAGTCAGAGAAATACAGAAAAGACAAAGTCAGAGAAATAGAGAAAAGACAAAGTCAGAGAAATAGAGAAAAGACAAAGTCAGAGAAATAGAGAAAAGACAAAGTCAGAAATACAGAAAATACAAAGACAGAGAAATACAGAAAAGACAAAGTCAGAGAAATAGAGAAAAGACAAACTCAGAGAAATAGAGAAAATACAAAGTCAGAAATACAGAAAATACAAAGACAGAGAAATACAGAAAAGACAAACTCAGAGAAATAGAGAAAAGACAAAGTCAGAGAAATAGAGAAAAGACAAAGTCAGAAATAGAGAAAAGACAAAGTCAGAAATACAGAAAAGACAAACTCAGAGAAATACAGAAAAGACAAAGTCAGAGAAATACAGAAAAGACAAACTCAGAGAAATAGAGAAAAGACAAAGTCAGAAATACAGAAAAGACAAAGTCAGAGAAATACAGAAAAGACAATCTCAGAGAAATACAGAAAAGACAAACTCAGAGAAATACAGAAAAGACAAAGTCAGAGAAATAGAGAAAAGACAAACTCAGAGAAATACAGAAAATACAAAGACAGAGAAATACAGAAAAGACAAAGTCAGAGAAATAGAGAAAAGACAAACTCAGAGAAATAGAGAAAAGACAAAGTCAGAGAAATACAGAAAAGACAAACTCAGAGAAATACAGAAAAGACAAAGTCAGAGAAATAGAGAAAAGACAAAGTCAGAGAAAGAGAGAAAAGACAAAGTCAGAGAAATAGAGAAAAGACAAAGTCAGAAATACAGAAAATATAAAGACAGAGAAATACAGCAAAGACAAAGTCAGAGAAATAGAGAAAAGACAAACTCAGAGAAATAGAGAAAATACAAAGTCAGAAATACAGAAAATACAAAGACAGAGAAATACAGAAAAGACAAACTCAGAGAAATAGAGAAAAGACAAAGTCAGAAATAGAGAAAAGACAAAGTCAGAAATACAGAAAAGACAAACTCAGAGAAATACAGAAAAGACAAAGTCAGAGAAATACAGAAAAGACAAACTCAGAGAAATAGAGAAAAGTCAAAGTCAGAAATACAGAAAAGACAAAGTCAGAGAAATACAGAAAAGACAATCTCAGAGAAATACAGAAAAGACAAACTCAGAGAAATACAGAAAAGACCTAGTCAGAAATACAGAAAAGACAAACTCAGAGAAATACAGAAAAGACAAAGTCAGAAAAAGACAGAAAGTCAGACACACAGAAAAGACAAAGTCAGAAAAAGACAAATACAGAAAAGACAAAGTCAGAAAAAGACAAAAAGTAAGAAATAGAGAAAAGACAAAGTCAGAAATACAGTAGAAAGAAATTCAGAGGAATAGAGAAAAGGCCGAAAGAGACACAGAAAAAGAGGGAAAAAAGTGGAGGGAAAGAACTGAGAAACAAACAGATTGCAGGCAGCAAAGAGACAGACAAAAAGCCAGTGAGAAAGGCACACAGAGAATCACAGAGAGATTGAGAGAGAGAAGGACAAAGAAATCCATTGAGACAGAAAGACGCACAATCATTCAGAGAGAAACAGAGAGAGAGACAAACACAAAGTGAGAGAGGGAGAGATGGAGTAACACAGAGGGAGAGAGAACCAGAGAGAGAGAGAGAGAAAAAAAAGAGAGAGAGAGAAACTGAGAGTGAGAAACAGAGAGCGAGAATCGAAAGAGAGAGAAACACAGAGAGAGAGAAACACAGAGAGAGAGAAACTGAGAGAGAGAGATTGAGAGAGAGAGAGATTGAGGAACAGAGACAGAGAAACAGAGAGAAAGAGAAACACAGAGAGAGAGAAACTGAGAGAGAGAGATTGAGGAACAGAGAGAGAGAAACACACAGAGAGAGAAACAGAGAGAGAGAGAGAAACACACAGAGAGATTGAGAGAGAGAGAGAGAAACACACAGACAGAGAAACAGTGAGAGAGAGCGATTGAGGAACAGAGAGAGATAAACAGAGAGAGAAACAGAGAGAAATAGACACAGAGAGATTGAAAAAGAGATTGAAAGAGAGAGATTGAGTCAAAAGGAGAGAGAAAGGCAGAGAGGGACAATAAAGATGTGATACTCACCATCCCACACGGTCTGTGCTCCATCATTGGACTCTCACACCTTGCCTCCATCAGCTCATCCATGGGGAAAAGATCCTGGAGAGGGAGATTGGGGTGGGAATTGGAGACAAGTGTCAGGACTGGGACAGAGAGAGCGGGGGATTCAGACTGGACTCTGTCACTCACACACACACACACTGTAATCAGCTTGCAATTCACCTGGGCACAGAGACACAGAGACTGAGATACAGAAACTCACCTTCACAATCCAGCCGCATGGAAAGAAAGAATGGAGGCTGATGTTGTCCTAATATATCCCAGAACCTGTCACTCAAATCACACAGTCCACCCCAAATACAGCTCACCACACCAGCTATCACCTTCCTTCATCTGGACACTGCCTCCCAGGTATGGGACAGTCCAAGGTGAGTCTCTGTGTAAACAGGGAATGGGGGAGAGAGGCATATTCCAGCCAGATCGCAAATGGACCATTCCAGACAGAAACCTGTCTGTCTGTCTGTCTGTCTCTCTCCCTCCCCCAAAAACCTCATTAACAGAACAAAAAAATTGCTGTCATATAAAACATGGAGAGTCTGGTTTGGATAATGGCCTTTTAACACTAATTGTATTCAATGTCTTCCACTATTCACCTCCAGTTAACAGAAAGTTCAGAAAATGACTGAAAATGTCTCACTGCAGTGACCTTGAAATTCCGGCAATGAGTTTTTGCTGGAGAGGCCTGTTTGACTGCAGTATGAACAGGCAGTTTTTATTCAGATTTTCAATTCCACTGTGTCTCAAACTCAACTCGAGCCCGGTTAATGATGCAGCCAAGAGAACTTTAACAACTGGTGACATTTCACACAAATCTCACCCATATTTACAGTTATATTTCTCAATGATACTTTGCACATTCTTTGCTGCTGCTGTATTTATGCATTAGGCTATAATCAATTAAAATTACCTTATTATTATTTACCAGTTTAATGTTACAAGGGTTTACAAAGCTGGGAAATGGACATTTCACACAAATTCTATTAAAGATCTTCCACTTGTCACCTCCAGTTTATATAAAGCTCAGCGAGAACGACCTCCACATTCTGATAAAGAGTTTTTTGCTGCTGTAATAAAGTGTCACTTGTTTCCATTTGCTTCCTGACTGTTATTTTCCTCTGCTCTCCTGGGGGATTCAGAGGGATTAATGTTCATTGCTTGTCCACATTCAGGAGGTTTCAGCTCCTCTGCGGTTGCTGTCCTGGAGAAATTAATTGTATTCAAAATCTTTCCCTCAGTTTGGAGACGTGAGAAGAGACTGTTTACACTAGCAGAGGGGAGAAACAATTAGGCAGGGAGTTATTCTGGTCTGAAATTCACTGACAGGTTTCTGAAAGCAGATTCAAAATTAACTTTCAAAAGACAATCGGATCAAAACTTCAATTACTCTGAGTGATACGACAGAAGATACCAGCATAGAAAGAGAAGTGAGAGAGAGAGAGAGATGTCATAACGTTAGTGATGAAGAACTCAACACAACTTTTTCAGAGAGTTTTTATTTGTAAATGATTGTTTGAGTTTCATTTGATGCATTTGTTTTATTTATAAATTATCTTTAATCACTAAAAATACGTTTCCAAACAGTTTAATGTTACAAGTGTTTACATAGTAGCAAGATAGCCATTTAACACAAATTGTATTGAAATTATTTCATTCAGCATCTCAAGTTTACAGAAAGTAACATCCTCAAACTTTTGGAAACTTTCAAACTCAGTGAGACATCATCTCCCATCAGCAATGGCTCAGCATCTCCATCTGCTGGTATCCCTCTCTCACTGCAGTTACTGTCCCCCTCTCACCATCTCCATCTGCTGGTGTCCCTCTCTCACTGCAGTTACTGTCCCCCTCTCACCATCTCCATCTGCTGGTGTCTCTCTCTCACTGCAGTTACTGTCCCCCTCTCACCATCTCCATCTGCTGGTGTCCCTCTCTCACTGCAGTTACTGTCCCCCACTCACCATCTCCATCTGCTGGTATCCCTCTCTCACTGCAGTTACTGTCCCCCTCTCACCATCTCCATCTGCTGGTGTCCCTCTCTCACTGCAGTTACTGTCCCCCTCTCACCATCTCCATCTGCTGGCGTCCCTCTCTCACTGCAGTTCCTGTCCCCCGCTCACCATCTCCATCTGCTGATGTCCCTGTCTCATTGCAGTTACTGTCCCCCTCTCACCATCTCCATCTGTTGGTGTCCCTGGCTAATTGCAGCTACTGTCCCCTCTCACCATCTCCATCTGCTGGTGTCCCTGTCTCACTGCAGTTACTGTCCCCCTCTCACCATCTCCATCTGCTGGTGTCCCTGCCTCACTGCAGTTACTGACCTTCTCTCACCATCTCCATCTGCTGGTGTCCCTGCCTCACTGCAGTTAATGTCTCTCGCTCACCATCTCCATCTGTTGGTGTCCCTGACTCACTGCAGTTACTGTCCCTCTCTCACCAACTCCATCTGCTGGTGTCCCTGCCTCAATGCAGTTACTGCCCCTCTCAACACATCACAATCACTGCGATTTGCAGCTTTGTCCACGGGATACGGTTGTTGACAAAGCACCCGCTAGGTGGCGCTGTACTCGCACATGCGCAAAAGTACACTATTCCAGTTGAACGTCAGGGTCTGCCCACGCTCAGGCAGCTGCCAGGAATAAAGATAGCGCCGGTCAAATAATCACAGAGGCGGGTGGAGGGTGGGAGGTGGAGCTGGGGGTCTGGGGGAGGAGGAGGGGGAATGGGATTTAGTTCCAGTGTTTGAAACCCTTCAGCTCTTTCTATGATTTCACTAATTTAACAATGAGATTCAGAGGGTATTTCACCCCCTGCTTCAGCTCCTGTCTGAATTTAGTCTGGGTCACAATGTAAATACATGTGTTGGTGCAGGAACTGAGAATCTGCAGCATCTTTGATGTTTCTTGTGTGATAAAGAGAGGGTCAGTGTCGGAGGAATAATAATAATTATCTGTAATTCGAATATAAATGTTAAACACAACCCGGGTCACCCATAACAGGATAAAACTGCCGGATATACTGAAGAGTAAAATAATTGATTTTCTGCGATTCTCCATCTCTGGATCCTTGTGATTCTCTGCATTGCTGTGGCGCCGGAATCCCCTGCGGACTTTACTGGAGAATAAAATCCGCCTGACAGTCAGAACATTGAGCAGCAAAAACAGAAAGACCGGGACACAAGGGGTTAAAATGAGGTTAAACAATTCAAATGCCCCCCAAACGGGGGAAGTGAAGAAGCTCAGTTTGGTAACACAACCCATGGGAACATTATCAATAATGTATTTTTGTTCCAGTGTAAAGTACCAGGGGAGAGACACTAAACAGCACACTCACTGTTCCCACAACCACAGCCGCCCTTTTCTCGCTGCAATATTTTGTTTTCAGCTTCTCACAACAAATGGCCACAAATCGATCAAAGGTGAAAGTGACTGTGAGCCAGACAGAAACAACTGTGGATGCAGAAAGCAGAACGCCAATGAGAGAACACATAGGAGTAACTCTCAGCAATGAATATGGGAAATAAATTAAAACAATCCAGCTCAATATGGGTTCAGTGATAACGACCAGGAGATCAGACACCGCCATTCTCACCAGGTAGACACTGACACATTTGGAGAGACCGCACTTTCCCCGGGACAGGATCACAATCGCCACCAAGTTAACTGGAAGAGAGAGAGAAAAGGAAGCAGAGAAATTACTGATCAGACCTGGAGACAAAGCAGCAGTTTGACAGGATCTGTGCTGAAATTTCCAGCTTTGTTGCTGCATCGAGCAGTGAAAACTGATTCATTGACCCGGACAGTGCTTTGTCACAGTGAAATGTTTGAAAACACAATTATTAACAATGAATTGGGAAATTGGTCCAGAAAGTGAATAAAGTCAGCACCAGATCTACTGGAAGTACTGAGTGAGGATGCAGTGTCAGTGGGGAATGAGAAGGAGATTTACAGAGATGGAATCCAATGGGTTAATTGGAAATTTGTCTCCAGACTGTTGGTTGGGAAGGTTTGTGGAGAGCGGGATGTGTTGCTGGTTTGTTGCTCTGGGTTTAGGGAACAGACAGGGACTGTTCCCACATGGGAAAAGGCTGAAAACTGCAGCGCTGAGTTTGAGTATCAGTCGTGATTTCGAATGGTGGAGCAGGCTAGAAGTGCTGAATGGCCTCCCCCTACTCCCATGTTACTGTATTCCTATCAGGTTGGACGAGGCAGCTGGAGGTGGAGCCTCAATACATTGAAATCCCAGTTAAACTGAGCCATGTTATTGGGGAGGGAGGACATTGTTCTGTCCCCTTGCAACACTGAGACTGTGAGATGTCTCATTATCAATCACTGAAAAAAAATCATAAAAATATTCCAGGACCGGTTAGATCCACATCATGAAACTGTTAAAAGCTCCTGATGGTCTGATTATTGATCCTCGCTGAAACATCTCATTCCAATACATTCCATACACAGAATAATCCAGTAACAATGCCATAGTTACTTAAAACAATATCATTAAATACATAATACTGTTCCTGCAAGAATGAAACAGTAGACAATGAGGAGATTCCATCAGTAAATTGCTGGAAAAGAACAGGCGGCTGTGTAACACACACAGAGGAAAATAATACCGAGTACAGCAGCACAGTTAACATCGATTTACACCATTAACAGCTGAGATACTGGCTTACCAGCAACTCCAATTGCTGCAAGTACAGGATAATAAATGTCTTCTATTTGAAGCATTACTGGATATCCCATTTCTGTGAGAAGCAGGGACTTCGATTAGCCTGGACTCCACAGCTCCACCAGGCACTCTGAGCTGATCCATTCCAATGGGTCCTGATTTATACAGGGAATAAGTCTCCACTGACACGGTTATACCCCTGATCATTGCTATTAATTACACTCACCTGAACAAACACATTACATCAGCAGCTTTGACTCTGATGTAAATAATGTGGTGGATAAAACACAATCAATTTAATGTCAATAACATTTTCTGAGTAAGACCTCTCTCTGAAATAAATCTGAAATCTGTGCTCATACTGGATGGATGGCAATTATGAGAGGCGTCATTTAGTTTAGTTTAGTTTAGACAGACAGCACTGAAACAGGCCCTTCGACCCACCGAGTCTGTGCCGACCATCAACCACCCATTTATACTAACCCTACACTAATCGCATATCCTTACCACATCCCCACCTGTCCCTATATTTCCCTACCACCAATCTATACCAGGGGCAATTTATAATGGACAATTAACCTATCAAGCTGCAAGTCTTTGGCATGTGGGAGGAAACCGGAGCACCCGGAGGAAACCCACACTGACACAGGGAGAACTTGCAAACTCCACACAGGCAGTACCCAGAATTGAACCCAGGTCGCTGGAGCTGTGAGGCTGCGGTGCTAACCACTGTGCCACTGTGCCGCCCATTTTCCATATTATTATATTGACCTTGTTCACTCCTGGCATTTCTATTGTCAATGTAACTGATCTGTATGCAGTGGACACTGAATCCAGAGACAAAAGCAATCCTGTTTCACTCTGTTCCTCCCTTTTCCCAGTTAAAATGTGAAATTTGAGTCTCTGATTCGGGACCATGTTCAGGGTTACAGCCCAGAAACTACTGTGAGTGATATTACAGGACACACACTGTACACATCCATTTGGGAGGCAGTTGGGTCGTGATGATATCACTGGTCATGTAATCCAGAGGCCCAAACTGATGGCCTGGGGACAGGGGTTCATATCCCACCACGGCAGCTATATAAACCAGAGGGAGCTCCCTTTCTGTGGATAAAGCAGAGGGAGCACAAACTCTATTTATAAAGTTGGGGGCGATGCAGGAAAGAGGTGAAGAGGGAAACGGAAACAAATGGGGAAATGGAGAGAGAGGGACAAAGTGGAAGACAGTGAGAGACAGAAGAGATTGTGAAATGAGACCTTGACGGAACCCCAGTAACAATACCCATTGTCTGCCCAGTCCGATATTTGGGGTTTAATGTAAGGGTTTTCGGGATGAGTGTTAGATGAGTGTTTGATATTTTCAAACTGCATTGACATTCCCAACAACAGCAAGAGTTAAAGATTCAAAATTAACCAAACAAATGGCTCAAATCATTGCTGTCCATGTGCAGAGGAACAGAGAGATGGAGGGAGTGAGACACAGACGGAGAGAGACACAGAGTGGGAGACAGAGGTAGAGAGAGAGACAGAGCTAGAAAAAGGAGAAACAGAGACAGACGGGGACAGAGAGAAAGGGTGTCAGGCAAATGCAGAATGAGACAGACAGAAAGGGAGGAAGACAGATGCAGAGGGAGAGAGACAGGGAGAAAGCGAGTGAGACAGATACAGAGGGAGAGAGACAGATGCAGAGGGAGAAACAGAGACAGAGAAAGAGAGACAGACAGGGAGAGAAGGGGACGGCGAGATTATAGGAAAAACATTATATCTAATAATGTTGACAAAAGATAGAATTAAAAAGTAAAACTGGCTGTGTGCAAGAACTAATTTTGAAAGGAAAGATCAGGGGTTTCGTGTGAGTGTTTTGGGGTGAGTGTTGGATCAATGATTGATATTTTCAAACTGAAGTGACATTTAATATTATTGAAAAAGATATTATTAAACACTTACAAACTTTAGAAGCAGGGGAAGTGGGATAGTGTGTGAGGGGACCTTGACAGAATCTCAGTAAACAATCCCCATTATCTGCACAGTCCTGTATTGGGAATTTAGTGAGAGAGTTTAGGGGGCGATTGTTGATCAAAGTTTGATATTTTCAAACTGCAGTGACGTTCCCAGCAAGGGCAAGATTTACAGGTTCACAATTAACCAAGAAATGGATAAAAACATTTCTGTCCAAGGAGAAAGAGATGGTGTTAGAGACAGAGTCATGGAAAGAGGCAGAGAAAGAGGGAGAGGGTGAGGGGGAGAGAGAGAGAGAGAAAGATAGGAGGAAACAGACATGAGAGGGAGAGACAGAGAGAGGATGAGGCAAGTTGTAACAATATTAACAATCCTCATTATCTGCCCAGTCCTGTTTTTGGAGTTTAGTGGGAGTGTTTTAGGGGTGAATGTTGGATCAGTGTTTCATATTTTCAAACTGCAGTGACCGTCCCAACAAGGCTGTTAAAGTATATAAGAGCAGGGAGGTTATGCTGGAAGTGTATAACTCATTGCTTAAGCACCATAATGAGACCTCCCAGGGCAGGTACAGTGGGAGTTTAGATACAGAGTAAAGCAGTGGATTTCGAGAAGGAGGGAGAGATGGGCAGAAAGAGTGAGGAGATACGGGGAGGCAGTCAGATTGTCGGACAAACTTTACATCGAACCACATGAAAAAATAAATAATTAAAAATATAAATGGATTGCGCACTGAAAATACTGTCCGCACATAACAACTAAAGTCACACACCATCCTACCTTGAAACTATATCGCCATTTCTTCACTGTTACCGGGTTAAAATCCTGGAACTCCCAACCTAACAGCACTGTGGGTGTACCTACATCACATGGACTGCAGCGGTTCAAGACGGAGGCTCAACACCACCTTCTCAAGGGCCATTAGGAATGGGAAATAAATGCTGGCCTGGCCAGTAACGTACACATTCAACAAATAAATAAGGCAAATAAAAAGTTGACACTGAGTCACTACACTACACGAGACGAACACAAACCTGGTCAAAGAGGTTGGTTTGAGGGAGCATCTTCAAAGAGGAAAGAGAGTAAGAGAGGCGGAGAGGTTTAGGAAAGGAATTCCAGAGTTAGGGTCCTGGCAGCTTGAAGGCACAGATACCAATGGTGGGACCATTCAAATTGAGGATGGTCAAGAGGCCAGAATTAGAGGATCGCAGATATTGGGGGATTGTGGAGCTGGAGGAGATTGCAGATATAGGGAGGGGTCATTTTTGGAAGACAGTTCCAAACTTCTACCACCCTTTGTATGTAGAAGTGTTTCTGAATTTCATTTTTGAAAGGGCTTTCGACTGATTTCTGATTTTTAGACAGTCCCCCCCCCGCCCCCCCCGTCTGAGACTGTCCCCATTGAATACTCACAGGGCAGTACGAACGGGGTCAGATACAGAGTAAAGATCTATCTACAAATGCCAGACTCACTGTTCCTCTGTCTCTTTCTCGTCATCTCTCACTGCCTGCAACACCCTTTCTCTGCCTCTCTTTCTCCCTCTTCCCATCCTGAAAGCAAGAGGGAGAGATTGAGATAGTGTGCAGACGGAGACAGAGATGGAGGGAGAAAAGTTGAGAGATAGACTTGGAAAGTGAGTAACAAAGAGAAGAAATAGGGTTTCAGAGAGTAGAAGAGAGGGGAAGAGAGAGATAGAGATGGAGAGAGATTACCAGCAAGAGAGTTTACCAGAGATTACCTCTCTCTCAGTCCCTATCACTCCTTTCCAATTTGTTACCATCTCCATCTATTTTTCTCCTTCTCCCCCGATGTTTCAAACTCCATGTATCTCGCTCGTATGTCTGTGTATACTGCAGTGAAAGGTTACATCAAATTATTATGGTTTACATTTGCTCTTTCAATCTAACTGAACAATCTCTCAGACTGTGAACAGAGGGGCCTTGGAGTGACTGTCCACTGATTCCTGAGGGTAACAGGACAGGTGGATAAGGTGGTTAAGAAGGCTTACGGAATACTTTCATTTCTTGGCCGATGTAGAGAATATAAGAGCAGGGAGGTTATGCTGGAACTGTATAAAACACTAGTTAGACCACAGCTAGAGTACAGTGTACAGTTTTGGTCACCACAAGACAGGAAGGATGCGATCACACGAGAGTGGGTACAGTGGAGATTTACAGAGGATGTTGTCAGGAATGGAGAATTTTAACTATGAGTAAAGATTGGATAGGCTGGAATTGTTTTCTTTGGAACAGAGAAGGTTGAAGGGAAGATTTAATTGAGGTGTATAAAATAATGACGGGCCGAGATAGAGTGGATAGGAAGGACCATTTCCCTTAACAGAGGGGTCAATAACCATGGGCATAGATTACAAGATTTCCACACCAATATCATGAGGGTGTGATGGCTTCCATGGTGGAATACCTTGCTGGATGTTTACAATGGAGCGTTTTCCTTCCTGATTATCAAAACTGGCCGCCTGGGCCCCAACTTCATCCACATTTCTCCCACTCGACCAATATTTCACTCTACATACCTATCCTTCTCTGTTTGCGTACACAGCAATGATGGATTACATCAAATAAATATATCTTACATTCTCCCTTTCAATCCACCCCAACAATCTCTCTGTCTCCAACCTTGTCCCTCTCAACAGCACTCTCTCATTCTGCATATCTAAGCCTCTCTCCCTCTGTCTCCCTCTTAGTTTCAGAGATAGCAGGAGGGAGAGAGAGAGAGGAAGACAGAGAGAGACACAGAGAACAATCCCACCTTCTCCAATCTGTCCACGTAACTGAAGTCCCTCATCCCTGGAACCATTCTTGTGAATCTTTTCTGCACCCTCTCGAATGCCGCCACATTCTTGCTAAAGTACGGTGTCCAGAATTGGACAATGCTCCAGTTGAAGGCAAACCAGCGTTTTACAAAGGTCATATTTTCTTGCTTTTGTATTCAATGTCTCTGTTTATAATCTCAGGATCCCTTTTGCCGTTTAACCACTTTCTAAACCTGCCCTGCCAACTTCAGTGATTGGTGCAAAAATACTCCCCAGATCTGTCTGATCCTGCACCTCCTTTAAAATTCTATCCTTTACTTTATATCGTCTCTCCTCCTTTTTCCGAACCGTGGAGGCGGGAGATGCGGGAAAGGTTTTTCATGAATAGAAGATGACTGCCTTCACAAAAGAGGGGACGTCACAGACATTGTAATCAATGAGGAGGGGTTTGAAATAATGAACGGGGTAAACAGTGAGAGAGGAAATACTCAGGGGTTCAGCATCTTTGAAAGCTGAAAATTCACCAGGCTCAGACTGTTTAGAGGTGCAAGGGTGGAAATAGCAGAGGCTCTGACCATCATTTTCCAATCCTCTCTGGTTATAGTTTTGCTGCCAGAGGACTGGAGGACTGCACATGTTGTTCTGTTGATTAACAAGGTTGAAAGTAATAGACTGAGTAATTGCAGGCCACGCAGCCTCATCACAGAGGAGGGAGAATTATTGGGCGCAAGGAAATGATTGATTCCTTTCTAGTACGGAGTGTCTCAGTGTCTCCATGGCTGCGGCTCTTTCACAATTTGAGCAGTACCCTCACATTGGTGAGGAGTCAGTCTCTGGAATAAATGTCCCAGTGTTGTGGGAACATAAAATGGCCACGGAGAACCAGCCCAAAATGGCTGACTAATGTTTGTGGATTTTCACAGATGTTTGAGAGATGAGGGAGAGACAGACAGACAGAAAGAGAGACAAAGAGAGAGACACAGGCCAAGACACAGAGAGTGATAGCAAGATATTTGTCATTGGACAGAGGAAGAGGAGGAGGCCATTTGGCCCCTCAACCCTCTTCTGTCATTCAATGAGCTCATGGCTGATGTGTGATCTAACTCCATGTACCCATCGTTGCCCCTTAATACAATTGGTTAACAAAAATCTATCAATATCAGATTTAAAATCTAACAAGTGTCTCAGCATTAATTGCCGTTTGCTGAAGAGAGTTCCTAACTAATACCACACCTGGTGTGTTGACGTGTTTCTTCATTTCACTCCTGAAAGGATTTTAGACTACGTTTAGATTTTTAGATTATGCCCCCAAGTTCCTGACTCCGCAGCCAGTGGGAATTGTTACCCTCTGCCCACCCGTTCAGTTTCGCTTATTATCTTGAAAACATCAAATAACCCCAAAAGCTTCTAAATTCCAGAGAAAGAACAGGTTGGAGCAGGAGGGGAGACTGGAGCAGATGGTTTGGGAAAGTGGATAAACTGAAGCAATGGATGAGGAGACTGAGGATTCAATACAGTGAGAGGAGACGCTGAGATTCACAAGGAGAGACTGCAGCAGAGTGTTAGAGGAAATCTAATCTAAAGATCCCAGAAAGAGAACTCAATTAATACATTCAAACAATAATCCCTGTGGTTATTGGTGTTGGAGAACAGTTCATTGTTTATACAATATAGTCAATATATTTAGTTTGTACAGGCTATTAAATATAAATGTAAATATATTTCTGATATCAGCCTCGCTCTTTATTGAATTCAGCAGTCACAGAGATTTCTAAGTGCAGTATTTAAATAATGAATTACCATCAGTGAAGAACTGATTCTATTCTGTTTGTTCAGTCACTCAGTAAGGAATAGGAACTTTCTACAAAACAAAATGAGGACCTGACAGAAATCAACACAGAGGATCAAGTCCAACAGGAAAATGAACACAATCTGACAACAGACAACTTCAACTCACAGTTTCTCTCATTAATTGTTCTGGACATTCCTTCACTTTATGATCGTGAATTATTTACACTGCTGCTTCTTTCTCTTTCTCTTTACTTCTGCTTATCTCTTTAGCTCGGTTTTGTTCTCTCTGTTCCTTTTCTTCTTTGCTATGTCCCTGGACCACTCACACTCTGAAAACGTTTACTAAATGTTACTTTTCGCATATGATTTATTCCTAACATTCTGCGTCTGTGTTCTGTTCACCAGCCCCAGGTTCAATGATTATGTTCTCAGAGTCAGTTTGTTCAATGGTGAAACCTCTGTGAATAATTTACTGTATCTACAAAACACACAAGTCTCCACCTGTTCACCTGCACTCTTCACTTCATCTACAATGCATGGAATAAACAGGATTGAAAGCTACTTCCAGACAAACCTCACAATCATTGAAATTCCTTCTCCTGGAATTATAAAGAAATCCATTAGAATGTGGGATTGTTTAATTAATAAAACACCAACATCAGCGCTGCATCTGATAATCTACAGATAAATGGAAAGACTCTTGATTCCAGCTAATAGAGTGTAAACCAATAAAACATCACATCAATACTTTCTATTTTACAATGTAGTCCAGTGACAGTGAAGGTCCACAGTGAAGCAGAGAAGGAGAAGTGAAAGTGTCAGCAGCAAACTCAGTTCAGTAGCCAGACCTCTGAAGCAGCGTCAGACACACACAGAATGAAATAATATTTGATAACAGTGATAATCAAAAAACACATTGAAATCACTGTTAGACTGAGCCATGTTATTGGGGAGGGAGTATTTTGTTCTGTCCGCTTGTAACACTGAGACCGTGAGATGTTTCATTATCAATCACTGAAAACAAAGTCATAAAAATATTCCAGGACTGGTTAAATCCACATCATGAAACTGTTAAAAGCTCCTGATGGTCTGATTCTTGATCCTAACCAATACCGTTCTTTCAAATACATTCCATACACCGAATAATCCAGTAGCAATGCCAGGGTTACTTAAAGCAATACAATTAAAGACATAATGCAGCTCCTGCAAGAATGAAAGTGTGGACAGTGAGGAAATTCCATCAGTAAATTGCTGGAAAAGAGCTGGGGGATGTGTAACACACACATTGAGAAATAATACCGTCAGCAGCACAGTTAACATCGATTTACACCATTAACAGCTGAGATACTGCTTACCAGGAACTCCAATTGCTGCAAGTACAGGATAATAAATGTCTTGCATCTGATACATTACTGGATATCCCATTTCTATGAGAAGCAGAGACTTCTATCAGCCTGGAATCCACAGCTCCAGCAGGCACTCTGAGCTGATCCATTCCAATGGGTACTGATTTATACAGGGGATAATTCTCCACTGACACGGTTATACCCCTGATCATTGCTATTAGTTACACTCGCCTGAACAAACACATTACATCAGCAGCTTTGACTCTGATGTAAATAAAGTGGTGGGTAAAATACAATCATTTCAATGTCAATGACATTTTCTGAGTGAGACCGCTCTCGGAATAAACCTGAAATCTGTACTCAAACTGGACGGATGCTTCAATTATGAGTGGCGTCATTTACATTTTCCATATTATTGTATTGACCTTGTTCACTCCTGGCATTTCTATTGTAAATGTAACTGATCTGTCTGCAGTGGACACTGAATCCAGGGACAAAAGCGATCCCGTTTCACTCAGTTCCTGTCTTTTCCCAGTTAAAATGTGAACTTTGAGTCTCTGATTCGGGATCAGGGTTACAGCCCAGAAACTACTGTAAGTGATATTACGGAACTAAAGTCCTGAGCTTGGAGCCGGTATAATTCCAGAGTGATGCTGGTATTTAGGGCAGTGACGTGAATTTGAGGGAGAAATAAATTGTGGGATCTTGCTGTGCATATATGGCTTGCAGTGTTTCCAACATTGCAATAGTGACGAGCACTTAAACAGTTCACTGAGTGTCAAATGTTCCCAATTCAAATAATTCAGTTTACTGAAGTCTGAGTTTCGAATTCTCTCTGTCTTTCTCCAGAATTCTTTCCCTCTATTTCTCTATTTAAACCTTTAATAGTTAAAAACACACACAGCTGTGTGATTTGTTGTTGGTTTAAAAGGTGAGACAGAAATATTTCATAGCTATTTTCAGTCAAGATTACATATGAGATAGAGGGACAAAAACAGATATGGATGGAGAGAGAGAGGCCGGGGAGAGAAATGCTCAGAAAGGGGAGAGAGATACAGAGACAGGGGAGAGAGATGCAGAGACAGAGGAGAGAAATACACAGACAGGGAGGGAGATACAGAGACAGGGGAGAGAAATACACAGACAGGGGAGAGAGATACAGAGACAGGGGAGAGAGATACAGAGACAGGGGAGAGAGATACAGAGACAGGGAGAGAGATACAGAGACAGGGGAGAGAAATACAGAGACAGGGGAGAGAGATACAGAGACAGGGGAGAGAGATACAGAGACAGGGAGAGAGATACAGAGACAGACACAGAGAGGTGGAGGTTGCTGTCTGAACACTTTTATCCTTTGGTTTATTAAATGTGATTTGTCTGTATTTGGGTGTTGCTGAGAGAGTGTCTGTGTCACTGAGGGCAATTCCTGGGCTCTTGCTGTGCTATTTTGCATAACAATGCCTTTTAATTAATTGTGGGATCCTGCTGTGCATCCATTCCCTGCATCAATTCCCACATTACAACACTGAGGCAGAAACAGATGGAGAGAAAAATAGGGAGAGTGAGAAACAGCTGGATGTGGCAGGTTAAATGAAGAGAGAGAGAGAGACATGTGATGTGTGTGTGAGGGAGGGAAGGCAGAGAAAGATGGAAAGAGACAGAGAGAGAGGGAGAGAGATATCAACACTCAAAACCTTGGTAAACAGAATATTGAAGTGTGACCATTGTTGCGATCTTGCTGAGCACTAAAAGCAGATTCTCTGCATATCAGATTTCTGCCTGTGGGATCTTGCTGTGCACACACTGCCTGCAGGTTTCCTGCATTGCAACAGTGGACCACATTCAAAATTAATTCATTGAGTGTCAACTGCTCCTGAGGGCCAATAATTACAAGAGCTGAACGTGAAGCTGTATCAAGGTTGTTTCCAGTTTAAAGATGGAGTTCAGCATTTTCTGAGGACTGTGATGGGATATTTGGAAATGATCACATTGTGGGATCCTGCTGTGCATACATTCCCTTCATCAATTTCTACATTACAACACTGAGGCAGAAACAGGTGGAGAGAAAAAGAGGGAGAGTGCGAAACAGCTGGAGGTGGCAGGTTAAACAGAGAGAGAGAGAGAGAGAGACAGGCGGAGTGTGGGTGACGGAGGGAAGGCAGAGAAAGATGGAGAAAGACAGGGAGAGAGAGAAATCCACACTCAAACCTTGGTTGAAGTGTCACCATTGCTGGGATCTTGCTGTGCACAGCTTGCAGGCTGTTATCGCACTGCTTGTGGGATCTTGCTGTGTACCAATGTCCTGCAGCATTTCCAACGTTGCAACAGTGACGACCACTTTAAAAATTAATTCATTGAGTGTCAAATACTTCTGTGAATCAGCAATGAAATGGGTGAAATGTGAAGGTTTGTAAAGGTTTGTTCTCATTCCCGAATATTGCTGGTGTTTGAGGCTGTGGGCTGAATTTGACAGTGAAATGAAACACCGGGGGACCATTTGAATTCAGTTTTTCAGGGATGGGAATGTGGATTTCTCTCTCCATCCTTCTGCAGGAGAGGGGATGGGGGTCACCAGTGTTTGTGTGTTTTTACAATGAGGCAGAAACAGATGTCGAGACACACAGATAGAAATAGAGAGAGAGAGAGCAGGAAATGACAGGGTAAACACATCCACACTTCCCAGTCTCTGGCTCTGTGTCAGGGGATGTGTTTGTAAGTCACTGAGAGATTGTTTTATGTCAGTGAGTTTGAGAGAGAGTCCTGGGCTCTCGCTGTGTTTTATTTCTGTGCAAAAATGCTTTGCTTTGTTTGAATCAATTTTATTTCTCTTATTCCCAAGGAGAATCTTTTCGGAAGCTGCAGCTGTGATGATGGAGAGGGAGAATCTTTTGGCCACTTGGAATTCTCAGACAAGAGCTTCAACCAGCGAGGGAAAGTAATAATACACATATATTTGTCATTGTCAAATTAATTTCAAAATACAGAAAAGAAGACTGATTGTGTTTTCGGGGCTGATGGAAAAACAAAATGCTGGAAATGCTCAGTATTTCCAGAACAGTTTTTATTTCAGATTTCCAGCATCCGCAGTATTTTGATTTTGTGTTTTCGGGGGTCTGTGGATTTTTTTTACCACCAGGTAGGGGGCTGGATGGTGCTCCGAAGGGAATAGTTTGGGAAGCGCTGCTCCAGAACAGTCAATGTAATCCCATAGATTTCCCTCTCTCCATCTCTTGCTGCTACTTGTTCCCTGCACCTTCCTCCTTGTTCCTAGCTCTGTTTCTTCACATCTTTAAATCCCTATCTCTGTATCTCTCAACATCCTTTCTATCTCTGCCTCTCTCCAGAGTCTCACAGGTTTCCATTGTCATTCTCTTTCTGCGACTCTCTGCATCTTTATCTGTCTCTCTCTCACTCCATTTCTTCTCTCACTCACTTCCAAATCCCTGAATCTTTCCCTCGCGGCTCCTCCTTTCCTGCAAGATTATCTCTGCATTTCCCCCATCCCGCAGCATCCCTCTCTATTCTGTAAACGCACCTTACTTTGTATCTCTGCCCCTCCACATCTTTCTGTCTCTGCATCTCTCTCTTGGTCTGGGATCTTTCTCAATATCTCCATTTCTCTCTCTCTCTCTGCCCTTCTCAGTATTTCCGACCCTCTGTTCTCAGTTTCTCTCACTGGTGTCGGACTCCCTGCATCTCATTCTCCAGCTCCTTTTTCATTTATTTATCTCTCTCTCTGTTCTGTCCTAATCCTGGGATCTGTTTTCTGTGTATCTGTCCCTCTGTCTGGGGGTGGATTTGAACTCGCAGCCTTGGTGTTGAACAGGGTGATTGTGTAGTGGGATCCTGCTTTCCATCTCTGCCCAGTTTTGCTCCCATTGAGGTTAAAACAGGGTAGAGATGCTGAATGGACAGCCGATACACAACCACCCTCCTCCCCTCCACCCTGGTTTGCACCATTGGCACCAAGTCCGAGTCCAGCCCAGTGTTTCTTTGACTCTCTGTGTATCTGCTCCCAGACTGTCTCTGCCTGTCTCCTTGTGGTTCAATGGGGGAAGGGACAAGTCAGCCATTATCTAACATGGGTGGGACAGGATCAAAGGGCTGAATGGCCTCTTCCCGTCCCCGTGCCAGTCAATGTGTGAGTGTTTGTGTGTGTCTCCCTCTGTTTGATTCCCTGAAGCCGATGGGGAGAGCAGGTACAAACACCTTTCTGCAGAGAGGGCTGTGTCCTGTGCGTTAAAGGCTCAGAATGCCAGTTAGCCTCTTAAGGTCCTTGCTCTCCGACCGGCCCTGATTTTGGCCGGTCAGGAGTTAAAGGTGCCGGGGATCTGGGAGCAAGTTGTTGGAATTCCAGTGGCTTATCCAGATCTGGAATTAAAATGAACGAAAGATTGTCGGGAGATGGAGCCAAACCCAGGAAAGTGATGGAGGTGGGAATAACACGGTGGGGGGTGGGGGGTGAGGGGGGTAGGGGGCTGTTCACGGGGGTGATGATACAGGGTGGGAATTAGTAGAGGAGGGGCTTTTACAGGACAGGGAGGGTATTTAGAAACCGGGAGAGTTTACAGTGGAGAGCAGGGGGAGAATTAGATTGGGTTCAGTTAATGGGGGGGTATTTAGATGGGAGTCTGTTCACAGAACGGTGGGTATTTAGATGGGGGTCTATTGCGGGCGGGTATAGAGATGGGAGTCTGTTCCCGGGGGGTATTCAGAGGGGAGATTGTTAGAGGAGGGTATTTAGATGGGAGTTTGTTCCTGGGGGGTTATTCAGAGGGGAGTTTGTTCCAGGAGGGTATAGAGATTGGAGTCTGTCCCCGGGGGGGTATTAAGATGGGTGTTTGTTCCGGGGGGGAGATTATTCAGAGGGGAGTTTGTTCCAGGAGGGTATTGAGATGGGAGTTTGTTCCTGGGGGGTTATTCAGAGGGGAGTTTGTTCCAGGAGGGTATTGCGATGGGAGTTTGTTCCTGGGGGGTTATTCAGAGGGGAGTTTGTTCCTGGGGGGTATTCAGAGGGGAGTTTGTTCCAGGAGAGTATTGAGATGGGAGTTTGTTCCTGGGGAGTTATTCAGAGGGGAGTTTGTTCCTGGGGGGGTATTTAGATGGTAGTTTGTTCATGGGGAGGTATTTAGATGGGAGTTTGTTCCTGGGGGTGTATTTAGATGGGAGTTTGTTCTGGGGATGTATTCAGTTGGGCGTTTGTTCCCGGGGTGTATTTCGATGGGAGTTTGTTCCTAGGAGGGTATTTAGATGGGAGTTTGTCCCTGGTGTGTAGTTAGATGGCAGTTTGTTCTGGGGGGTGTATTTAGATGGCAGTCTGTTCCGGGGTGGGGTATTTAGATGGGAGTTTTTTCCCGGGGGGTATTTAGATGGGGGTCTGTACCTGGGGGGTGTTATTCAGATGGGAGTTTGTTCCCGGGGGGGAATTTAAATGGGTGTTTGTTCCCGGGGTCTATTGAGATGGGAATCTGTCCTGGGAGGGTTGTAGTTTGATGGGTTGTCTTGTAACAGAGGGAAGGGGATAATTAGATGGGGGTCTGTTGATCATGAGGGTATTAGATGGGGGTCATTTAACAGGGGTCATCAGACAGTTGTCTGCAGATGAGGATTATTTAGATCGGGGTTGTCTGTCCAAGGGGGGGATGTTTTCTGGTGGGGGGAATTGCAGGAAAAAGTTTTGCGTGGTGGATAATAATTGCGGGCGGTGGATAAATTGAGAGCGGTGGATAAATTGAGGGCGGTGGATAAATTGAGCGTGGTGGATAGGGTCAGGAAAAGACAGAAAAATTTGGAAAGAGAGAGAGAAATGACAGAAAGAGAAATAGAGAAGCCAGAAAGATACAAAGACAGAGAGAGAAAAAGAGAAGGGAAAAAAGTGGAGGGAAATAACAGAGACACAAAGAAATTGAAGGCACCAAAGAGACAGACAGAAAGCCAGTGAGAAATACAAAGAGAATCACAGAGAGATTGAGAGAGAGGACAGAGAAACACAGAGAGATTGAGAGAGAGGACAGAGAATCACAGAGAGATTGAGAGAGAGAACAGAGAATCACAGAGAGATTGAGAGAGAGGACAGAGAAAGCCACTGAGACAGAAAGACGCACAATCACTCAGAGAGAGAGAAACACAAAGTGAGGGAGAGAGAGAGAGATGGAGGAACAGAGCCATAGTGAGAAACACAGAGACAGAAATACAAGGTGAGGGAGAGATTCAGAAATAGAGAGAGTGAGAGAGAGATTCAGTGCGAGAGAGATTGAGAGAGAGAGAGATTGAGAGAGAGAGAGCGAGAGATTCAGTGAGAGAGAGATTGAGTGGGAGAGAGATTGAGTGAGGAGAGATTGAGTGAGGAGAGATTGAGTGAGGAGAGATTGAGTGCGAGGGAGATTGAGTGCGAGGGAGATTGAGTGCGAGGGACAGCCAGTGAGAGGGAGATTGAGTGAGAGGGAGATTGAGTGAGAGGGAGATTGAGTGAGAGGGAGATTGAGTGCGAGAGAGATTGAGTGCGAGAGAGTTTCAGTAAGAGAGAGATTCAGTGAGAGAGAGTTTCAGTGAGAGAGAGATTCAGTGAGAGAGAGTTTCAGTGAGAGACAGTTTCAGTGAGAGAGA
The DNA here is from genome assembly GCF_036365525.1 of Heterodontus francisci. Taxonomy (NCBI): domain Eukaryota; kingdom Metazoa; phylum Chordata; class Chondrichthyes; order Heterodontiformes; family Heterodontidae; genus Heterodontus; species Heterodontus francisci. The sequence continues at coordinate 6,928,889 of NC_090391.1, forward strand.
GATTGAGTGAGAGAGAGATTGAGTGAGAGAGAGATTGAGTGAGAGAGAGTTTCAGTGAGAGAGAGTTTGAGTGAGAGAGAGTTTGAGTGAGAGAGAGATTGAGTGAGAGAGAGATTGAGTGAGAGAGAGATTGAGTGAGAGAGTTTCAGTGAGAGAGAGATTCAGTGAGAGAGAGATTCAGTGAGAGAGAGTTTCAGTGAGAGAGAATTTCAGTGAGAGAGAAAGAGATTGAGTGAGAGAGAGAGATTGAGTGAGAGAGAGATTGAGTGAGAGAGAGATTGAGTTTGACAGAGATTCAGTGAGAGAGTGATTGAGTGGGAGAGAGATCGAGTGGGTGAGAGATTCAGTGGGAGAGAGATTAAGTGGGAGAGAGATACAGTGGGAGAGAGAGTCAGTGGGAGAGAGAGTCAGTGAGAGAGAGATTGAGTGAGCGAGAGATTGAGTGAGAGAGAGATTGAGTGAGAGAGAGTTTCAGTGAGAGAGAGATTGAGTGAGAGAGAGATTGAGTGAGAGAGAGATTGAGTGAGAGAGTGATTGAGTGGGAGAGAGATTCAGTGGGAGAGAGATTCAGTTAGGAGAGAGATTCAGTGAGAGAGATATTCAGTGAGAGAGAGATTCAGTGAGAGAGAGATTGAGTGAGAGAGAGATTGAGTGGGAGAGAGATTCAGTGGGAGAGAGATTCAGTGAGAGAGAGATTCAGTGGGAGAGTGATTCAGAGACAGATTCAGTGAGAGAGAGATTGAGTGAGAGAGAGAGAGATTCAGTGAGAGAGACTTAGTGAAAGAGACTGAGTCAGAAGAAGGGAGAAAAGCAGAAACAGACAATAAAGATGTGATACTCACCATCCCACACCGTCTGCTTTCCATCGTTGGACTCTAACACCTTCCCGCCATCAGCTCATCCATGGGGAAGAGATCCTGGAGAGGGGCATTGTGGTGGGATTTGGAGAAAAGCGTCAGGACCAGGACAGAGTGAGTGAGGGATTCAGACTGGACTCTCTCACACACACACTGTAATCAGTTCCAATTCACCTGGGCACAGAGATTGAGACACAGAAACTCACCTTCAGAAACCAGCCGCATGGAAGAAAAGAATGTGGTCTGATGTTGTCCTCATATATCCCAGAACCTGTCACTCAAAACAGACAGTCTACCCAAAATGCAGCTCAACCAACCAGCTCTCAGCTTCCTCCATCTGGACACTCCCTCCCAGGTATGGGGCAGTCCAAGGTGAGTCTCTGTGTAAACAGCGAATGGGGAGAGAGGGATATTCCAGACATATCCCAAATGGACCATTCCAGATAGAAACCTGTCTGTCTGTGTCTCTCTCTCCCTCCCCCAAAAACCTCATTAACAGAGCAGAAAAACTGCTGTCATTTAAAACCTGGAGGTGCCGGTTTGGATAATGGCCATTTAACACTCATTGTGTTAAATGTCTTTCACACTTCACCTCCAGTTAACAGAAAGTTCAGAAAATGACTCATTGCAATTACCTTGAAATTCTGACAAAGTGTTATTGCCAGAGAGGCCTGTTTGACTGCAGGACAAACATGCGGTTTTTATTCGGTTTTTCATTTCCACTGTGTGACAATGACTGAAACTAGAGCCAGGTTAATGAGGCAGCCAAGAGAACTTTTATAACCAGTGATTTCACACAACAATTCTTACCCATATTTACAGTTATATTTGTCAATGATTCTTTGCCCTGTATTTGATGCTGCTGTATTTATGTATTAGCTGTAATCAATCAATAAAACCTTCTTAACATTCACCAGTTTAATGTTACAAGGGTTTACAAAGCTGGGAAATGGCCATTTATCACAAATGGTATTAAACATCTTCCACTTTTCACCTCCAGTTTATATAAAGTTCAGCAATAAAGACGTAAACATTCTGACAAAGACTTTTTTTCTGCTGCAATAAATTGTCACTTGTTTCCCTTTGCTTCCTGACTGTTTCTATCCTCTGTTCTCCCGGGGGATTCAGAGGGATTTTTGTTCATTGTTTGTCCAAATGTAGGAGGTTCCAGCTCCTCTGCAGCTGCTGTCCTGGAGAAATTAATTGCATTGTATTCAAAATCTTTCCCTCAGTTTGGAGATATGAGGAGGGACTGTTTTCACTCGCAGAGGGAAGGAACAAATAGGCAAGTTTGAAAGGTTTCTGAAAGCAGATTCAATATAAACTTTCAAAAGACAATTGGATCAAAATTTCAACTACTCTTAGTTATAGTAGAGAAGATACCAGCATAGAAAGAGAAGTGTGAGAGAGAGAGATGTCATAACGTTAGTGATTAAGAACTCAACACAACTTATATTGAGAGTTTTTATTTATAAATAACTGTTTCAGTTTTATTTGATCCTGTTGTTTTATTTATACATTACCTTTAATCAGTCAATATAATTTTCCAAACAGGAACGAGTTTCATGTTAAAAGTGTTCACACAGTAGAAAAATAGCCATTTTACAAAAGTTGCATTGAAATTATTTTATTCAACTTCTCAAGTTTACAATAAAGTAAATTCTTCAGACTTGTGGAAACTTTCAAACTCAGCAAGGGAATCTCCCATCAGTAATGGCTCAGCATCTCCATCTGCTGGTGTCCCTGCCTCACTGCAGTTAATGTCCCCCTCTCACCATCTCCATCTGCTGGTGTCCCTGTCTCACTGCAGTTACTGTCCCACTCTCACCATCTCCATCTGCTGGTGACCCTTTGTCACTTCAGTTACTGTCCCTTCCTCACCATCTCCATCTGCTGGTGTCCCTGTCTCACTGCAGATAATGTCCCTCTCTCACCCTCTCCATCTGCTGGTGTCCCTGTCTCACTTCAGTTACTGTCCCCCTCTCACCATCTCCATCTTCTGGTGTCCCTGAGTCACTTCAGTTACTGTCCTTTCTCACCATCGAGAGCTGCTGGGACCCCTGCCTCACTGCGGTGACTGCCGCCTCTCACCATCGCCATCTGCTGGTATCCCTGGCTTACTGCAGCTACCGGACCACTCACCATCTCCATCTGCTGGTGTCCCGAACACACTGAAGTTGCTGCGCCTCTCACCATCTCCATCTGCTGGTGTCCCTAACACACTGCAGTTGCTGCCTCTCTCACCACATCGCATTCACCACGATTTGCAGCTTTGTCCACTGGCTGCGGTTGTTGACAAAGCAACCACGAGGTGGCGCTGTACTGGCACATGCGCAAACGTATCCTATTCCCGTTAACCATCAGGGTCTGCCCACGTTCATTCGCTGCCAGGACGAAAGATGGCGCCGGTCAAATAATCACAGAGGCGGGTGGAGGGTGGGAGGTGGAGCTGGGTGTCTGGGGGGGGAGGGGGAATGGGATTTAGTTCCAGTGTTTGAAACCCTTCAGCTCTTTCTATGATTTCACTAATTTAACAATGAGATGAAGAGGGTATTTCACCCCCTTCTTCAGCTCCTGTCTGAATTTAGTCTGGTCACAATGTAAATACATGTGTTGGTGCAGGAACTGAGAAGCTGCAGCATCTTTGATGTTTGTTCTGTGATAAAGAGAGGGTCAGTGTAGGAGGAATAATAATAATTATCTGTAATTCGAGTATAAATGTTATACACAACTAGGGTCACCCATAACACGGTAAAACTGCCGGATATACTGAAGAGTAAAATAATTGATTTTCTGCGATTCTCCATCTCTGGGTCCTTGTGATTCTCTGCATTGCTGTGGCGCCGGAATCCCTTGCGGACTTTACTGGAGAATAAAATCCGTCTGACAGTCAGAACATTGAGCAGCAACATCAGAAAGACCGGGACACAAGGGGTTAAAATGAGGTTAAACAATTCAAATGCCCCCCATATGGGGAAGTGAAGAAGCTCAGTTTAGTAACACAACCCATGGGAACATTATCAATAATGTATTTTTGTTCCAGTGTAAAGTACCAGGGGAGAGACTCTAAACAGCCCAGCACACTCACTGTTCCCACAACCACAGCCGCCCTTTTCTCGCTGCAATATTTTGTTTTCAGCTTCTCACAACAAATGGCCACAAATCGATCAAAGGTGAAAGTGACTGTGAGCCAGACTGAAACAACTGTGGATGCAGAAAACAGAACGATAATGAGAGAACACACAGGAGTAATTCTCAGGAATGAATATGGGAAATAGATTAAAACAATCCAGCTCAATATGGGTTCAGTGATAACGACCAGGAGATCAGACACTGCCATTCCCACCAGGTAGACACTGATACATTTGGAGAGACCGCACTTTCCTCGGCACAGGATCACAATCGCCACCAAGTTAACTGGAAGAGAGAGAGAAAAGGAAGCAGATAAATTACTGATCAGACCTGGAGACAAAGCAGCAGTTTGACAGGATTTGGGCTGAAATTTCCAGCTTTGTTGCTGCATCGAGCAGTGAAAACTGATTCATTGACCCGGGCAGTGCTTTGTCACAGTGAAATGTTTGAAAACACAATTATTAATAATGAATTGGGAAATTGATGCAGAAAGTGAATAAAGTCAGCACCGAATCTACAGGAAGTACTGAGTGAGGATGCAGTGTCAGTGGGGAAATGAGAAGGGGTTTTCCAATGGGTTAATTGGGAATTTGTCTCCAGACTGTTGGTTGGGAAGTTTTGGGGAGAGCGGGATGTGTAGCTGGTTTGTTGCTCTGGGTTCAGGGAACCGACAGGGACTGCTACCAAGTGGGAAAACTGCAGCGCTGTGTTAGAATATCAGCAAAGAACTAGAATGGCAGAGCAGGCTCGAGGGCTGAATGGCCTCCTCCTGCTCCTGTGTTCCTGTATTCCTCTCAGGTTGGACGAGGCAGCTGGAGGTGGAGCCAGATGGATGATGAGACTGAGGATTCAATACAGTGAGAGGAGAGGCTGAGATTCACAGGGAGAGACTGCAGCAGAGTGTTAGAGGAAATCTAATCTATAGATCCCAGTAATACAACTCAATTAATACATTGAACAATAATCCCTGTGGTTATTGGTGTTGGAGAACAGTTCATTGTTTCTACAATATAGTCAATATATTTAGTTTGTACAGGCTATTAAATATAAATTTAAATATATTTCTGATATCAGCCTCCTCTTTACTGAATTCAGCAGTCACAGAGATTTTAAAGTGCAGTATTTAAATAATGAATTACCAACAGTGATGAACGGATTCTATTCTGTTTATTCAGTCACTAAGTAAGGAATAGGAACTTTCTGCAAAAGAAAATGAGGACCTGACAGAAATCAACACAGAGGATCAAGTCCAACAGGAAAATGAACACAATCTGACAACAGACAAATTCAACTCACAGTTTCTCTCACTAATTCTGGACATTCCAGCACTTTATGATAGTGAATTATTTGCACTGCTGCTTCTTTCCCTTTCTTTTTACTTCTGCCTATCTCTTTCCCACTGTTTCGTTCTCTCTTCTCATTTTCTCCTTCCCTATCTCTCCTGAGTACTCACACCCTGCAAACTGTTAGCTAATGCTGCTTTTCACATATGATTTATTGCTAACATTCTGCGTCTGTGTTCTGTTCACCAGCCCCAGGTTCAATGATTCTATTCTCAGAGTCTGTTTGTTCAATGGTGAAACCTCTGTGAATAATTTAATGTATCTACAGAACACTCAAGTGTCCACCTGTTCACCTGCACTCTTCACTTCATCGATAATACATGGAATAAACAGGATTGAAAGCTACTTCCAGACAAACCTCACAATCATTGACATTCCTTCTCCTGGAATTATAAAGTAATCCGTTAGAATGTGGGATTGTTTAATTAATAAAACTCCAACATCAGCGCTGCATCTGATAATCGACAAATAAATGGAAAGACTCTTGATTCCAAATGATAGAGTGAAAACCAGCAAAACATCACATCAATACTTTCTATTTTCAGATGTAGTCCAGTGACAGTGAAGGTCCACAGTGAAGCAGAGAAGGAGAAGTGAAAGTGTCAGCAGCAAACTCAGTTCAGTAGCCAGACTTCTGAAGCAGCGTCAGACATTCAGAATAAAATAATATTTGATAACAGTGATAATCAATAAATACATTGAAATCCCAGTTAAACTGAGCCATGTTATTGGGGAGGGAGGACATTGTTCTGTCCCCTTGTAACACTGAAACTGTGAGATGTCTCATTATCAATCACTGAAAAAAAAATCATAAAAATATTCCAGGACCGGTTAGATCCACATCATGAAACTGTTAAAAACTCCTAATGGTCTGATTATTGATCCTCACTGAAACATCTCATTCCAATACATTCAATACAAAGAATAATCCAGTAATAATGCCACAGTTACTGAAAACAATACCATTAAATACATAATACAATTCCTACAAGAATGAAAGAGTAGACAATGAGGAGATTCCATCAGTAAATTGCTGGAAAAGAACAGGTGGCTGTGGAACACACACAGAGGGAAATAATACCGAGTACAGCAACACAGTTAACATCGATTTAGACCATTAACAGCTGAGATACTGGCTTACCAGGAACTCCAATTGCTGCAAGTACAGGATAGTAAATGAATATGAACTGAACGAGTACTGGATGTCCCATTTCTGTGAGAAGCAGAGACTTCTATTAGCCTTGAATCCACAGCTCCACCAGGCACTCTGAGCTGATCCATTCCAATGGGTCCTGATTTATACAGGGGATAAGCCTCCGCTGACATGGTTATACCCCTGATCATTGCTATTAGTTACACTCACCTGAACAAACACCTTACATCAGCAGCTTTGACTCTGATGTAAATAATGCGGTGGATAAAACACAATCATTTCAATGTCAATGACAATTTCTGAGTAAGACCTGTCTCGGGAATAAACCTGAAAACTGTACTCATACTGGACGGATGCTACAATTATGAGAGGCGTCATTTACATTTTCCATATTATTGTATTGACCTTGTTCACTCCTGGCATTTCTATTGCAAATGTAACTGATCTGTCTGCAGTGGACACTGTATCCAGGGACAAAAGCAATCCTGTTTCACTCTGTTCCTGCCTTTTCCCAGTTAAAATGTGAACTTTGAGTCTCTGATTCGGGACCATGTTCAGGGTTACAGCCCAGAAACTACTGTGAGTGATATTACGGGACAGACACTGTACGCATCCATTTTGGAGGCAGTTTGGTAGTGATAATATCAATGGTCACGTAATCCAGAGGCCCAGCCTGATGGCCTGGGGACAGGGGTTTAAATCCCACCACGGCAGCTAGATAAAACAGAGGGAGCTCCCTTTCAGTGTATAAAGTAGAGGGATCTACGCCTCGACGTATAAAGTGGAGAGAGTGCCCTCTCTATGTATAAAGTGGAGGAAGCTCCATCTTTATTTATAAAGTGGAAGGAGCACCCTGTCCATTTTCAAAGTTGGGGGCGATGAAGGAAAGAGGAGAGAGGGAAACGGAAACAAATGGGGAAATGGAGAGGGAGGGACAAAGTGGAAGAAAGTGAGAGACAGAAGAGATAGCAAAATGAGACCTTGACGGAAACACAGTAACAATCCCCATTATCTGCCCAGTCCGGTATTTGGGCTTTAATGTGAGGGTTTTAGGGATGAGTGTTAGATGAGTGTTTGATATTTTCAAACAGCATTGACATTCCCAACAAAAGTAAGAGTTTAAGATTCAAAATTAACCAAACAAATGGCTCAAAGCATTGCTGTTCATGTCCAGAGGGACGGAGAGATGGAGGGAGTGAAACACAGAGGGAGAGAGACACAGACAGAGTGGGACAGAGACAGAGGGAGAGAGACAGAAAGGGAGGCAGGCAAATGCAGAGGGAGAGAGACAGGGAGAAAGCGAGGGAGAGAGATACAGAGGGAGAGAAACAGATGCAGAGGGAGAAAGGGACAGAGAGAGAGGGAGGGCGAGATTATTGGAAAAACTGTACATCTAATAATGTTGAAAAAAGATAAAATTAAAAAGTAAAACTGGCTGTGTGAAAGAACTAATTTTGAAAGGAGAGATCAGGGGTTTAGTGTGAGTGTTTTGGGGGCAAGTGTTGGATCAGTGATTGATATTTTCAAATTGAAGTGACATTTAATATTATTGAAATAAATATTATTGAACACTCAGAAAGTTTCGAAGCAGGGGAAATGGGATACTGTGTGTGAGGGGACCTTGACAGAACCTCAGTAACAATCCCCATTATCTGCACAGTCCTGTATTAGGGGATTATTGTGAGAGTTTAGTGGTCGAGTGTTGAACAGTGTTTAATATTTTCAAACTCACTGTCGTTTCCCGCAAGGGCAATATTTACAGGTTCAAAATTAACCAAGAAATGGATAAAACATTTCTGTCCAAGGAGAGAGAGATGGTGTTAGAGACAGAGTCATGGAAAGAGGCAGAGAAAGAGGGAGAGGGCGAGGGAGAGAGAGAGAGAGAGAGAGAAATGGGAAGAAACAGACATGATGGGAGAGGCAGAGAGAGGATGAGACAAGTTGTAACAATCATTAACAATCCTTATTATCTGCCCAGTCCTATTTTTGGAGGTGAGTATAAATGTTTTAGGGGTGAATGTTGGATCAGTGTTTCATATTTTCAAACTTCACTGACATTCCCAAAAAGGCTATTAAAGTATATAAGAGCAGGGAGGTTATGCTGGAAGTGTATAACTCATTGATTAAGCACCATAATGAGACCTCCCAGGGCAGGTACGTTGTGAGTTTAGATACAGAGTAAAGTAGTGGCTTTACAGAAGGAGGGAGAGACGGGCAGAAAGCGTAAGGAGATACAGGGAGGCAGTCAGATTGCAGGAGAAACTGCACATCTAACCACGTGAAAAAAATAAATAATTAAAAAATTAAATGGACTGCGCACTGAAAATACTGTCCGCACACAACAACTAAAGTCATGCACCATCCTAACTTGAAACTATATCGCCATTCCTTCACTGTTACTGGGTCAAAATCCTGAAACTCCCTTCCTAACAGCACTGTGGGTGTACCGACCGCACATGGACTGCAGCGGTTCAAGAAGGAGGCTCAACACCACCTTCTCAAGGGCAATTAGGAATGGGCAATAAATGCTGACCTGGACAACAACGCACACATCCAACAAATAAATGAGGCAAATAAAAAGTTGACACCGAGTCACTTGAGGAGATATTACATGAGACGAACAAAAACTTGGTCGAAGAGGTTGGATTGAGGGAGATTCTTCAAAGAGGAAATAGATTTAGTGAGACGGAGAGGTTTAGGAAAGGAATTCCAGAGTTAGGGCCTTGGCAGCTTGATGGCACGGCCACCAATGGTGGGACGATTAATTTGGGGATTCCCAAGAGGCCAGAATTAGAGGATCACAGATATTGGTGGATTGTGGAGCTGGAGCAGATTGCAGAGATAGGGAGGGGTCATTTGTGGAAGACAATTCCAAACTACTACCACACTTTGTTTGTAGAAGTGTTTCTAAATTTCATCTTAGAAAGGGCTTTCGACTATTGTTTGATTTTTAGACAGTCCCCCGTCCGAGACTGTCCCCATCAAATACTCCCAGAACAGGTACGCACGGGGTTAGATACAGAGTAAAGATCCATCTACCAATGCCAGACTCGCTGTTCCTCTGTCTCTTTCTCCTCATCTCTCACTGCCTGCAACACCCTTTCTCTCCCTCTTCCCATCCTGAGAGCAAGAGGGAGAGATTGAGATAGTGTTCAGAGGGAGATGGCGAGAGAAGGAGAAAAGTAGAGAGATAGACCTGGAAAGTGAGTGACAGAGAGAAGAAGAGAGGGGAAGAGAGAGATAGAGATGGAGAGAGATTACCAGCAAGAGAGGTTACCAGAGATTACCTCTCTCTCGGTCCCTATCACTCCTTTCCAATTTGTTGCCATCTCCATCTATTATTCTCCTTCTCCCCCGATATTTCACACTCGATGCCTTTCGCTCGGATGTCTGTGTATACTGCAGTGAAGGAGTACATCAAATTATTATGTTTTACATTTGCTCTTTCATTCGAACTGAACAATCACTCAGATTGTGAACAGAGAGGCCTTGGAGTGACTGTCCACTGATTCCTGAGGGCAACAGGACAGGTGGATAAGGTGGTTAAGAAGGCTTAGGCAATACTTTCCTTTATTGGCTGATGTATAGAATATAAAAGCAGGGAGGGAATGCTAGAACTGTCTAAAACACTAGTTAGACCACAGCTGGAGAACTGTGTACAGTTCTGGTCACCACATTACAGGAAGGATGTGATCACACTAGAGAGGGTACAGAGGAGATTTACAGAGGACGTTGTCAGGAACGGAGAATTTTAACTATGAGTAAAGATTGGATAGGCTGGAATTGTTTTCTTTGGAACAGAGAAGGTTGAAGGGAAGATTTAATTGAGGTGTATAAAATAATGACGGGCCCAGATGGAGTGGCTTGGAAGGACCCATTTCCCTTAACAGAGGGGTCAATAACCATGGGCATAGATTACAAGATTTCCACACCAGTATCATGAGGGTGTGATGGCTTCCATGGTGGAATACCTTGCTGGATGTTTACAATGGAGAGTTTTCCTTCCTGATCATCAAAACTGGCCGCCAGGGCCCCAACTTCATCCACATTTCTCCCACTCTACCAATATTTCACTCGACATACCATTCATTCTCTGTTTGCGTACACAGCAGTGAAGAATTACATCAAATGAATATATCTTACATTCTCCCTTTCAATCCACCCCAACAATCTCTCTCTCTCCAACCTTGTCCCTCTCAACAGTCCTCTCTCCGCCTGCATATCTAAACCTCTCTCCCTCTGTCTCCCTCTTTGTGTCAGAGATAGCAGGAGGGAGAGACAGAGAGAGGAAGACGGAGAGAGACACAGAGAACAAACCCACCTTCTCCAATCTAACCACGTAACTGAAGACCCTCATCCCTGGAACCATTCTTGTGAATCTTTTCTGCACCCTCTCTAATGCCCCCACATTCTTCCCAAAGTACGGTGTCCAGAATTGGACAATGCTCCAGTTGAAGGCAAACCAGGGTTTTACAAAGGTCACATTTTCCTTGCTTTTGTATTCAATGTCTCTATTTATAATCTCAGGACCCCTTCTGCCGTTTAACCACTTTCTGAACCTGCCTTGCCACCTTTAGGGATTGGTGCACAAATACCCCCTGATGTGTCTGTTCCTGCACCTCCTTTAGATTTCTATCCTTTACTTTATATCGTCTCTCCTCCTTTTTCCTAACCGTGGAGGCGGAAGATGCGGAAGGGCTCTTAATGAATACATTGCAACTGTCTTCACAAAACAGGGGACGACACAGACATTGTAGTCAGTGAGGAGGGGTTTGAAATACTGAATAGGATAAACAGTGAGAGAGGAAATATTCAGGGGTTCAGCATCTTTGAAATCTGATAATTCACCAGGCTCAGGCTGTTTAGAGGTGCAAGGGAGGAAATAGCAGACGCTCTGACCATCATTTTCCAATCCTCTCTGGTTATAGTCGTGCTGCCAGAGGACTGGAGGACTACACATGTTGCACTGTTGATTAACAAGGGAGAAAGTAACAGACTGAGTAATTACAGGCCACCCAGCCTAATCACAGTGGAGGGCAATTTATTGGGCGCAAGGGAATGATTGATTCCTTTCTAGTACTGTGTGTCTCTGTTTCTCCATGTCTGTGTCTCTGTCACAATTTGAGCACTACCCACACATTGGTGAGGAGTCGGTCTCTGGAAGAAATGTCCCACTGCTGTGGTTACATAAAACGGCCACTGAGAACCAGCCTAAAATGGCTGACTAATGTTTGTGGATTTCCACAGGTGTTTGAGAGAGGAGAGAGAGACAGACAGAGACAGACAGAAAGAGAGACAAGAGAGAGACACAGACCAAGACACAGAGAGTGATAGCAAGATATTTGTCATTGGACGGAGGAAGAGGAGGAGGCAATTTGGCCCTTAAACCCTCTTCTGTCATTCAATGATCTCATGGCTGATGTGTGATCGAACTCCATGTACCTATCTTTGCCACTGAATACCTGTGGTTAACAAAAATCTATCAAACTCAGATTGAAAAACTAACAGGTGTCTCAGCAGCAATTGTCGATTGTGGAAGAGAGTTCCAAACTGATACCACACCTGGTGTGTTGACGTGTTTCTTCATTTCACTCCTGAATGGTTTTTAAACTTCGTTTAGATTTTTAGACTATGCCCCCATGTTCTAGACACTGCAGCCAGTGGGAATTGTTACTCTCTGTCCACCCGTTCAGTTTCCCTTATTATCTTGAAAACAATCATCAAATCACCCCATAACCTTCCAAATTCCAGGGAAAGGACATGTTGGAGCAGGAGGGGAGACTGGAGCAGATGGTTTGGGAAAGTGGATAAACTGAAGCAATGGATGAGGAGACTGAGGATTCAATAGAGTGAGAGGAGAGGCTGAGATTCACAGGGAGAGACTGCAGCAGAGTGTTAGAGGAAATCTAATCTATCGATCTCAGTAATACAACTCAATTCATACATTCAAAGAATAATCCCTGTGTTTATTGGTGTTGGAGAACACTTCATTGTTTATACAATTTTGTCAATATATTTAGTTTGTACAGGCTATTAAATATAAATTTAAATATATTTCTGATATCAGCCTCCTCTTTATTGAATTCAGCAGTCACAGAGATTTTAAAGTGCAGTATTTAAATAATGAATTACCATCAGCGATGAACTGATTCTATTCTGTTTATTCAGTCACGAAGTAAGGAATAGGAACTTTCTACAAAACAAAATGAGGACCTGACAGAAATCAACACAGAGGATCAAGTCCAACAGGAAAATGAACACAATCTGACAACAGACAACTTCAACTCACAGTTTCTCTCACTAATTGTTCTGGACATTCCAGCACTTTGTGATCGTGAATTATTCACACTTCTGCTTCTTTCTCTTTCGCTTTACTTCTACTTTTCCTTTCCTGTCGGTTTCGTTCTCCCTGCTCCTTTTCTCCTTCCCTATTTCTCTGGAGTACTCACACCCTGTAAATTGTTACTTCATGCAGCTTTTCACAGATGATTTATTCCTAACATTCTGTGTCTGTGTTCTGTTCACCAGCCCCAGGTTGAATGATTCTATTCTCAGAGTCAATTTGTTCAATGGTGAAACCTCTGTGAATACATTAATGCATCTACAGAACACCCAAGTCTCCACCTGTTCACCTGGACTCTTCATTTCATCTACAATAGATGGAATAAACAGGATCGAAAGCTACTTCCAGACAAACCTCACAATCATTGAAATTTCCTTTCCTGGAATTATAAAGTAATCTGTTCGAATGTGAGATTGTTTAATTAATAAAACACCAACATCAGCGCTCCAGCTGATAATCTACAGAAAAATGGAAATACTCTTGATTCAAACTGATAGAGTGTTAGCAAATAAAACATCACATCAATACTTTCTATTTTACAATGTAGTCCAGTGACAGTGAAGGTCCACAGTGAAGCAGAGAAGGAGAAGTGAAAGTGTCAGCAGCAAACTCAGTTCAGTAGCCAGACTTCTGAAGCATCGTCAGACACACACAGAGTGAAATAATATTTGATAACAGTGATAATCAATAAATACATTGAAGTCCCAGTTAAACTGAGCCATGTTATTGGGGAGGGAGGACATTGTTCTGTCCCCTTGTAACACTGAGACCGTGAGATGTCTCATTATCAGTCACTGAAAAAAATCATAAAAATATTCCAGGACTGGTTAGATCCACATCATGAAACTGTTAAAAACTCCTAATGGTCTGATTATTGATTCTCACTGAAACATCTCATTCCAATACATTCAATACACAGAATAATCCAGTAATAATGCCACAGTTACTTAAAACAATATCATTAAATACATAATACAATTCCTACAAGAATGAAGGAGTGGGCAGTGAGGAGATTCCATCAATAAATTGCTGGAAAATAACAGGCGGCTGTGTAACACACACAGAGGGAATTAATACCCAGTACAGCAGCACAGTTAACATCGATTTGGACCATTAACAGCTGAGATGCTGGCTTACCAGGAACTCCAATTGCTGCAAGTACAGGATAATAAATGAATATGAACTGAACAAGAGGGAAGCTTATGTCGGATACCGAGAGCTCAATACCACTGAGGCCGAGATGAGTGTAGAAAGTACAAGGGAGAAATTAAAAATCAAATTATGAGAGCAAAGAAATGGCCGGAAAATAATATTGCCATTAAATCAAAGAAATCACAAAGATGTTTTATAAATAAATGAAGATCAAGAGGATAATTAAGGATAGAGTATTAGGGACCAAAAAGGGAATGTGTGTATGGAGGTGGGAGATGTGGGCATGGTTCTTAATGAATACTTTGTCTCCATCTTTATAAAAGAGGGGGAACAATGCAGATATTGTAGTTAAAGAGGAGGAGTGTGAAATATTGGATGGGATAAACAGAGTGAGAGGGAAATATTAAGGTGTTTGGCAACTTTCAAAGTGGATAAATGGTCAGGCCTGGATGCATTGGAACCAGTTCAGAGAAGGTTCACTCGGCTGATTCCTGGGATGAAGGGGTTGTCTTATGAGGAATGGTTGAACAGGTTGGGCCTATACTCATTGGAGTTTAGAAGAATGAGAGGTGATCTTATTGAAACATACTAAATACATAAAGGGATAGACAGGTTAGATGCAGGTAAGATGTCTCCTTTGGTTCGGGAGTCTAGAACCAGGGGACACAATTTCAAAATAAGGGGGAAGCCACTTAGGTCAGAGATGGGGAAAATGTCTTTGCTCAGAAGGTTGTGAATCTTTGGAATTCTCTACTCCAGTGGGCTGTGGATACTCAGGCTGGGAAAAAGGCATTGAAGTGGATGATCAGCCGTGATCGTATTGAATGGCAGAGCAGGCTCGATGGGCTGAATGGCCTACTCCTGTTCCGATGTTCCCAAGCTGCTGAAATAGTTTCTCGCAAACTATGCCATCAGTTCCCCTCAATATCTCAACATATTTGAACAAATCACCTTGATCTTCCTAAATTCCAGGCAATAAATCCCTCGTTTGTGTAATGTCACCTCGTAATTTAACCCTTGGAGTCCAGTTATCATTCTGGTAAATCTACACTGCACTCAAATGGACATGGACCCCCCCCCCCCCCCCCCAAAAGTCTCTTTGAACTTCCAGTGTTTCTATCTTTGCACCATTTATAAAGTACTCTGTTCTGGTATTTTGCTGACATTGAAATCTAACTGCCACAGTTTTGCCCATTTATTTAAGATATTAATATCTCTTTGTAATTTGATGCTTCCAGCTACACTGCTTACAATGCTGCCTATTTTTGTGTCATTGGTAAACTTGGGTATGTTGCACTCTACCACATCATCTTAAATTATTAATAAATACAGCAAAACTGCTACACACACGGGCTTTGCACTAGTAGACAGGAGTGAATCATTCCAACCTCGAGGCTTTTTAATTCCAGATTTATGTTTTTTTAAAGAAAAAAACAAAATTCAAATTCACAACAGCACTGTGTGGGATTTGAACTCCTGCTTTTTCAATCATCAGCTCAGGCCTTCAAATTAAAACCCATAAAAAGAGATTCATTTTCCGACTGCTGTTGTGTGACTGACTGAGGTTTTGCATATTGTTCCCTTCGCCTCTTCTTCCATGTGTTTGAAGTCTTTGAAGTTTGTCAGACATTGGTAAACTACTTCATGTGGTGTTCTGTCAATACCTTCAATTCTGTGTATCTGCAAGGGACACAATTCAAATTCTCACCTTATTGCATCAACTAAAACCTGCAGGTCCATTCAAACAACCCTATTTCCTGTCTCTGCAAAGATAGCTCACACTTCCACAATGAAGGAATGTCTGAATGGAAACAGCTTTTGACACATTTCCCAACACGTTTGTTGACACTTTTCAGGATGAAGCTAAATTCAACTTGGAGATTGCAAGCCCCAAATTGAATCTTTTAGATGTAAAAAGTGACACAAATGAAATCCCAGATCTCTCTGTCCCTGCACCCATTTTAACTTTGTACCATTTAGTTTATATCGCTTCTCCTCAGCCTTCCTTCCTAAATGCATCATTTTACATTTCTCAGCATTGAAGGTAACCTGCTATGTGTCTGACCATTTCACCAGACTGCCTCTATCCTCCTGAAGTCTACTCCTATTCCCTTCACTGTTTATTACATTGCAAATTACATTGTGTGGCACAGTGGTGCAGTGGTTCGCACCGCAGCCTCAGACCTCCAGCGACCCGGGTACTGCCTGTGCGGAGTTTGCAAGTTCTCCCTGTGTCAGTGTGGGTTTCCTCCGGGTGCTCCGGTTTCCTCCCACATGCCAAAGACTTGCTGGTTGACAGGTTAATTGGCCTTTGTAAATTGCCCCTAGTATAGGTAGGTGGTAGGGAAATATAGGAACAGGTGGGGATGTGGTAGTAATGTGGAATTAGTGTAGGATTAGTATAAATGGATGGTTGATGCTCGGCACAGAGTTGGTGGGCCGAAGGGCCTGTTTCAGTGCTGTATCTCTAAACTAAACTAAACTAAATGGCACAATGTTGAAGTTATGCCCTGTATACCCAAGTCTAAGTCATTCATAAATCAAAACGATCAGTGGTCCTAATCAAAACCCCTGGGGAATACCACTCTCCCACAATTTACACTGGAAACAGTGAGTACAAAAGCAGAGAGGGTGTGCTGAACATTTATAAAGCTCTGGTCAGGTAACAGAGAGGGAGAGACTGGGATTCAGTGGGTAACAGAGAGGGAGAGTCTGGGATTCAGAGTGTAAAAGAGAGGGAGAGTCTGGGATTCAGAGGGTAACAGAGAGGGAATGACAGGGATTCAGAGTGTAAAAGAGAGGGAGAGTCTGGGATTCAGAGGGTAACAGAGAGGGAGAGTCTGGGATTCAGAGGGTAACAGAGAGGGAGAGACTGGATTCAGAGGGTGACAGAGAGGGAAAATAGAGTTGGCGAGGGCAACATAGAAATTGTAAGACACAGAAAGAGAGAATTGGCCCATCCTCTCTGTGCCAGTCGAAAAACGATCAACCTATTCTAATCCCACCTTCCAGCATTTGGTTGGAGCCCTGCAGCTTACTGCACTTGAGGTGCCTATCCAGACTCCTTCTGAATTAGTTGAGGGTCTCTGCCTCAACTACCCTTTCAGGCAGTGAGTTCCAGACCATCGCGACCCTCTGGGTGAAAAAGATTTTCCTCATCTCCCCTCTAATTTTTCTACCAATCACTTTAAATCTATGCCCCCTCGTCACTGACCTTTCTGCTATGGTTCTCTGCCCTTCACCTCCACTCTATCCAGGACCCTCAACATTTTGAACATTGCAATCAGATCTCCCCTCAGCCTTCTCTGTTCCAAGGACAACAACCCCTGCCTCTCCTCTAAGCTACAATTCTAAAGTCCTGGCAACATCCTAGAAAATGGGGGAGAGACAAAGTCCCGTGTTCATAACACATGGATAAAGAGGTTAATCATCTGAGCTGTAACTCTGAGACAGAGACAGAGAGAGAGAGACAGAGGGAGGGAGAGAGGGAGGGAGAGATGGTGTGGGGGAGACACAAACTGAGACGTGGACAGAGGCAGCGAAAGAGAGAGAGGGAGAGACAGAGAGAGAGAGAGAGAGAGAGAGGGAGAGAGGCAGAGAGAGAGAGAGAGAGAGAGAGAGAGGCAGAGAGAGAGAGAGAGGCAGAGAGAGAGAGAGAGGCAGACAGAAAGATAGAGAGAGACAGAGAGAGAGGGAGCGATGGTGTGAGGGAGGCACAAATTGAGACTTGGACAGAGTAGAGAGAGAGAGGGAGAGATAGAGCGAGACAGAGAAAAAGACAGAGAGGGAGAGATGGAGAGAGGGGGGAAAGACAGATAGCGAGGGACAGAGGCAGTGTGAGAGAGGCAGAGTGAGAGAGGCAGATTAGAAGGTAGTAAATGTAACCCCACTATTTACAAAAGGACGGAGGGAGAAAATGGGGAACTAAAGACCTGTTTGTCTGACATCAGTCACAGGGAAAATGGTCGAAGCTCTAATAAAGGATGTGATAACAGGACACTTAAAGAGAGATTGCGGGGGGTTGGGGGGGGAAAGAGAGAAATGGGGAAGAGAGAAATGGGGGGAGAGAGAGGGGGAGAGTGCGTGAGTGAGACGGAGCAAAGGAGAGAGATACGAGGTTAGGTGGGACAATAAGCTGTGAGAAGGACACAAATAGACTACAAAGAGAGATGGTTTGGGATAGACAGTGATCTCTGTCCCAGTGTTGTGGTAACATAAAATGGCCACTGAAAATGAACCTAAAATGGCTGACTGATGTGTGTGGATTTCCACAGATGAGAGTGGAGAGAGAGAGACATACAGACAGACAGAAAGAGAGACAAAGAGGGAGACAGAGACCAAGACACAGAGTGTGATCGCAGGATATTTGTCATGGGACAGAGGAAGAGGAGGAGGCCATTTGGCCCCTCAACCCTGTTCTGTCATTCAATGAGCTCATGGATGATGTGTGATCTAACTCCATGTACCGATCTTTGCCCCTTAATACCTTTGGTTAACAAAAATCTATCAAACTCAGATTTAAAAATTAACAAGTGTCTCAGCATCAATTGCTGATTGTGGAAGAGAGTTCCAAACTGATACCACACCTGGTGTGTTGAAGTGTTTCTTCATTTCACTCCTGAAAGGTTTTGAGACTAAGTTTATATTTTTAGACTATGCCCCCATGTTCTAGACTCTGCAGCCAGTGGGAATTGTTACTCTCTGTCCACCCTATCAGTTTACCTTATTACCTTGAAAACAATCATCAAATCACACCTGAGCCTTCAAAGTTCCAGGGATACAGAGTAAATCTCCAGCTACACTGTCCCATTAAATATTCCCAAGGCAAGCACAATGTTGGGTTTGACACAGAGTAAATATCCCTCTACGCTGTCCCATCACACACTCCCAGGGCAGGAACATCATGGGGTGGATCCAGAGAGAATCTCACTCTACACTGTCCGATAGAGACAGAGAGAGAGGCAGATATAGAGAAACAGAGAGACATGGACTGACAGGGTGACTAAAAGAGATAGAAGGATACTTCACAGGGGATATTGGAAGAGGAGGATGCAATTCAACCCCACAGCCCTGTTCCGGAATCAAATGAGATCTTGGCTGATCTGTGATGTAACTTACACCATATATCCTGCCTTTGCCCCTTATCTCTTAATACCTTTGTTTAACAAGAATCTATCAATCACAGATTTAAAAATTAACCAATAAGCCAGCATGAAATTTCCACAACCAATATCATGAGGGTGTGATGGCGCCCACAGTGGAATAGCTTGCCGAATGTTTGAAATGGAGGCTGTTCCTTCTAGATCATCAAACGTATCTGCCTGGGCCCCAACTTCATCTACATTTCTCCCTGCCCGATCTTTTTTCTCTCCATATCTATCTCTTATATATTTGTGTTGACAGAAGTGAAGGATTAAATCAAGTTCATATATCTTACATTATCCTCTTCATCCACCTCAACAATCTCGCTCTCTCCAATGTTGTCCCTCTCTACAGCCCTCTCTCTGCCTTCATATCTAACCCTCTCTCCCTCTGTCTCTCTTCTAGTGTCAGAGATAGCAGGAGGCGAGACAGAGAGAGAATGTTGAAGGAACTGGACTCTGTTCCTAAGCTGTGCTGAAGCTGCTCTGGGAGTGTTTGATGGGCAACATTAATCGGCCGTGTACAGTCCTGTATCAGGCTGTGAAGAAGCAGAGCATTTTCAGTACTCAATGGGTCAAAGGGAATGATTCACTCCTGTCTGCTGCTGGGAAGAGAGACTGACATTAACATCAAGGCAGTGTTTGACCGAGTGTGACATCGAGGAGCCCGAGTAAAATTGAAGTCAGTGGGAATCGGGGGAAAACACTCCACTGATTGGAATCATACCGAGCACAAAGGAAGATGGCTGTGGTTGTGGTCAATCATTTCAGTCCCAGGCCTTCACCGCAGTAGTTTATCAGGGTAGTGTCCTCAGCCCAACCATCTTCAGCTGAGATCCCAGCAGAAAATGCTGGATATACTGAGCAGGTCAAGCAGCATCTGTGGAGAGAGAAACAGAGTTAGTGATTCAGCTCGATGCTTTCCAGATTTCCAGCATCCACAGTATTTTGCCTCAGATAATGAAGCAATCCAGAGCTACATGCACCAAGACCCGGACAACATTCAGATTTGCCTCGACCAGAGGCAAGTAACATTCACGTCACACAAGTGCCAGGCAATGACCATCTGCAACAAGAGAGAATCCAACCACCTCCCCTTGGCATCCAAAGCATTATCCCATCGCTGAATCCCCCAACGTCAACATCCTGGGGAAACATTGACCAGGAACTGAGCTGACGAAATCACATCAATGTGTAGGTAGGTGGTCGGAGAATTGAGGGAAGGTGGGGATGTGAGAGGGGGAAAAATGGCATGAATGTAGGATTAGCATAAATGGGTGGCTGATGGTCAGCGTTGGGCCGAAGGGCCTGTTTTAGTGCTGTATCTCTCTATGAATCGAATGGGACGTGTGGTTATTTTAAACAGTGACAGAAACATTTCAGCAGACGTTTCAATCTAGATTAAATCCCAGATCGAGAGAAAAAGAAACAGATGTGGATCGGGTGCAGGGGGGAGGGAGCAGGAGAAAGACAGGGAGAGGGGTGTTTGAGATTTTCAAACTGCAGGAATGTCCCTCCCTCTTGGATCTCGATACTTACGTCACTAAAAACAGATTATCTGCATATTAGCATATTGTTGCCTTTGGGATCTTGCTGTGCACAGATTGCCTACATGTTTCCTGCATTGCAACAGTGAGGACCACTTCAAAAATTAGTTCATTGATTCTCAACTTCTCCTGAGGGCCAATAATTACAAGAGCTGAACGTGAAGCTGTATAAAGGCTTGTGAAAAGTTGAAAGGTGGAGTTCAGCATTTTCAGAGGACTGTGATGGGATATCTGGCTTGATCACATTGTGGGATCCTGCTGTGCATACATTCCCTGCAACAATTCTTACATTACAGCACTGAGGCAGAAACAGATGGAGAGAAAAAGAGGGAGAGAGAGAAACAGCTGGAGGTGGCAGGTAAATCAGAGAGAGAGAGAGAGAGACAGGCGGAGTGTGGATGAGGGAGGAAAGGCAGAGAAAGATGGAGAAAGACAGAGAGGGAGAGAGAGAGAGAGAAAGGAATCCACAGTCAAAACTTTGGTAAACTGAATGTTGAAATGTCACCGTTACTGGGATCTTGCTGTGCACAAATTTATGTCTCTCTCTGAACGAGAGTAACAGGAGGGAGAGAGAGACGCAGGAGAGTGAGGGAAACATGGAGGGAATCAGAGGGGGAGAGGAGGGGGTAGCCGGCTGTAAGCACACTGCTGCTTGTGGGATCTTGCTGTGCATCAATGGGCGACAGCATTTCCAACGTTGCAACAGTGACGAGCACTTTAAAAATTGATTCATTGAGTGTCAAATACTTCTGTGAATCAGCAATGAAATGGGTGAAATGTGAAGGTTTGTAAAGGCTTGTTCTCATTCCCGAATATTGCTGGTGTTTTAGGCTGTGGGCTGAATTTGACAGTGAAATGAAACACCGGGGGACCATTTGAATTCAGATTTTCAGGGATGGGAATGTGGATTTCTCTCTCTATCCTTCCACAGGAGAGGGGATGGGGGTCACCAGTGTTTGTGTGCTTTTACAATGAGGCAGCAACAGGTGCAGAGAGACACACAGAGAGAAATATATAGAGAGAGAGAGAGAGAGAGACAGCAGGAAATGACAGGGTAAACACATCTACACTTCCCAGTCTCTGGCTCTGTGTCGGGGGATGTGTTTGTAAGTCACTGAGAGATTGTTTTATGTCAGTGAGTTTGAGAGAGAGTCCTGGGCTCTCGCTGTGATTTATTTCTGTGCAAAAATTCTTTGCTTTGTTTGAATCAATTTTATTTCTCTTATTCCCAAGGAGAATCTTTTCGGAAGCTGCATCTGTGATGATGCAGAGGGAGAATCTTTTAGACACGTGGAATTCACAGACAAGAGCTTTAACCAGGGAGGGAAAATAATAATACATATATATTTGTCATTGTCAAATTCATTTCTAAATACAGAAAATAAAACTGATTGTGTTTTCGGGGCTGATAGAAAAACAAAGTGCTGGAAATGCTCAGTATTTCCAGAACAGTTTTTCTTTCAGATTTCCAGCATCCACAGTATTTTGATTTTGTGTTTTCGGGGGTCTGTGGATTTTTTTTTACCACAAGGGAGGGGGCTGGAGGGTGCTCCGAAGGGAATAGTTTGGGAAGCGCTGCTCCAGAACAGTCAATGTAATCCCATAGATTTCCCTCTCTCCATCTCTTGCTGCTACTTGTTCCCTGCACCTTCCTCTTTGTTCCTGGCTCTGTTTCTTCACATCTTTAAATCCCTATCTCTCAACATCCTTTCTATCTCTGCCTCTCTCTGGAGTCTCACAGGTTTCCATTGTCATTCTCTTTCTGCGACTCTCTGCATCTTTATCTGTCTCTCTCTCACTCCATTTCTTCTCTCACTCACTTCCAAATACCTGAATCTTTCCATCGCTGCTCCTCCTTTCCTGCAAGATTATCTCTGCATTTCCCCCATCCCGCAGCATCCCTCTCTATTCTGTAAACGCACCTTACTTTGTATCTCTGCCCCTCCACATCTTTCTGTCTCTGCATCACTCTCTTGGTCTGGGATCTTTCTCAATATCTCCATTTCTCTCTCTCTCTCTGCCCTTCTCAGTATTTCCGACCCTCTGTTCTCAGTTTCTCTCACTGGTGTTGGACTCCCTGCATCTCATTCTCCATCTCCCTTTCCATTTATTTCTCTCTCTCTCTGTTCTGTCCTAATCCCGGGATCTGTTTTCTGTGTTTCTGTCCCTCTGTCAGGTGGTAGATTTGAACTCACAGCCTTGGTGTTGTACAGGGTGATTGTGTAGTGGGATCCTGCTTTCCATCTCTGCCCAGTTTTGCTCCCATTGAGGTAAAAACAGGGTAGAGATTCTGAACGGACAGCCGAAACACAACCACCCTCCTCCCCTCCACCCTGGTTTACACCATTGGCACAGAGACCGAGTCCAGCCCAGTGTTTCTTTGACTCTCTGTGTATCTGCTCCCCGACTGTCTCTGCCTGTCTCCTTGTGGTTCAATGGGGGAAGGGACAAGTCAGCCATGATCTATGATGGGTGGGACAGGATCAAAGGGCTGAATGGCCTCTTCCCGTCCCTGTGCAAAATCAATGTGTGAGTGTTTGTGTGTGTCTCCCTCTGTTTGATTCCCTGAAGCCGATGGGGAGAGCAGGTGAAAAACCTTTCTGCAGAGAGGGCTGTGTCCTGTGCGTTAAAGGCTCAGAATGCCAGTTCGCCTCTGAAGGTCCTTGCCCGGCCCTGATTTTGGCCGGACAGGAGTTAAAGGTGCCGGGGATCTGGGAGCAAGTTGTTGGAATTCCAGTGGCTTATCCAGATCTGGAATTGAAATGAACGAAAGATTGTCGGGAGACGGAGCCAAACCCAGGAAAGTGATAGAGGTGGGAATAACACGGTGGGGGGTGGGGGGTGAGGGGGGTAGGGGGCTTTTCACGGGGATGATGATCCAGGGTGGGAATTAGTAGAGGGGGCTTTTACAGGACAGGGAGGGTATTTAGAAACCGGGAGAGCTTACAGTGGAGAGCGGGGGAAGAATTAGATTGGGTTCAGTTAATGGGGGGGGGGGGGTATTTAGATGGGAGTCTGTTCACAGAACGGTGGGTATTTAGATGGGGGTCTGTTGCGGGTGGGTATAGAGATGGGAGTCTGTTCCCGGGGGTATTTAGATGGGAGTTTGTTCCTGGGGGGTTATTCAGAGGGGAGTTTGTTCCAGGAGGGTATAGAGATGGGAGACTGTTCCGGGGGGTATTTAGTTGGGAGTTTGTTCCGGGGGGGGGGTATTCAGAGGGGAGTTTGTTCCAGGAGGGTATTGAGATGGGAGTTTGTTCCAGGAGGGTATTGAGATGGGAGTTCGTACCTGGGGGTTTATTCAGAGGGGAGTTTGTTCCAGGAGGGTATTGTGATGGGAGTTTGTTCCTGGGGGGTTATTCAGAGGGGAGTTTGCTCCTGGGGGGGGGGGGGTATTCAGAGGGGAGTTTGTTCCAGGAGGGTATTGAGATGGGAGTTTGTTCCTGGGGGGTGTTATTCAGATGGTAGTTTGTTCCCGTGGTGGAATTTAAATGGGTGTTTGTTCCCGGGGTCTATTTAGATGGGAATCTGTCCTGGGCGGGTGGTAGTTTGATGGGTTGTCTTGTAACAGAGGGAAGGGGTTAATTAGATGGGGGTCTGTTGATAATGAGGGTATTAGATGGGGGTCATGTAACAGGGGATATCAGACAGTTGTCTGCAGATGAGGATTATTTAGATCGGGGGTGTCTGTACAAGGGGGGGATGTTTTCTGGTGGGGGGAATTGCAGGAAAAAGATTTGCGTGGTGGATAAAAATTGCGGGCGGTGGATAAATTGAGGGCGGTGGATAAATTGAGGGCGGTGGATAGGGTCAGGAAAAGACAGAAAAATTTGGAAAGATTGAGAGAAATGATAGAAAGAGAAATAGAGAAGACAGAAAGATACAAAGAATGAGAGAGAAAAAGAGAAGGTAAAAAAGTGGAGGGAAATAACAGAGACACAAATAAATTGAAGGCACCAAAGAGACAGACAGAAAGCCAGTGAGAAAGACATAGAGAATCACAGAGAGATTGAGAGAGAGGACAGAGAATCACAGAGAGATTGAGAGAGAGGACAGAGAATCACAGAGAGATTGAGAGAGAGGACAGAGAAACACAGAGAGATTGAGAGAGAGGACAGAGAATCACAGAGAGATTGAGAGAGAGGACAGAGAATCACAGAGAGATTGAGAGAGAGGACAGAGAAACACAGAGAGATTGAGAGAGAGGACAGAGAATCACAGAGAGATTGAGAGAGAGGACAGAGAAACACAGAGAGATTGAGAGAGAGGACAGAGAATCAGAGAGATTGAGAGAGAGGACAGAGAATCACAGAGAGATTGAGAGAGAGGACAGGGATTCACAGAGAGATTGAGAGAGAGGACAGAGAAACACAGAGAGATTGAGAGAGAGGACAGAGAATCACAGAGAGATTGAGAGAGAGGACAGAGAAAGCCATTGAGACAGAAAGACGCACAATCACTCAGAGAGAGAGAGAAACACAAAGTGAGGGAGAGAGAGAGATGGAGGAACAGAGAGGTAGAGAGAAAAACAGAGACAGAAATACAAGGTGAGGGAGAGATTCAGAAAAAGAGAGAGTGAGAGAGAGATTCAGTGCGAGAGAGAGATTCAGTGCGAGAGAGATTGAGAGAGAGAGAGATTGAGAGAGAGAGAGAGAGAGAGAGATTCAGTGACAGAGAGATTCAGTGAGAGAGAGATTGAGTGGGAGTGAGATTGAGTGAGGAGAGATTGAGTGCGAGGGAGATTGAGTGCGAGGGAGAGTCTGTGATAGGGAGAGTCTGTGAGAGCGAGAGTCTGTGAGAGGGAGAGTCTGTGAGAGGGAGATTGAGTGAGAGGGAGATTCAGTTCGAGGGAGATTCAGTGCAAGAGAGACTGTGCGAGAGAGAGTGTGAGAGAGAGACTGTGAGAGAGATAGATTGAGTGCGAGAGAGATTGAGTACGAGAGAGATTGAGTGAGAGAGAGATTGAGTGAGAGAGAGATTGAATGAGAGAGAGATTCAGTGAGGGAGAGAGATTCAGTGGGAGAGAGATTCAGTGGGGGAGAGATTGAGTGAGAGAGAGATTGAGTGAGAGAGAGATTGAGTGAGAGAGAGAGTGATTCAGAGAGAGAGAGATTCAGTGAGAGAGTGATTCAATGAGAGAGAGATTGAGTGAGAGAGAGATTCAGTGAGAGAGAGATTGAGTGAGAGAGAGATTTGATGAGAGAGAGATTGAGTGAGAGAGAGATTGAGTGAGAGAGACTTAGTGAAAGAGACTGAGTCAGAAGAAAGGAGAAAAGCAGAAACAGACAATAAAGATGTGAGACTCTCCATCCCACACCGTCTGCTTTCCATCGTTGGACTCTAACACCTTCCCGCCATCAGCTCATCCATGGGGAAGAGATCCTGGAGAGGGGCATTGTGGTGGGATTTGGAGAAAAACGTCAGGACTGGGACAGAGAGAGCGGGGGATTCAGACTGGACTCTCTCTCTCACACACACACACACACACGCACACTGTAATCAGTTCCAATTCACCTGGGCACAGAGATTGAGACACAGAAACTCACCTTCAGAAACCAGCTGCATGGAAGGAAAGAATGTGGTCTGATGTTGTCCTAATATATCCCAGAACCTGTCACTCAAAACAGACAGTCTACCGAAAATGCAGCTTAACCAACCAGCTCTCAGCTTCATCCATCTGGACACTCCCTCCCAGGTATGGGACAGTCCAAGGTGAGTCTCTGTGTAAACAGCGAATGGGGGAGAGAGGGATATTCCAAACATATCCCAAATGGACCATTCCAGATAGAAACCTGTCTGTCTCTCTCTCTCACTCTCCCTCCCCCAAAAACCTCATTAACAGAACAGAAAAACTGCTGTAATTAAAAACCTGGAGGGGCCGGTTTGGATAATGGCGATTTAACACTAATTGTAATAAATGTCTTTCACTATTCACCTCCAGTTAACAGAAAGTTCAGAAAATGACTCATTGCAATTACCTTGAAATTCTGACAAAGTGTTATTGCTGGAGAGGCCTGTTTGAATGCAGTATAAACATGCGGTTTTTATTCGGTTTTTCATTTCCACTGTGTGACAAAGACTGAAACTAGAGCCAGGTAAATGAGGCAGCCAAGAGAAATTTTATAACCAGTGACATTTCACATAACAATTCTTACCCATATTTACAGTTGTGTTCGTCAATGATTCTTTGCACTGTATTTGATGCTGCTGTATGAAATATCTTCCACTTTTCACCTCCAGTTTATATAAAGTTCAGCAATAAAGACCTCTACTTTCTGACAAAGAGTTTTTACTGCTGCAATAAAGTGTCACTTGTTTCCATTTGCTTTCTGACTGTTTCTATCCTCTGTTCTCCTGAGGGATTCAGAGGGATTTTTGTTCATTGTTTGTCCACATTCAGGAGGTTCCAGCTCCTCTGCAACTGCTGTCCTGGAGAAATTAATTGCATTGCATTCAAAATCTTTCCCTCATTTTGGAGATATGAGGAGAGAATGTTTACACTAGTAGAGGGGTGAAACAAATAGGCAGCGAGTTCTTAAGGTCTGGAATTCACTGTCTGACAGGTTTCTGAAAGCAGATTCAATATTAACTTTCAAAGGTCAATTGGAGTAAAATTTCAACTACTCGTAGTTATAGTAGAGAAGATACCAGCATAGAAAGAGAAGTGTGAGAGAGAGAGATGTCATAACGTAGGTGATCAAGAACTCAACACAACTTATATTGAGAGATTTTATTTCTAAATAACTGTTTCAGTTTTATTTGATCCTGTTGTTTTATTTATACATTACCTTTAATCACTCAATATAACTTTCCAAACAGGAACGAGTTTCATGTTGCAAGTGTTCACACAGTAGAAAAATAGCCATTTTACAAAAGTTGCATTGAAATTACTTTATTCAGCATCTCAAGTTTACAATAAAGTAAATTCTTCAGACTTGTGGAAAATTTCAAACTCAGCAAGGGAATCTCCCATCAGTAATGGCTCAGCATCTCCATCTGCTGGTGTCCCTGCCTCACTGCAGTTAATGTTCCTCTCTCACCATCTCCATCTGCTGGTGTCCCTGAGTCAATTCAGTTACTGTCCCTTCCTCACCATCTCCCATCTCCTGGTGTCCCTGTCTCATTGCAGTTCATGTCCGTCTCTCACCATCGACATCTGCTGGTACTCCTGCCTCACTGCAGTTACTGGCCCACTCACCATCTCCATCTGCTGGTGTCCCTGTCTTACTGCAGCTGTTGTCCTCTCACCATCTCCATCTGCTGGTATCCCTGTCTTACTGCAGCTACTGTTCCCCCTCTCACCATCTCCATCTGCTGGTGTCCCTGTGTCACTGCAGTTAATGTCCCTCTCTCACCATCTCCATCTGCTGGTGTCCCTGTCTCACTGCAGTTACTGCCCCCTCTCACCATCTCCGTCTGCTGGTGTATCTGTGACACTTCAGTTACTGTCCCTTCCTCACTATCTCCTTCTCCTGGTGTCCATGTCTCATTGCAGTTAATGTCCCTCTCTCACCATCGGCATCTGCTGGCACTCGTGCCTCACTGCAGTTACTGGCCCACTCACCATCTCCATCTGCTGGTGTCACTGCCTCACTGCAGTTACTGCCTCTCTCACCAGCTCACAACCCCTGCGATTTGCAGCTTTGTCAACTGGCGGCGGTTGTTGACAAAGCAACCACGAGGTGGCGCTGCACTGGCACATGCGCAAACGTATCCTATTCCCGTGAACCATCAGGGTCTGCACGTTCATTCGCTGCCAGAACTAAAGATGGCGCCGGTCAAATAATCACAGAGGCGGGTGGAGGGTGGGAGGTGGAGCTGGTGGTCTGGGGGAGGAGGGGGAATGGGATTTAGTTCCAGTGTTTGAAACCCTTGAGCTCTTTCTATGATTTCACTAATTTAACAATGAGATTGAGAGGGTATTTAACCCCCTTCTTGTGCTCCTGTCTGAATTTAGTCTGGGTCACAATGTAAATACATGTGTTGGTGCAGGAACTGAGAATCTGCAGCATCCTTGATGTTTGATCTGTGATAAAGAGAGGGTCAGTGTAGGAGGAATAATAATAAATATCTGCAATTCTCCGATAAATGATAAACACAACACGGGTCACCCATAACAGGATAAAACTGCCGGATATACTGAAGAGTAAAATAATTGATTTCCTGCGATTCTCCATCTCTGGGTCCTTGTGATTCTCTGCATTGCTGTGGCGCCGGAATCCCCGGCGGACTTTACTGGAGAATAAAATCCGTCTGACAGTCAGAACATTGAGCAGCAAAACCAGAAAGACCGGGACACAAGGGGTTAAAATGAGGTTAAACAATTCAAATGCCCCCCATATGGGGGAAGTAAAGAAGCTCAGTTTATAATCACAACCCATGGGAACATTATCAATAATGTATTCTTGTTCCAGTGTAAAGTACCAGGGGAGAGACTCTAAACAGCCCAGCACACTCACTGTTCCCACAACCACAGCCGCCCTTTTCTCGCTGCAATATTTTGTTTTCAGCTTCTCACAACAAATGGCCACAAATCGATCGAAGGTGAAAGTGACTGTGAGCCAGACAGAAACAACTGTGGATGCAGAAAGCAGAACGCCAATGAGAGAACACACAGGAGTAATTCTCAGGAATGAATATGGGAAATAAATTGAAACAATTGCAGCCATTATGGGTTCAGTGATAACGACCAGGAGATCAGACACTGCCATTCCCACCAGGTAGACACTGATACATTTGGAGAGACCGCACTTTCCTCGGGACAGGATCACAATCGCCACCAAGCTAACTGGAAGAGAGAGAGAAAAGGAAGCAGAGAAATTATTGATCAGACCTGGAGCGAAAGCAGCAGTTTGACAGGATTTGGGCTGAAATTTCCAGCTTTGTTGCTGCATCGAGCAGTGAAAACTGATTCATTGACCCGGGCATTGCTTTGTCACAGTGAAATGTTTGTAAACACCGTTATTAATAATGAATTGGGAAATTGCTGCAGAAAGTGAATAAAGTCAGCACCGGATCTATTGGAAGTACTGAGTGGGGATGCAGTGTCAGTGGGGAAATGAGAAGGGTTTCACAGAGATGTAATGCAATGGGTTAGTTGGGAATCGGTCTCCAGACTGTTGTTTGGGAATGTTTGGAGAGAGCGGGATGTGTCGCTGGTTTGTTGCTTTGGGTTCAGGGAACCGACAGGGACTGTTACCAAGTGGGAAAACTGCAGCGCTGTGTTCGAGTATCAGCAAAGATCTAGAATGGCAGAGCAGGCTCTAGGGCTGAATGGCCTCCTCCTGCTCATGTGTTCCTGTATTCCTCTCAGGTTGGACGAGGCAGCTGGAGGTGGAGCCAGGGAGAGAGATTGGGTGGGCGAGAAGGGAAAGGACATGTTGGAGCAGGAGGGGAGACTGGAGCAGATGGTTTGGGAAAGTGGATAAACTGAAGCAATGGATGAGGAGACTGAGGATTCAATACAGTGAGAGGAGAGGCTGAGATTCACAAGGAGAGACTGCAGCAGAGTGTTA
Organism: Heterodontus francisci; assembly: GCF_036365525.1. Lineage (NCBI taxonomy): Eukaryota > Metazoa > Chordata > Chondrichthyes > Heterodontiformes > Heterodontidae > Heterodontus > Heterodontus francisci. The sequence goes on from NC_090391.1 coordinate 6,959,072, forward strand.
GAGGAAATCTAATCTATAGATCCCAGTAATACAACTCAATTAATACATTCAAACAATAATCCCTGTGGTTATTGGTGTTGGAGAACAGTTCATTGTTTCTACAATATAGTCAATATATTTAGTTTGTACAGGCTATTAAATATAAATGTCAATATATTTCTGATATCAGCCTCGCTCTTTATTGAATTCAGCAGTCACAGAGATTTAAAAGTGCAGTATTTAAATAATGAATTACCATCAGTGGTGAACGGATTCTATTCTGTTTATTCAGTCACTAAGTAAGGAATAGGAACTTTCTACAAAACAAAATGAGGACCTGACAGAAATCAACACAGAGGATCAAGTCCAAAAGGAAAATGAACACAATCTGACAACAGACAACTTCAACTCACAGTTTCTCTCACTAATTGTTCTGGACATTCCAGCTCTTTATGATAGTGAATTATTTACATTGCTGCTTCTTTCCCTTTCTTTTTACTTCTGCCTATCTCTTTCGCACTGTTTCGTTCTCCCTGCTCCTTTTCTCCTTCCCTATCTCTCCGGAGTACTCACTCCCTGCAAACTGTTAGCTAATGCTGCTTTTCACATATGATTTATTGCTAACATTCTGCGTCTGTGTTCTGTTCACCAACCCCAGGTTCAATGATTCTATTCTCAGAGTCTGTTTGTTCAATGGTGAAACCTCTGTGAACAATTTAATGTATCTACGGAACACACAAGTCTCCACCTGTTCACCTGCACTCTTCACTTCTTCTGCAATACATGGAACAAACAGGATGGAAAGCTACTTCCAGACAAACCTCACAATCATTGAAATTCCTTCTCCTGGAATTATAAAGTAATCTGTTAGAATGTGGGATTGTTTAATTAATAAAACACCAACATCAGCACTGCAGCTGATAATCTGCAGATAAATGGAAAGACTCTTGATTCCAAATGATAGAGTGTAAACCAATAAAACATCGCATCAATACTTTCTATTTTACAATGTAGTCCAGTGACAGTGAAGGTCCACAGTGAAGCAGAGAAGGAGAAGTGAAAGTGTCAGCAGCAAACTCAGTTCAGTAGCCAGACTTCTGAAGCAGCGTCAGACACACACAGAGTGAAATAATATTTGATAACAGTGATAATCAATAAACACATTGAAATCCCAGTTAAACTGAGCCATGTTATTGGGGAGGGAGGACATTGTTCTGTCCCCTTGTAACACTGAGACCGTGAGATCTCCCATTATCAATCACCAAAATAAAAATATTTATATAAATAATCCAGGACGGATTTGGTCCACATCATGAAACTGTTAAAATCTCCTGATGCTTCGATCTTTGATCCAAACTGAAACATATCATTCAAAAGCCTTCGCTACACAGAATAATCCAGTAAGAATGCTACGGCTACCGAAAACAATACCATAAATGACATGATACAATGCCTGCAAGAATGAAAGAGTAGACAATGAGGAGATTCCATCTGTAAATTGCTGGAAAATAACAGGCGGCTGTGTAACACACACAGTGAGAAGCAATACTGAGTACAGCAGCACAGTTAACATTGATTTACACCATTAACAGCTGAGATACTGCTTGCCAGCAACTCCAATTGCTGCAAGTACAGGATAGTAAATCCTTGCTATCTGATAGATTACTGGATATCCCATTTCTGTGAGAAGCAGATACTTCTGTTAGCCTGGAATCCACAGCTCCAGCAGGCACTCTGAGCTGATCCATTCCAGTGGGTCCTGATTTATACCGGGGATAAGTCTCCACTGACACGGCTCTGCCCCTGATCATTGTTATTAATTACACTCACCTGAACAAACACATTACATCAGCAGCTTTGACTCTGATGTAAATAATGTGGTGGATAAAACACAATCATTTCAACGTCAATGACATTTTCTGAGTAAGACCTCTCTCTCAGAATAAACCTGAAATCTGTACTCATACTGGACGGATGCTACAATTATGAGAGGCATCATTTACATTTTCCATATTATTGTATTGACCTTGTGCACTCCTGGCATTTCTATTGTAAATGCAACTGATCCGTCTGCAGTGGACACGGAATCCAGGGACAAAATCAATCCCATTTCACTCTGTTCTTGCCTTTTCCCAGTTAAAATGCGAACTTTGAGTCTCTGATTCGGGACCATGTTCAGGGTTACAGCCCAGAAACTACTGTGAGTGATATTATGGGACAGACACTGTACGCATCCATTTTGGAGGCAGTTGGGTTGTGATAATATCACTGGTCACGGAATCCAGAGGCCCAAACTGATGGCCTGGGGACAGGGGTTCAAATCCGACCACGGCAGCTAAATAAAACAGAGGGAGCGCCCTTTCTATGTATAAAGTAGAGGGAGCTCTGCCTCCACGTCTAAAGTGGAGGGAACTCCCTCTCTATGTATAAAGTGGAGGGAGCTCCCTCTCTCTGTACAAAGTGGACGGAGCTCCCTCTCTCTGTATAAATTGGACGGAGCTCCCTCTTTATTTATTAAGTTGGGGGCGGTGAAGGAAAGAGGAGAGAGGGAAACGAAAACAAATGGGGAAATGGAGAGAGAGGGACAAAGTGGAAGACAGTGAGAGACAGAAGAGATGGTGAAATGAGACCTTGACGGAACCCCAGTAACAATCCCCATTGTCTGCCCATTCGGTATTTGGGGTTTAATGTGAGTGTTTTAGGGATGAGTTTCAGATGAGTGTTTGATATTTTCAACCGACATTGCCATTCCCAACAAAAGCAAGAGTTAAAGATTCAAAATTAACCAAACAAATGGCTCAAAGCATTGCTGTCCTTGGACAGAGGGACGGAGAGATGGAGGGAGTGAGACACAGATGGAGAGCGACACAGACAGAGTGGGACAGAGACAGAGGGAGAGAGAGAGAGAGACAGAGCTAGAATGATAGAGAAAAAAGCAGAAACAGAGACAAGGGACAGAGACAGAAAGGGAGGCAGGCAGATGCAGAGGGAGAGAGACAAATGCAGAGGGAGAAACAGAGACAGAGGGACAGACAGACAGAGAGAGAGGGAGAGAGGGAGGGCGAGATTATAGGAAAAACTTTACATCTAATTATGTTGAAAAAAGATAGAAATAAAAAGTAAAACTGGCTGTGTGCAGGAACTAATTTTGAAAGGAGAGATCAGGGGTTTAGTGTGAGTGTTTTGGGGGTGAGTGTTGGATCAGTGATTGATAGTTTCAAACTGAAGTGACATTTAAAATAATTCCAAAAAATATTATCAAGCACTGACAAACTTTAGAAGCAGGTGAAATGGGATTCAGATTGTGAGGGGACTTTGACAGAACTTCAGTAACAATCCCCATTATCTGCACAGTCCAGTATTGGGAATTTAGTGTGAGAGTTTAGGGGACGAGTGTTGATCAATGTTTGATATTTTCAAAGTGCAGTGACGTTCCCAGCAAGGGCAAGATTTACAGGTTCAAAATTAACCAAGAAATGGATAAAAACATTTCTGTCCAAGGAGAGAGAGATGGTGTCAGAGACAGAGTCATGGAAAGAGGCAGAGAAAGAGGGAGAGGGTGAGGGGGGGGGGGGAGAGAGAGAGAGAGAAAGATGGGAAGAAACAAACATGAGAGGGAGAGACAAATAGAGAGGATGAGACAAGTTGTAACGATCATTAACAATCCTCATTATCTGCCCAGTCCTGTTTTTGGAGGTTAGTGTGAGTGTTTTAGGGGTGGATGTTGGATCAGTGTTTCATATTTTCAAACTGCAGTGACATTCCCAACAAGGCTGTTAAAGTATATAAGAGAAGGGAGGTTATGCTGGAACTGTATAACTCATTGCTTAAGCACCATAATGGGACCTCCCAGGGCAGGGACGGTGTGAGTTTAGATACAGAGTAAAGCAGTGGATTTAGAGAAGGAGGGAGAGACGGGTAGAAAGAGTGAGGAGATACGGGGAGGCAGTCAGATTGTCGGACAAACTTTACATCTAACCACATGAAAAAATAAATAATTAAAAATATGAATGGACTGCGCACTGAAAATACTGTCCGCACAAAACAACAACGAAAGTCACACACCATCCTAACTTGAAACTATATCACCATTCCTTCACTGTTACTGGGTCAAAATCCTGGGACTCCCTTCCGAACAGCACTGTGGGTTGACCTACCCCACATGGACTGCAGCGGTTCAAGAAGGAGGATCAACACCACCTTCTCAAGGGCAATTAGGAATGGGCAATAAATGCTGGCCTGGCCAGTAACGCACACATCCAACAAATAAATAAGGCAAATAAAAAGTTGACACCGAGTCACTTAAGGGGATATTACACGAGACGAACAAAAACCTGGTCAAAGAGGTTGGTCTGAGGGAGCGTCTTCAAAGAGGAAAGAGAGTTAGTGAGACGGAGAGGTTTAGGAAAGGAATTCCAGAGTTAGGGTCTTGGCAGCTTGAAGGCACGGCCACCAATGGTGGGACCATTCAAATTGGGGATGCTCAAGAGGCCAGAAATGGAGGATCACAGATATTGGTGGATTGCGGAGCTGGAGGAGATTGCAGAGATAGGGAGAGGTCATTTGTGGAAGACAGTTCCAAACTTCTACCACCCTTTGTATGCACAAGTGTTTCTGAATTTCATCTTTGAAAGGGCTTTCGACTAATTTTTGATTTTTAGACAGTCTCCCCCGTCTGAGACTGTCCCCATCGAATACTCACAGGGCAGTATGCACGGGGTTAGATACAGAGTAAAGATGTATCTACCAATGCCAGACTCACTGTTCCTCTGTCTCTTTCTCCTCATCTCTCACTGCCTGCAACACCCTTTCTCTGCCTCTCTTTCTCCCTCTTCCCATCCTGAGAGCAAGAGGGAGAGATTGAGATAGTGTACAGCCGGAGACAGAGATAGAGGGAGAAAAGTTGAGAGATAGACTTGGAAAGTGAGTAACAAAGAGAAGAAATAGGGTTTCAGAGAGTAGAAGAGAGGGCAAGAGAGAGATAGAGATGGAGAGAGATTAACAGCAAGAGAGTTTACCAGAGATTACCTCTCTCTCAGTCCCTATCACTCCTTTCCAATTTGTTACCATCTCCATCTATTTTTCTCCCTCCACCCCGATGTTTCAAACTCCATGCATCTCGCTCGTATGTCTGTGTGTACTGCAGTGAAGGGTTACATCAAATTATTATGGTTTACATTTGCTCTTTCAATCTAACTGAACAATCTCTCAGACTGTGAACAGAGGGGTCTTGGAGTGAATGTCCACAGATTCCCAAGGGTAACAGGACAGGTGGATAAGGTGGTTAAGAAGGCTTACGGAATACTTTCCTTTATTGGCCGATGTAGAGAATATAAGAGCAGGGAGGTTATGCTAGAACGGTATAAAACACTAGTTCGACCACAGCTAGAGTACTGTGCACAGTTCTGGTCACCACATTACAGGAAGGATGTGATCACACTAGAGAGGGTACAGAGGACATTTACAGAGGATTTTGTCAGGAATGGAGAATTTTAACTATGAGTAAAGATTGGATAGGCTGGAATTGTTTTCTTTGGAACAGAGAAGGTTGAAGGGAAGATTTAATTGAGGTGTATCAAATAATGACAGGCCTAGATAGGGTGGATCGCAAGGACCCACTTCCCTTAACAGCGGGGTAAATAACCATGGGCATAGATTACAAGATTTCCCCACCAATATCATGAGGGTGTGATGGCTTCCATGGTGGAATACCTTGCTGAATGTTTGCAATGGAGCGTTTTCCTTCCTGATCATCAAAACCTGCCACCTGGGCCCCAACTTCATCCACATTTCTCCCACTCTGCCAATATTTCACTCTGAATAACTATATTTATCTGTTTGCGTACACAGCAGTGAAGAATTACATTAAATGAATATTTCATACATTCTCCCTTTCAATCCACCCCAACACTCTCTCTGTCTCCAAACTTGTCCCTCTCGACAGCCCTCCCTCTGCCTGCATATCGAAGCCTCTCTCCCTCTGTCTCCCTCTTAGTGTCAGAGATAGCAGGAGGGAGAGACAGAGAGAGACGCAGAGAACAACCCCAGCTTCTCCAATCTATCCACGTAACTGAAGTCCCTCATCCCTGGAAACATTCTTGTGAATCTTTTTTGCACCCTCTCTAATTCTTCATTCTTCCATTCTTCATTCACATTCTTCCTGAAGTACGGTGTCCAGAATTGGACAATGCTCCAGTTGAAGGCAAACCAGGGTTTTACAAAGGTCATAATTTCCTTGCTTTTGTATTCAATGTCTCTATTTATAATCTCAGGACCCCTTCTGCCGTTTAACCACTTTCTGAACCTGCCCTGCCACCTTCAGTGATTGGTGCACAAATACCCCACAGATGTGTCTGTTCCTGCACATCCTTTAGATTTCTATCCTTTACTTTATATTGTCGCTCCTCCTTTTTCCTAAAAGTGGAGGCGGAAGATGCGGGCATGGTTCTTAATGAATACATTGCGACTGCCTTCACAAAAGAGGGGACACGGACATTGTCGTCAATGAGGAGGGGTTTGAAATATTGAATGGGATAAACAGTGAGAGAGGAAATATTAAGGGATTCAGCATCGTTGAAAGCTGATAATTCACCAGGCTCAGGCTGTTAAGAGGTGCAAGGGAGGACATATCAGTGGCTCTGACCGTCATTTTCCAATCCTCTCTGGTTATAGTCGTGCTGCCAGAGCACTGGAGGACTGTGTATGTTGTACTATTTATCAACAAGGGAGAAAGTAAAAGACTGAGAAATTACAGGCCACCCAGCCTCATCACTGTGGGGGGCAATTTATTGGGCACAAGGGAATGATTAATTCCTTTCTAGGACTGTGTGTCTCAGTGTCTCCATGTCTGTGTCTCTGTCACAATCTGAGCACCACCGTTACATTGGTGAAGAGTATGTCTCTCGAGTAAATGACCCAGTGTTGTGGTAACATAAAATGGCCACCGAGAACCAGCCTAAAATTGCTGACTAATGTTTGTGGATTTCCACAGATGTTTGAGAGAGGAGAGAGAGAGAGAGACAGACAGACAGAAAGAGAGACAAATAGAGAGGCATAGACCAAGACACAGAGAGTGATAGCAAGATATTTGTCATTGGACAGAGGAAGAGGAGGAGGCCATTTGGCCCCTCAACCCTCTTCTGTCATTCATTGAGCTCATGGCTGATGTGTGATCGAACTCCATGTACCTATCTTTGCCCCTGAATACCTTTCGTTAACAAAGATCTATCAATCTCAGATTTAAAATCTAACAAGTGTCTCAGCATCAATTGCCGTTTGTGGGAGAGAGTTCCAAACTGATACCACACCTGGTGTGTTGATGTGTTTCTTCATTTCACTCCTGAAAGGATTTTAGACTGCGTTTAGATTTTAAAACTGTGCCCCCAAGTTCCTGACTCCGCAGCCAGTGGGAATTGTTACTCTCTGCCCACCCGTTCAGTTTCCCTTACGATCTTGAAAACATTCATCAAATAACCCCATAAGCTTCTAAATTCCAGAGAAAGGACATGTTGGAGCAGGAGGGGAGACTGGAGCAGATGGTTTGGGAAAGTGGATAAACTGAAGCAATGGATGAGGAGACTGAGGATTCAATACAGTGAGAGGAGAGGCTGAGATTCACAGGGAGAGACTGCAGCTGAGTGTTAGAGGAAATCTAATCTATAGATCACAGTAATACAACTCAATTAATACATTCAAACAATAATCCCTGTGGTTATTGGTGTTGGAGAACAGTTCATTGTTTATACAATGTAGTCAATATATTTAGTTTGTACAGGCTATTAGATATAAATTTAAATATATTTCTGATATCAGCCTCGCTCTTTATTGAATTCAGCAGTCACAGAGATTTTAAAGTGCAGTATTTAAATAATGAATTACCATCAGTGATGAACTGATTTTATTCTGTTTATTCAGTCACTAAGTAAGGAATAGGAACTTTCTACAAAACAAAATGAGGACCTGGCAGTAATCAACACAGAGGATCAAGTCCAACAGGAAAATGAACACAATCTGACAACAGACAACTTCAACTCACAGTTTCTCTCACTAATTGTTCTGGACATTCCAGCACTTTATGATAGTGAATTATTTACACTGCTGCTTGTTTATCTTTCTCTTTACTTCTGCCTATCTCTTTCCATCGGGTTCGTTCTCCCTGCTCCTTTTCTCCTTCCCTATCTCTCTGGAGTACTCACACCCTGTAAACTGTTACTTAATGCTGCTTTTCACATATGATTTATTACTAACTTTCTGCGTCTGTGTTCTGTTCACCAGCCCCAGGTTCAATGATTCTATTCTCAGAGTCAGTTTGTTGAATGGTGAAACCTCTGTGAATAATTTAATGTATCGACAGAACACTCAAGTCTCCACCTGTTCACCTACACTCTTCACTTCATCTACAATACATGGAATAAACAGGATTGAAAGCTACTTCCAGACAAATCTCACAATCATTGAAATTCCTTCTCCTGGAATTATAAAGTAATCTGTTAGAATGTGGAATTGTTTAATTAATAAAACAGCAACCTCAGCGCTGCAGCTGATAATCTACAGACAAATGGAAAGACTCTTGATTCCAAGTGTCAGAGTGAAAACCAGTAAAACATCACATCAATACTTCCTATTTTACAATGTAGTGATAGACAGAGAGAGAGGAACAGAGGTAGAGTAACAGAGAGATAGGGAGAGACAGCAATGGAGAGAGAACAGAGAGATAGTGAGGGATAGAGACAGAAGCAGAGAGATAGAAAGTGCCAGGAGACCCTGAGACACTTTAGAAGCAGGGGGACGGGAAGACAGGCTTTGTGTAGACCCTGGGGTAAATTACAGATAGACATGGTAGATGTAGGTAAGTTGTTTCTCCTGGTTGGGGAGTCTAGAACCAGGGGACACAATTTCAAAATAAGGGCGAAGCCACTTGGGACAGAGATGAGGAGAAATGTCATTACTCAGAGGGTTGTGAATCTTCGGAATTCTCTACCCCAGAGGGCTGTGGAAGCTCAGTCATTGAGTATGTTTAAAGCAGAGATTGACAGATTGCTGAATACCAATGACATAAAGGGTATGAGGATAGTCCGGGAAAAACACATTGAAGTGGATGATCAGCCGTGATCGTCTTGAATGGCGGAGCAGGCTCGATGGGCTGAAGGGCCTACTCCTGTTCATATATTCCCAAACTGCCGAAATAGTTTCTCTCAAACTACCCCATCAGTTCCCCTTAATATCTCAACAACTTTGACCAAATCACCTTGATCCTCCTAAATTCCAGGGAATTATTCCCAGTTTGTGTAATATCACCTCGTAATTTAACCCTTGGATTCCAGTTATCATTCTGGTAAATCTGCACTGCACTCAAATGGACATGGACCCCTCAATACTATTTTGAACCTCCAGTGTTTCTATCTTTTCACCATTTATAAAGTACTCTGTTCTAGTCTTTTTTACTGACATTGAAATCTATCTACCACAGTTTTAACCATTCACTTCAGATATTTCTTTGCATTGTTCTGCTTCCAGCTATACTGCTTACAATGCTGCCTATTTTTGTGTCATTGGTAAACTTGGGTATGTTGCATTCTACCTCATCATCTTAAATCGTTAATAAATACAGCAAAACTGAGACACACACGGGCTTTTCACTGGTAGACAGGAGTGAATCATTCCTACCTAGAGGATTTTTAATTCCAGATTTTATTTTTATTTTTAGAAAAAACAAAATTCAAATTCACAACAGCCCAGTGTGGGATTTGAACTCCTACTTTTTCAATCATCAGCTCAGGCCTTCAAATTAAAACCCGTCAAAAGAGATTCATTTTCCTACTGCTGTTGTCTGACTGTCTCAGGTTTTGTATATTGTTCCCTTCTCCTCTTCTTCCATGTGTTTGAAGTCTTTGAAGTTTGTCAGACATTGGTAAACTACTTCATGTGGTGTTCTGTAAATACCTTCAATTCTGTGTATCTGCAAGGGACACAATTCAAATTCTCACCTTATTGCATCAACCAAAACCTGCAGGTCCATTCAAACAACTCTATTTCCTGTCTCTGCAAAGATAGCTCACACTTCCACAATGCAGGAATGTCTGAAAGGAAACAGCTTTTGACACATTTCCCAACACGCTTGCTAACACTTTTCAGGATGAAGCTAAATTCAACTCACAGATTCCAAGCGCCAAATTGAGCTTTTGGTTAGAACAGGTAACATTGATGAAATCCCAGATCTCTCTGTCCTGTCACCCATTCTAACATTGTACCATTTAGTTTATATCACTCAGTCTTCCTTCCAAAATGCATCACTTCACATTTCTCAGCATTGAAGTTAACCTGCCCTGTGTCTGTCCAATGATAGGTTGGATAGTAAGCTGTCAAGAGGACATAAAGTGGCTGCAAAGAGATTTCCATAGGTTAAGTGAGTGAGCAAAAAATTGGGAGATGGAGTACGATGTGGGAAAATGTGAGCTTGTCCACTTTAGCAGGAAGAATAAAAATCAGTATATTATTGAAATGGAGACAGACTGCAGAACTGTACGGTACAGAGGGATCTGGGTGTCCTGGTGCATGAATCACAAAATGTTACCGTGTAGCTACAGCGAGTGATTAGGAAGGCAAATGGAATGTTGTTGTTTATTGCAAGGTGAACAGAATATCAAAGTAGGGAAGTGTTGTTACAGGGTGACTGACAGAGAAAGCAGGATGTTTAACAGGGGATATTGGAAGAGGAGGATGCAATTTAACCCCACAACTCTGTTCCTTCATTCAATGAGATCATGGCTGATCTGTGATCAATCTTACACCATATATCCTGCCTATGCCCCTGATCTCTTAATACCTTAGGTTAACAAGAATCTATCAATCACAGGTTTAAAAATTAACCAATAAGCCAGCATGAAATTTCCACAACCAACATCATGAGGGTGTGATGGTTCCCACAGTGGAATAGTTGGCTGAATATTTAAAATGGAGGCTATTCCTTCTGGATCATCAAAAGTGTCCGCCTGGGCCCCAACTTCATCTGCATTCCTCCCTCTCGTGATGTTTTTTTTCTCTCCATACCTATCTCAAATATGCTTGTGTACACAGCAGTGAAGGATTAAATCAAGTTCATATATCTTACATTATCCTCTTCATCCAACTCAACAATCTCTCTCTCTCTCCAAGTTTGTCCCTCTCGACAGCCCTCTCCATGCCTTCATAGCTAACCCTCCGTCCCTCTGCCTCTCTCCCTGTGTCAGTGATAGCAGAGAGAGAGACAGAGATAGAAGGAGAGGGAGGGAGTGACAGAGAGGGAAAGACAGATGGAGGGACAGAGAGAGAGACAGAGAGAGAAGGAGAGAGAGGGAGAGACAGAGAGGGGAAGACAGATGGAGGGACAGACAGAGAGAGACAGGGAGATTGATGGAGTTCCAGGGAGGGAAGGACAGATGGAGGGATAGAGAGAGAGAGACAGAGATGGGAGAGCGAGGGAGTGACAGAGAGGGAAATGCAGATGGAGGGACAGACAGAGAGACAGAGACAGAGATAGAAGGAGATAGAGGGAGTGACAAGGGGAGAAAGACAGATGGAGGGACAGAGATAGAAGGAGAGAGAGGGAGTGACAGAGATAGAAGGAGTGAGACGGAGAGACAGAGAGGGAAAGACAGATGGAGGGACAGAGAGAGACAGAGACAGAGACAGAGAGAGAAGGAGAGAGATGGAGTGACAGGGAGGGAAAGACAGATGAAGGGACAGAGAGAGAGACGGAGAGAGTGGCAGAGACAGAGATAGTTGGAGAGAGAGGGAGTGACGAGGGGGAAGACAGATGGAGGGACAGAGAGAGAGAGAAGGAGAAGAGAGGGCGAGACAGAGAGAAGGAGAGAGGGAGTGACAGAGAGGGAAAGACCGATGGAGGGACAGAGTGAGAAACAGAGAGAAGGAGAGAGATGGTGTGACAGGGAGGGAAGGACAGATGGAGGGATAGAGAGAGATGGAGACAGAGAGAGAAGGAGAGTGTGGGAGAGACAAAGAAGGAAAGGCAGCGATGGAAGGAGAGAGAGGGAGTGACAGGGAGGGAAAGACAGATGGAAAGACAGAGAGCGAGAGAGACAGAGATAGAACGAGAGTGTGGAGAGACAGAGACGGAAAGACAGATGGAGGGACAGACAGAGAGAGACAGGGAGAGAGATGGAGTTGCAGGGAGGGAAAGACAGACAAAGGGACAGTCAGAGAGACAGAGACAGAGATAGAAGTAGAGAGAAGGAGTGAGAGGGGGGGAAGACAGATGGTGGGACAGAGAGAGAGACAGAGAGAGGAGGAGAGAGAGGGAGAGACAGAGAGGGAAAGACAGTTGGAGTGACAGATATAGAAAGAGACAGAGGGAGAGACAGGGAAGGAAAGACAGATGGAGGGTCAGAGAGAGAGACAGAGAGAGAGGGAGTGACAGAGATAGAAGGAGTGAGACGGAGAGACAGAGAGGGAAAGGCAGATGGAGGGACAGAGAGGGAGCCAGAGAGAGTGACAGAGACAGAGAGAGAAGGAGAGAGAGGGAGTGTCAGGAAGGGAAAGACAGATGGAGGGACAAAGTGAGAGACAGAGAGAGAAGGAGAGAGATGGAGTGACAGGGAGGGAAGTAAAGATTGAGGAATAGAGAGAGAGAGACAGAGATAGAAGGAGAGAGGAGGAGTGACAGAGGGGGAAAGACAGATGAAGGGACAGAGAGAGAGACAGAGAGAGAGAGAGAGAGAGAGAGAGACAGAGAGAGAGACAGAGAGAGAGGGAGAGAGAGGGAGAGAGAGGGAGAGATGGTGTAAGTGAGGCACAAATGGAGTCATGGAAAGAGACAGAGAGAGAGAGGGAGAGATTGGCAGAGACAGAGAATGAGAGAGATGTAAACAGAGTCATGGAAAGAGGCTGTGAAACAGATACAGGGAGAGACAAAGTAACAGGAAGAGTGAGAGAGAGAGATGGAGATGCAGAGAGAGGGAGGGCGAGATGGTGTGAGAGAGACAGAGGCATGGACAGAGGCAGAGAGAGAGAGAGGGAGAGACACTGAGAGACAGAGAGAGCCAGAGAGAGAGAAAGAAACAGAGAGGGAGGGAGAGAGAGACAGAGAGGGAGAGACTGGGATTCAGAGGGTAACAGAGAGGGAGAGACTGGGATTCAGCGGGTAACAGAGAGGGGGAGACTGGGATTCAGAGGGTAACGGAGAGGGAGAGACTGGGATTTAGAGGGTAACGGAGAGGGAGAAACTGTGATTCTGAGGGTAACAGAGGGAGAAGTAGAGATGAAGAGTGAAGATGGGAGAAAGACAAAGTCCAGTGTTCGGAACACATGGATAAAGAGGAACAGAGAGGTGAGACAGGGCTTGAGAGAGTAAAAGACAGAGGAAGGAGAGATAGAGATGGAGAGATTACCAGGAACATAAATCTCCAGCAGTCTCTTCATGCTGATCACTCCTTTTCTCTGGATGTGGCAGGATTGCAGAGCTGAGATCTGATCCGTTAGTTATGGGATCGCTTAGCTCTGTCTATCGCATGCTGCTTACGCAGTTTGGCACGCAGATAGTCCTGGGTTGTAGCTTCACCAGGTTGACACCTCATTTTGAGGTATGCCTGGTGCTGCTCCTGGCATGCCCTCCTGCACACTTCACTGAACCGGGGTTGGTGTCCTGGCTTGATGGTAATGGTAGAGTGGGGGATATGCCGGGCCATGAGGTTACAGATTGTCTTTCTTTCTGTCTGTCTGTCTGTCTCTCGTTCCCTCCTCTCTCAGAACATCAGTCAGCCATTTTAGGTTTGTTCGCGGTGGCCATTTTATGTTACAGCAGCACTATGACATTTATTTCAGAGACTGACTCCTCACTAATGCAAGGTTAGTGCTTTAACCGTGACAGAGAAACGGGTCCTGGGGTTCAGCTGAATGTAGCTTCTCATCCCGAAAAGTGTTAGCAAACGTGTTTTTCAAATCAATTCCGCGACAACCTCAACAGGAGGAAAAACACCAACAAATGCAACAACAACTTCAACAGGAGAAAAAACACCAACAAATGCAACAACAACTTCAACATGAGGTAAAAGCACCGACAAATGCAACAACAACCTCAACAGGAGAAAAAAGGCATCAACAAATGCAACAATTTCAACAGGAAAAGAACAGCTTCCCGAGGACTAAAAAAACTTCAGAAATGCAACAACTTCAGTAGGAGAAAAGCCACTAACAAATTCAACATCATCAGAAGGGGAAAACACACCGATAAATAGGGCAGTGGCACAAGCTGTTGGAGGGACAGGAAATGGTTTACGAAGGGACTGAGTATCTGATCACACCCGGGATGGTGGAATTGAGTATTTATTAAATGGTAAGAGATTAGAAAGCGTAGATGTACAAAGCGACCTGGGTGTCCCCGTCAATAAGTCACTGAAAACTAACATGCAGGTGCAGAATGCAATTCAGAAGGCTAATGGGATGTTAGTCTTTATCACAAGAGGATTTGAGTACAGGAGTAGTGAAGTCTTGCTTCAATCACATAGAACCTTGGTTAGACCGCACCTGGAGTACTGTGTGCAGTTTTGGTCCCCTTACCTTAGGAAGGATATTATTGCCAGAGAGGGAGTGCAATGAAGGTTCACCAGACTTGTTCCCGGGATGACGGGACTGTCCTATGGTGAGAGATTGGGGAAACTGAGACACAGAGAGAGTGATAGAGACAGGGAGAGGCAGAGAGACAGAGGCAGAGAGAGAGAAATGGTGTGAGAGAGACACAAACAGAGTCATGGACAGAGAGAGAGAGGAGAGACAGAGAGAGAGAGACAGGAAGAGGTAGAGAGAGAGGCAGTGGGAGAGACAGAGAGAGAGGGAGAGGGAGATAGAGGGGGAGAGTGAGATAGAGGGGGAGTGTGAGATAGAGGGGGAGTGTGAGATAGAGGGGGAGTGTGAGATAGAGGTGGTGTATGAGATAGAGGGGGAGAGTGAGATAGAGGGGGAGAGTGAGATAGAGGGGGAGAGTGAGATAGAGGGGAAGAGTGAGATTAGAGGGAGAGAGGGAGATAGAGGGAGAGAGGGAGATAGAGGGGGAGAGGGAGATAGAGGGCGAGAGACAGATAGAGGGGGAGAGACAGATAGAGGGCGATAGACAGATAGAGGGCGAGGGACAGATAGAGGGCGAGAGACAGATAGAGGGGGAGAGTGAGATAGAGGGGGAGAGTGAGATAGAAGGGGAGAGTGAGATAGAGGGGGAGAGTGAGATAGAGGGGGAGTGTGAGATAGAGGGGGAGTGTGAGATAGAGGTGGTGTATGAGATAGAGGGGGAGAGTGAGATAGAGGGGGAGAGTGAGATAGAGGGGAAGAGTGAGATAGAGGGAGAGAGGGAGATAGAGGGAGAGAGACAGATAGAGGGCGAGAGACAGATAGAGGGGGAGAGACAGATAGAGGGCGATAGATAGATAGAGGTCGAGGGACAGATAGAGGGCGAGAGACAGATAGAGGGGGAGAGTGAGATAGAGGGGGAGAGTGAGATAGAAGGGGAGAGTGAGATAGAGGGGGAGAGTGAGATAGAGGGGGAGTGTGAAATAGAGGAGGAGTGTGAGATAGAGGGGGAGTGTGAGATAGAGGGGAAGAGTGAGATAGAGGGGAAGAGTGAGATATAGGGGAAGAGGCAGATTGAGGGGGAGAGTCAGATGGAGGGGGAGAGGCAGATAGAGGGAGAGAGGCAGATAGAGGGGGAGAGACAGATAGAGGGCGAGAGACAGATAGAGGGGAAGAGACAGATAGAGGGGGAGAGTAAGATAGAGGGGGAGTGGGAGATAGAGGGGGAGTTGGAGATAGAGGGGGGATAGGGAGATAGAGTGGGTTGAGAGGGAGATAGAGGGGGGGAGAGGGAGAGCGGGGGTGGAGGGGGAGAGAGGGGGGAGAGGGAGAGAGAAAGGCAGTGAGAGACAGAGAGAGAGTGAGAGTGAGATAGAGGGGGAGAGTGAGATGGAGGGGATGTATGAGATAGAGAGGGAGTGTGAGATAGAGGGGGAGTGTGGAATAGAGGGGGAGAGTGAGATAGAGGGGGGATAGGGAGATAGAGGGGGATAGGGAGATAGAGGGGGGTGAGAGGGAGATAGAGGGGGGAGAGGGAGAGAGGTGTGGAGGGGGAGAGAGGTGGGAGAGGGAGAGAGAGAGACAGTGAGAGAGACAGAGAGAGAGGGAGAGTGAGATAGAGGGGGAGAGTGAGATAGAGGGGGTGTATGAGATCGAGAGGGTGTGTGAGATAGAGGGGAAGTGTGAGATAGAGGGGGAGAGTGAGATAGAGGAGCAGTGTGAGATAGAGGGGGTGGGTGAGATAGAGGGGGTGTGTGAGATAGAGGGGGTGTGTGAGATAGAGGGGCAGAGGGAGATAGAGGGGCAGAGGGAGATAGGGGGCAGCGGAAGATAGAGAAGAGAGAGACAGATAGAGGGGAAGAGACAGATAGAGGGGGAGAGTAAGATAGAGGGGGAGTGGGAGATAGAGGGGGAGTTGGAGACAGAGGGGGGATAGGGAGATAGAGGGGGGAGAGGGAGAGCGGGGGTGGAGGGGGAGAGAGGGGGAGAGGGAGAGAGAAAGGCAGTGAGAGACAGAGAGAGAGGGAGAGTGAGATAGAGGGGGAGAGTGAGATAGAGGGGGTGTATGAGATAGAGAGGGAGTGTGAGATAGAGGGGGAGTGTGAGATAGAGGGGGAGAGTGAGATAGAGGGGGAGAGTGAGACAGAGGAGCAGTGTGAGATAGAGGAGCAGTGTGAGATAGAGGGGGTGTGTGAGATAGAGTGGGAGAGGGAGATAGAGTGGGAGAGGGAGATAGAGGGGGGAGAGGGAGATAGAGGGTGGAGAGGGAGATAGAGGGGGATAGGGAGATAGAGGGGGGATAGGGAGATAGAGGGGGGTGAGAGGGAGATAGAGGGGGGAGAGGGAGAGAGGGGTGGAGGGGGAGAGAGGTGGGAGAGGGAGAGAGAGAGACAGTGAGAGAGACAGAGAGAGAGGGAGAGTGAGATCGAGGGGGTGAGTGAGATAGAGGGGGTGTATGAGATCGAGAGGGTGTGTGAGATAGAGGGGGAGTGTGAGATAGAGGGGGAGAGTGAGATAGAGGAGCAGTGTGAGATAGAGGGGGTGGGTGAGATAGAGGGGGTGTGTGAGATAGAGGGGGTGTGTGAGATAGAGGGGCAGAGGGAGATAGAGGGGCAGAGGGAGATAGGGGGCAGAGGAAGATAGAGAAGAGAGAGACAGATAGAGGTAGAGAGTGAGATAGAGGGGGAGTGGGAGATAGAGGGGAAGAGTGAGATAGAGTGGGAGAGGGAGATAGAGTGGGAGAGGGAGATAGAGTGGGAGAGGGAGATAGAGGGGCAGAGGGAGATAGAGGGGGAGAGGGAGATAGAGGGGGTGAGGGAGATAGAGGGGGGTGAGGGAGATAGAGGGGTGTGAGGGAGGTGAGGGAGATAGAGGGGGAAGGGAGATAGAGGTGGATTGGGAGATAGAGGGGGAGAGGGAGATAGTGGGGGGAGAGGGAGATAGAGGGTGGAGACGGAGATAGAGGGGGAGAGATGGATGGGGTAGAGGGTGGCGAACCTGTGGAATTCTCGACCGCAGAAGGCAGTGGAGGCCAAGTCATTAAATATATTCATGGAAGAGAGAGATATATTTCTTAATGTCAAAGGGATCAAGGGGTATGGGGAGAAAGTGGGGACAGGATACTGAATTACACCATCGGTCATGAGCTTTATTGAATGACGGAGCAGGCCCAAAGGGCCGAATGGCCTGCTCCTGCTCCTATTTTCTCTGTTTCTGTGAGAGAGGCGGATTGAGAGAGGGAGAGAGAAGGAGAAACAGAGAGAGAAGGAGAGATAGAGATGTAGCGAGGTGACCCTGATATTCTCTCTCTCTCACACACACACATCCAAACACACACAGACACATTCATAAAAGGACACACAGACACACACACACACAGACACACACACACACACACACACAGACACACACACACACACAGATTTTACAATCCACACTGATGTCAGTAAAAATGACCAACAGAACCTCAGTAACAATCCCCAGTGTCTGCCCAGTCCTGAGAGAGACAGAGAGAGAGATAGGGCAGTGACAGAGAAAGACAGTGAAAGAGGGAGGACAAAACAGCTTGTAGGAGAAACTTTACATTTATTTGTGTTCCACAGATTTTATTAAAAGTTGAAAGGGACTGGACACTGGAAAAGCTGTCAACACACAACAACAACACTGAGAGACTTTAGATGTGAGGGAAGGGGAGACACACTTTAAAATCCACACTGATGTCAGTAAAAATCCCCAAACACAACCTCAGTAACAATCCCCATTATCTGCCCAGTCCTGTATTGTGGGTTTCTTCTTTGGCCTCCTTATCTCGAGAGACAATGGGTCAGTGCCTGGAGGTGGTCAGTGGTTTGTGGAGCAGCGCCTGGAGTGGCTATAAAGGCCAATTCTAGAGTGACAAGCTCTTCCACAGGTGCTGCAGAGAAATGTGATTGTCGGGGCTGTGACACAGTTGGCTCTTCCCTTGCGCCTCTGTCTTTTTTGTGGGTTTAGTGTGAGGGTTTGAGGGGGGGAGGGTTGGATCAGTGTTTGATATTTTGAAACTGCAGGGAAAGAATGAAAGGTTTAAAATGAACTAAGAGATGGCTGAAAGCATTGCTGTGCTGGGATTAACATATCAATGGACTGGAAGAGTCAGGAAGGTCCTGTCCTGGGATTAACATATCAATAGACAGGCCCCCTCCCCCGCCCCCGAGGCAGGAGATTGAGAGACAGCCCAACAAGTCAGTTTGTTCAATGGTGAAACCTCTGTGAATAATTTAATGAATCTACAGAACACGCAAGTCTCCACCTGTTCACCTGCACTCTTCACTTCATCTACAATACATGGAATAAACAGGATCGAAAGCTACTTCCAGACAAACCTCACAATCATTGAAATTCCTTCTCCTGGAATTATAAAGTAATCTGTTAGAATGTGGGATTGTTTAATTAATAAAACACCAACATCAGCGCTGCAGCTGATAATTGACAGATAAATGGAAAGACTCTTGATTCCAACTGACAGAGTGAAAACCAGTAAAACATCACATCAATACTTTCTATTTTACAATGTAGTCCAGTGACAGTGAAGGTCCACAGTGAAGCAGAGAAGGAGAAGTGAAAGTGTCAGCAGCAAATTCAGTTCAGTAGCCAGACTTCTGAAGCAGTGTCAGACACACACAGAATGAAATAATATTTGATAACTGTGATAATCAATAAATACATTGAAATCCCAGTTAAACTGAGCCATATTATTGGGGAGGGAGGACATTGTTCTGTCCCCTTGTAACACTGAGAGTGTGAGATGTCTCATTATCAATCATTGAAAAAAATCATAAAAATATTCCAGGACCGGTTAGATCCACATCATGAAACTGTTAAAAACTCCTAATGGTCTGATTATTGATCCTCACTGAAACATCTCATTCCAATACATTCAATACACAGAATAATCCAGTAATAATGTCACAGTTACTTAAAACATTACCATTAAATACAAAATACAGCTCCTGTAAGAATGGAAGAGTAGACAATGAGGAGATTCCATCAGTAAATTGCTGGAAGAGAACAGGCGGCTGTGTAACACACACAGAGAGACAGAGAGAGTGAAGGAGAGAGATGGAGTGACAGGGAGGGAAGGACAGATGGAGGGATAGAGAGAGACACAGAGATGGAAGGAGAGAGAGGTAGTGACAGGGAGGGAAAGACAGATGGAGGGATAAAGTGGGAGACAGAGAGAGAAGGAGAGAGATGGAGTTACAGGGAGGGAAGGACAGATGGAGGGATAGAGAGAGATCGACAGAGATAGTAGGAGAGAGAGGGAGTGACACGGCAGGGAAAGACAGAGGGTGGGACAGAGAGAGAGACAGAGAGAGAGGCAGAGATAGAGATAGAAGGAGAGAGAGGGAGTCACAGGGGGTGGGGGAGATAGATGGAGAGACAGAGAGAGAGACACACAGAGACAAGGAAAGAGAGGGAGAGACAGAGAGGGAACAACAGATGGAAAGACAGGGAGAGAGAGACAGAGAGAGAAGGAGAGAGAATGAGAGACAGAGAGGAAAGACAGATAGAAGGACAGAGAGAGAGAGAGGCAGAGATGGAAGGAGAGAAAGGGAGAAACAGACAGGGAAAGACAGATGGAGGGACAGAGAGAGAGATCGAGAGAGAGAGACAGAGAGAGAGGCAGAGATAGAAGGGGAGAGAGGGATTGACAGGGAGGGAAAGAAAGATGGAGGGACAGAGAGAGAGAGAGAGAGGCAGAGATGTCAGGAGAGAGATGGAGAGACAGAGAGGGAAAGTCAGATGGAGGGACAGAGAGAGAGACAGAGAGAGTGGGGGAGAGTGGGAGAGACAGAGAGCGAAAGACGGATGGAGAGACAGAGAGAGACAGAGATCTCTCCCGATGTTTCTGTCTCCATACCTATCTCTTAAATGTTTGTGCACGCAGCAGTGAAGGATTACATCAAATTAATTTCTCTTACATTCTCCCTTTCAATCGACCCTGCAATCTCTCTCTCTCCAACCTTGTCCCTCTCCGCAGCACTCCCCCTTTCTGCATATCTAACCCTCTTTCCCTCTGTCTCTCTCCTCGTGTCAGAGATAGCAGGAGGGAGAGACAGAGAGAGGAAGACAGATAGAGAATGTTGAAGGAACTATACTCTATTCCTAAGCTGTGCTGAACCTGCTCTGGGAGTGTTTGATGGGCTATATTAATCGACCATGTACAGTCCTGTATCATGCTGTGAAGAAGCACAGCTTGTTCAGTGTACAACGGGTCAAAGGGAACGATTCACTCCTGTCTGCTACTGGGACGAGAGACTGACCTTAACATCAAGGCAGCGTTGACCGGGTGTGACTCAGACCGAGCACAAAGGAAGATGGTTGTGGTTGTTGGAGGTCAATCATTTCAGTCCCAGGACATCACTGCAGGAGTTCCTCAGGGTAGTGTCCGTGGCTGAACCATCTTCAGCTGAGATCCCACGAGAAAATACTGGAAATACTGAAGAGGTCAAGCAGCATCTGTGGAGAGAGAAACAGAGTTAGTGATTCAGCTCGATGCTTTCCAGATTTCCAGCATCCACAGTATTTTGCCTCAGATAATGAAGCAATCCATAGCCACATGCACCAAGACCCAGACAGCATTCAGGTTTGGGCCGACCAGTGGGAAGTAACATTCACGTCACACAAGTGCCAGACAATGACCATCTGCAAAAAGAGAGAATCCAACTACCTCCCCTTGGCATTCAAAGCATTATCCCATCGCTGAATCCCCCAGCGTCAACATCCTGGGGAAACATTGACATCAAACTGAACTGAACGAAACACATCAATAATTTCTTCACCCAGTGGCTGGTGGGTGTTTGTAACTCACTGACTGAAAGGTTTAGTATAAAATGGGTGGTTGATGGCCGGCACAGACTGGGCGGGCCGAAGGGCCTGTATAAGTGCTGTATCTGTCTCCAGCTCTGAAGGATGGGAGAGGCAGAAACCCTCATCACATTGAAAACAATCTCTTGGATATTCACTTCTCCATATTTAAAATGGGTAAGGAATAACTCTCCTCGTCTGCACTGCCCCATCAAACACTCTCAGAGAAGGTACAGCACGGGTTAGATACAGAGTAAAGCTCCGTTTAAACTGTCCCTGGAGTGTCGGATTAACCCGGGTCACTCACTGACCCCTGCTCAGCATCAAGTCTCACCTGCCTCAGTCACTGAGACGCTCCTGTATCACTTGCCTTAATGTAAGTGGATGCTGGGTTTGGGAGCAGGACAGGCACACGGGATTAGGACGACTGCTCATGTGGAGGATAAGCATCAGTAATCCCTCAGAGAATCAGAACAGACCAGCGAGAATCAGAAAAGGAAACTTTTGTTGAATTTGTGAGTCTTGCATTGTGGAATGCTTTAGTATTTGGTGAGAATGTTGAGCCAGTGACATTTTGCCCCAGTGGGATGATTAGATACTATATGACTTTATTACAACAGTAAGGTACCGTGTGTACTGTAAATATGGACTGAAATAACAATGTAACTGATCAATTTTCAGCTGAAGACTATGACTACAGTTATACCTGCTGTCCTGTTATATATGTGCTGCTATACCTGCTATATGTGTGAATGTACATACGACACGTTGGGATGAAGTCAAAGTGGCCACTCTTTATATTTTTTGACTATGCCCCAAGTTCCTGACTCCGCAGCCAGTGGGAATATTTACTCTCAGTCCACCCTATCAGTTTCCCTTATTATTTTGTAAACCTTCATCAATTCACCCCATAACCGTCCGGGTGTAAAATCTATTCCTCAAATCCATTCTAAACCTCCTGCCCCTTACCTTCAATCTATGCCCCCTGGTTATTGACCCCTCCGCTAAGGGAAAAAGTTTCTTCCTCTCTAACCTATCAATGCCCCTCATAATTTTGTACACCTCAATCAGGTCCCTCCTCAGCCTTCTCTGCTCTGAGGAAAACAACTCCAGCCTTTTCAGTCTCTCTTCGTAGCGGAAATGCTCCAGCCCATGAAACATCCTGGTCAATCTCCTCTGCATCCTCTCCAGTGCAATCACATCCTTCCTATAGTGTGGTGCCCAGAACTGGACACAATACTCCAGCTGTGGCCTAACCAGTGTTTTATATAGCTCCATCATAACCTCTCTGTTCTTATATTCTATGCCTCAACTAATAAAGGCAAGTATCCCATATACCTTCCTAACCACCTTGTCTACCTGCGCTGCAGCCTTCAGTGATCTATGGACAAGTGCACCAAGATCCCTCTGACGCTCGGTACTTCCTATGATCCTACCATTCATTGGATATTCCCTAGCCTTGTTAGTCCTTCCAAAATTCTATGTCACCTAACCTTTGTATAATCTTTAATCTTGCAGTGCATGTGTAATGTTTAATTTCTGAAAGAAAGACAGAGTAAAGCTTAACGTACTCCAAAAAACTCCAGACTTTTGGCATTTATTACCTTATCGGGTTATATCTGTCGTTAAGTTGGACTCGACTTGTGAATAATTATTTTTAAGTTGTATTTCCAACAGTACGAGTGTAAATCGATTTGCAGCATCCCATCATATAATATACACTCCTGTCTATATTGTCTGAATACAGACATAAAATATCCACAAATTTTGCCATTTATTTCGGAGCAGACAGGAGAATTGTTTATTTTGTCTGTGATTTAACTCGAACCCCAATGATAACCAACATGGTGGGAGAGAGTGATAGACAGAGAGAGAGGAACAGAGGTAGAGTAACAGAGAGATAGGGAGAGATATAAATGGAGAGAGAACAGAGAGATAGTGAGGGAAAGAGACAGAAGCAGAGAGATAGAAATTGCCAGGAGACCCTGAGACACTTTAGAAGCAGGGGGACGGGGAGACAGGCTGTGTGGGGACCCTGGGGTAACGTTACAGATAGACAGGGTAGATGCAGGTAAGAGGTTTCTCCTGGTTGAGGAGTCTAGAACCAGGGGACACAATTTCAAAATGAGGGGGAAGCCACTTGTGACAGAGATGAGGAGAAATGTCATTACTCAGAGGGTTGTGAATCTTAGGAATTCTCTATCCCAGAGGGCTGTGGAAGCTCAGTCATTGAGTATGTTTAAAGCAGAGATTGACAGATTGCTGAATTCCAATGACATAAAGGGTATGAGGATAGTCCGGGAAAAACACATTGAAGTGTATGATCAGTCATGACAGTATTGAATGGCGGAGCAGGCTCGATGGGCTGAAGGGCCTACTCCTGTTCATATATTCCAAAGCTGCCGAAATAGTTTCTCTCAAACTACCCCATCAGTTCCCCTTAATATCTCAACAACTTTGATCAAATCACCATGATCCTCCTAAATTCCAGGGAATAAATGCCTAGTTTGTGTAATATCACCTCGTAATTTAACCCTTGGAGTCCAGTTATGATTCTGGTAAATCTACACTGCACTCAAATGGACATGGACCCCCCAAAGTCTCTTTGAACCTCCAGTCTTTCTATCTTTTCACCATTTATAAAGTACTCTGTTCTAGTCTTTTTTAATGACATAGAAATCTATGGACCACAGTTTTGCCCATTTATTTAAGATATTAATACCTCTTTGTAATTTGATGCTTCCAGCTACACTGCTTACAATGCTGGCTATGTTTGTGTCATTGGTAAACTTGGGTATGTTGCATTCCACCACATCATCTCAAATCGTTAATAAATACAGCTAAACTAAGACACACACGGGCTTTGCACTAGTAGACAGGAGTGAATCATTCCATCCTCGAGGTTTTTTAATTCCAGATTTATGTTTATTTTTAGAAAAAACAAAATTCAAATTCACAACAGCCCAGCGTGGGATTTGAACTCCTACTTTTTCAATCATCAGCTCAGGCCTTCAAATTAAAACCCATAAAAAGAGATTCATTTTCCTCTTGCTGTTGTGTGACTGACTGAAGTTTTGTATATTGTTCCCTTCTCCTCTTCTTCCATGTGTTTGAAGTCTTTGAAGTTTGTCAGACATTGGTAAAGTACTTCATGTGGTGTTCTGTAAATACCTTCAATTCTGTGTATCTGCAAGGGACACAATTCAAATTCTCACCTTATTGCATCAACTAAAACCTGCAGGTCCATTCAAACAACTCTATTTCCTGTCTCTGCAAAGATAGCTCACACTTCCACAATGCAGGAATGTCTGAATGGAAACAGCTTTTAACACATTTCCCAACACGTTTGCTAACACTTTTCAGGATGAAGGTAAATTCAACTCACAGATTCCAAGCGCCAAATTGAGCTTTTGGGTAGAACAGGTAACATTGATGAAATCCCAGATCTCTCTGTCCTGTCACCCATTCTAACATTGTACCATTTAGTTTATATCACTCAGTCTTCCTTCCAAAATGCATCACTTCACATTTCTCAGCATTGAAGTTAACCTGCCCTGTGTCTGTCCAATGATAGGTTGGACAGTAAGCTGTCAAGAGGACATAAAGTGTCTACAAAAGAGATTTCCAGAGGTGAAGTGAGTGAGCAAAACATTGGCAGATGGAGTAGAATGTGGGAAAATGTGAGCTTGTCCACTTTAGCAGGAAGAATAAAAATCAGTATATTATTGAAATGGAGAGAGACTGCAGAACTGTACGGTACAGAGGGATTTGGGTGTCCTGGTACATGAATCACAAAATGTTACTGTGTAGCTACAGCGAGTGATTAGGAAGGCAAATGGAATGTTGTTGTTTATTGCAAGGTGAATAGAATATCAAAGTAGGGAAGTGTTGTTACAGCTGTACAGGGCAGAAGTTAGACGACGTCTGCAGGATTGTGGACACTTTTGGTCTCCTTACTGAAGAAATTATATAATTGCATTCGAAGTAGTTCAGGGAAGGTTCACTGGGCTGATTCCTGGGATGAAGGGGTTATCTTATGAGGAAAGGCTGAACAGGTTGCGTCTATACCCACTGGGGTTTAGAAGAATGAGAGGTGATCTGAGTGAAACATCTCAGGTCCCGAGGCGACTGGACTGGGTGGATGCTGAGAGGATGTTTCCCCTTGATGGGGAGACTAGAACTAGGGGACACAGTTTGAAAATTAGGGACGTTCCATTTAAAACTGAGCTGAGGAGAAATGTGTTTCTCTCAGACGGGGGTCAGTCTGTAGAATTCTCTTCCCCAGAGACGAGTGGAGGCTGGATCATTGAATATATTCAAGGCTGAGTTCGACAGATTTTTGATCAATTAGGGAGTCAAGGATTATGGGACACAGACTGGAAAGTGGAGTTGAGTTCACAATCAGATCAGCCATTGAATGGCAGAGCAGGCTCGAGGGGCCGAATGGCCGACTCCTGCTCCTAATTCATTTGTTCTTGTGTGTTCCATTTCACCAGACTGCCTCTGTCCTCCTGAAGTCTGCTACTAGTCCCTTCCCGGTTTATTACATTGCAGATGACACAAACATTGGCAAACATTGAAGTTATGCCCTGTAAACACAAGTCCAAGTCATTAGTATATATCAAAAAGAGCAGTGGTCCTAATATAAACCTCCACTGTATACCTCCCTCCAGTCTGAAACAACCATTGTCCACTCTTTCAGCCAATGTCGTATCCACTCAGCCAATGTCACTTTCATCACTGGAGCACCAATATTGCTAACTGGTCAATTAGGAGGCACCATTAAGTCCTCCCCATGAGGACCCTTGTCCCAGATCTCTCTGTTTGCACTCTCCAATCAACATTCCACAGACAGGTACAGCATGGATTAGATATAGAGTATTGCTCCTTCTACACTGTCCCATCCAACAGTCCCAGGACAGGAACATCATGGGGTGGACACAGAGTGAATCTCACTCAACACTGTCCGAAACAGACACAGAGAGAGACGGAAAGAGAGAAACAGACTGACAGGGTGTCTGAGAGTGAAAGAAGGATATTTAACATCAGACAAAGGAAGATGAGGAGGCAATTTAACCCCTCGACCCTGTTCCAGCATTCAGTGAGATCAGGGCTGATCTGTGATCTAACTAACACCATATATCCCACCTTTGCCCCTTATCTCTTAATACCTTTGGTTAACAAAAATCGAACAATCTCAGATTTAAAAATTTCCAAGTGGCTCAGCATCAATTGCTGATTGAGGAAGAGTTCCAAACCTGGTGTGTTGAAGTGTTTCTTCATTTCACTCCTGAAAGGTTTTGAGACTAAGTTTAGATTTTTAGACTTTGTCCACAAGTTCCTGACCCCGCAGCCAGTGGGAATAGTGACTCTCTGTCTACCCTATCAGAGTCTCCTTGTCTGCACTGCCCCATCAAACAATCTAAGAGAAGGTACTGCACGGGTTAGATACAGAGTACAGTTCAGTTTAAACATTCCCTGGAGTGTTGGATTAACCCGGGTCACTCACTGTGCCCGGCTCAGCCTCAAGACTCACTTGCCTCAGTCACTGAGACGCTCCTGTATCACTTGCCTTAATGTAAGTGGATGCCGGGTTTGCGAGCAGGACAGGCACACGGGATTAGGACGGCTGCTCATGTGGAGGATAAGCATCAGTAATCCCTCAGAGAATCAGAACAGACCAGCGAGACTCAGAAAAGGAAACTTGTGTTGAATATGAGAGTCTTGCATTGTGGAATGCTTTAGTATTTGGTGAGAATGTTGAGCCAGTGACATTTTGCCCCAGTGGGATGAATAGACACTATATGACTTGATTACAACAGTAAGGTACCGTGTGTACTGTAAATATGGAATGAAATAACAATGCAACTGATCAATTTTCAGCTGAATACTATGACTACAGTTATACCTGATATCCTGTAATATATGTGCTGCTATACCTGCTATATGTGAGAATGTACAAAGGACACGATGGGATGAAGTCAAAGTGGCCACTGTTTATATTTTTAGACTGTGCCCCAAATTCCTGACTCCGCAGCCAGTGGGAATATTTACTCTCAGTCCACCCTATCAGTTTCACTTGTTATTTTGTAAACCTTCATCAATTCACCCCACAACCTTCCGGGTGAAAAATTTTTTCCTCAAATCCCCTCTAAACCTCCTGCCCCTTGGCTTCAATCTATGCCCCCTGGTTATTGAGCCCTCTGATAAGGGAAAACGTTTCTTCCTATCTAACCTATCAATGCCCCTCATAATTTTGCATACCTCAATCAGGTCCCCCCTCAGCCTTCACTGCTCTAAGGAAAACAAATCCTGCCTTTTCAGTCTCTCTTCATAGCTGAAATGCTCCAGCCCAGGCAACATCCTGGTGAATCTCCTCTGCATCCTCTCCAGTGCAATCACATCCTTCCTATAATGTGGTGCCCAGAACTGTACACAGTACTCCAGCTGTGGCCTAACCAATGTTTTATATCGCTCCATCATAACCTTCCTGCTCTTATATTCTATGCCTCAACTAATAAAGGCCAGTATCCCATATACCTTCCTAACCACCTTGTCTCCCTGCGCTGCAGCCTTCAGTGAACTATGGACAAGTGCACCAAGATCCCTCTGACACTCGGTACTTCCTATGATCCTACCATTCATTGGATATTCCCGAGCCTTGTTAGTCCTTCCAAAATTCTATGTAACCTAACCTATGTATAATCTTTAATCTTGCAGTGCATGTGTAATGTTTAATTTCTGAAAGCCAGACAGAGTAAAGCTTAACGTATTCCAAAAAACTCCAGACTTTTGGCATTTATTACCTTATCGGGTCAAATCTGTCGTTAAGTTGGACTAGACTTGTGAATAATTCTTTTCAAGTTGTTTTTCCAACAGTTCGAGTGTAAATCGATTTGCAGCATCCCATCATATAATAAACTTTGCTGTCTACATCACTGTGATCATGTCTGAATAGAGACATAAAATATCCACAAATTTTGCTATTCATTTCGGGGCAGACAGGTGAAGTGTTTATTTTGTCTGTGATTTAACTCAACCCCCAATGATAACCAACATGATGGAAGAGAGTGATAGACAGAGAGAGAGGAACAGAGGTGGAGTATCAGAGAGATAGGGAGATATAGAAATGGAGAGAGAACAGAGAGATCGTGAGGGATAGAGACAGAAGCAGAGAGATAGAAAGTGCCAGAAGACCCTGAGACACTTTAGAAGCAGGGGGACGGGGAGACAGGCTGTGTGGAGACCCTGGGGTAACGTTATAGATAGACAAGGTAGATGCAGGTAACATGTTGGGGAGTCTAGAACCAGGGGACACAATTTCAAAATAAGGGGGAAGCCACTTGGGACAGAGATGAGGAGAACTTTCATTTACTCAGAGGGTTGTGAATCTTAGGAATTCTCTCTCCCAGAAGGCTTTGGAAGCTCAGTCATTGAGTATGTTTAAAGCAGAGATTGACAGATTGCTGAACACCAATGACATAAAGGGTATGAGGATAGTCTGGAAAAAAAACATTGAAGTGGATGATCAGCCATGGTAGTATTGAATGGCGGAGCAGTCTCGATGGGCTGAATGGCCTACTCCTGTTCCTATATTTCAAAGCTGCCGAAATAGTTTCTCACAAACTACCCCATCAGTTCCCCTTAATATCTCAACAAATTTGATCAAATCACCTTGATCCTCCTAAATTCCAGGGAATAAATCCCTAGTTTGTGTAATATCACCTCGTAATTTAACCCTCGGAGTCCAGTTATCATTCTGGTAAATCTACACTGCACTCAAATGGACACAAACCCCTCAAGTCTCTTTGAACCTCCAGTGTTTCTATCTTTTCACCATTTATAAAGTACTCTGTTCCAATCTTTTTTACTGACATGGAAATCTATCTACCACAGTTTTAACCATTCACTTCAGATATCTCTTTGCATTGTTCTGCTTCCAGCTGCACTGCTTACAATGCTGCCTATGTTTGTGTCATTGGTAAACTTGAGTATGTTGCATTCTACCACATCATCTTAAATCATTAATAAACACAGCAAAACTGAGACACACACGGGCTTTGCACTAGTAGACAGGAGTGAATCATTCCATCCTCGAGGTTTTTTAATTCCAGATTTATGTTTATTTTTAGAAAAAACAAAATTCAAATTCACAACAGCCCAGCGTGGGATTTGAACTCCTACTTTTTCAATCATCAGCTCAGGCCTTCAAATTAAAACCCATAAAAAGAGATTCATTTTCCTACTGTTGTTGTGTGACTGACTGAAGTTTTGTATATTGTTCCCTTCTCCTCTTCTTCCATGTTTTTGAAGTCTTTGAAGTTTGTCAGACATTGGTAAACTACTTCATGTGGTGTTCTGTAAATACCTTCAATTCTGTGCATCTGCAAGGGACACAATTCAAATTCTCACCTTATTGCATCAACCAAAACCTGCAGGTCCATTCAAACAACTCTATTTCCTGTCTCTGCAAAGACAGCTCGCACTTCCACACTGCAGGAATGTCTGAATGGAAACAGCTTTTGACACATTTCCCAACACGTTTGCTCACACTTTTCAGGATGAAGCTAAATTCAACTCACAGATTCCAAGCCCCAAATTGAGCTTTTGCGTAGAACAGGGAACATTGATGAAATCCCTGATCTCTCTGTCCTGTCACCCATTCTAACATTGTACCATTTAGTTTATATCACTCAGTCTTCCTTCCAAAATGCATCACTTCACATTTCTCAGCATTGAAGTTAACCTGCCCTGTGTCTGTCCAATGATAGGTTGGATAGTAAGCTGTCAAGAGGACATAAAGTGTCTACAAAGAGATTTCCATAGGTTAAGTGAGTGAGCAAAAAATTGGGAGATGGAGTACAATGTGGGAAAATGTGAGCTTGTCCACTTTAGCAGGAAGAATAAAAATCAGTATATTATTGAAATGGAGAGAGACTGCAGAACTGGACTGCACAGAGGGATCTGGATGTCCTGGTACATGAATCACAAAATGTTACTGTGTAGCTTCAGCGAGTGATTAGGAAGGCAAATGGAATGTTGTTGTTTATTGCAAGGTGAATAGAATATCAAAGTAGGGAAGTGTTGTTACAGCTGTACAGGGCAGAAGTTAGACGACGTCTGCAGGATTGTGGACACTTTTGGTCTCTTTACTGAAGAAATTATATCATTGCATTCGAAGTAGTTCAGAGAAGGTTCACTGGGCTGATTCCTGGGATGAAGGGGTTATCTTATGAGGAAAGGTTGAACAGGTTGGGTCTATACCCACTGGATTTTAGAAGAATGAGAGGTGATCTGAGTGAAACATCTCAGGTCCCAAGGGGACTGGACAGGATGGATACTGAGAGGATGTTTCCACTTGTTGGGGAGACTAGTACTAGGGGACACAGTTTAAAAATTAGGGAAATCCCATTTAAAACTGAGATGAGGAGAAATGTTTTTCTCTCAGAGGGGGGTCAGTCTGTGGAATTCTCTTCCCCAGAGAGCAGTGGAGGCTGGATCATTGAATATATTCAAGGCTGAGTCCGATAGATTTTTGATCAGTTAGGGAGTCAAGGGTTATGGGACGCAGACAGGAAAGTGGAGTTGAGTTCACAATCAGATCAGCCATTGAATGGCAGAGCAGGCTCGAGGGGCCGAATGGCCTACTCCTGCTCCTAATTCATTTGTTCTTGTGTGCTACATTTCACCAGACTGCCTCTGTCCTCCTGAAGTCCGCTCCTAGTCCGTTCCCTGTTTATTACATTGCTGATGACACAAACATTGGCAAACATTGAAGTTATGCCCTGTAAACACAAGTCCAAGTCATTAGTATATATCAAAACGATCAGTGATCCTAATATAAACCTTCACTGTATACCTCCCTCCAGTCTGAAACAACCATTGTCCACTCTCTCAGCCAATGTCGTATCCACACAGCCAATGTCGTATCCACTCAGCCAATGTCCCTTTCATCCCTGGAGCACCAATATTGCTAACTGGTCAATTAGGAGGCACCATTAAGTCCTCCCCATGAGGACACTGGTCCCAGACATCTCTGTTTCCACTCTCCCATCAACATGCCCCAGACAGGTACAGCATGGATTCGATACAGAGTAATGCTCCTTCTACACTGTCCCATCCAACAGTCCCAGGACAGGAACATCATGGGGTGGATACATAGTGAATCTCACTCGACACTGTCCGAAGTAGACACAGTGAGAGACAGAAAGAGAGAAACAGAATGACAGGGTGACAGAGAGAGAAAGAAGGATATTTAACATCAGACATCGGAAGATGAGGAGGCAATTTAACCCCTTGACCCTGTTCCTTCATTCTGTGAGATCAGGGCTGATCTGTAATCTAACCAGCACCAAATATCCCACCTTTGCCCCTTATCTCTTAATACCTTTGGTTAACAACAATCTATCAATCGCAGATTTAAAAATTAACCAGTGGCTCAGCATTAATTGCTGTTTGTGGAAGAGAGTTCCAAACTGATACCACACCTGGTGTGTTGAAGTGTTTCTTCATTTCACTCCTGAAAGGTTTTGAGACTACGTTTAGATCTTTAGACTATGCCCACAAGTTCCTGACTCCGCAGCCAGTGGGAATAGTTATTCTCTGTCAACCCTATCAGAGTCTCCTTGTCTGCACTGCCCCATCGAACAATCTCAGAGAAGGTACAGCATGGGTTAGATACAGAGTACAGTTCAGTTTAAACTGTCCCTGGAGTGTCGGATTAACCCGGGTCACTCACTGTCCCCGGCACAGCCTCAAGACTCACCTGCCTCAGTCACTGAGACGCTCTTGTATCACTTGCCTTAATGTAAGCGGATGCCGGGTTTGGGAGCGGACAGGCACACGGTTTAGGACGACTGCTCATGTGGAGGATAAGCATCAGTAATCCCTCAGAGAATCAGAACAGACCAGCGAGACTCAGAAAAGGAAACTTGTGTTGAATTTGAGAGTCTTGCATTGTGGAATGCTTTAGTATTTGGTGAGAATGTTGAGCCAGTGACATTTTGCCCCAGTGGGATGAATAGATACTATATGACTTGATGACAACAGTAAGGTACCGTGTGTACTGTAAATATGGACTGAAATAACAATGTAACTGATCAATTTTCAGCTGAATACTATGACTACAGTTCTACCTGCTATCCTGTTATATATGTGCTGCTATCCCTGCTATATGTGAGAATGTACATACGACACAATGGGATGAAGTCAAAGTGGCCACTCTTTATATTTTTAGACTATCCCAAATTCCTGATTCCGCAGCCAGTGGGAATATTTACTCTCAGTCCACCCTATCAGTTTTCCTTATTATTTTGTAAACCTTCATCAAATCACCCCAGAACTTTCTAAATTCCAGGGATACACAGTAAAGCTCCAGCGACACTGTCCCATTAAACATTTCCAAGCCAAGCACAATGTTGGGTTTGACAAAGAGTAAATTTCCCTCGACGCTCTCCCATCACACACTCCCAGGGCAGGAACATCATGGGGTGGATACAGAGTGAATCTCACTCTACACTGTCCGATCGAGACAGAGAGAGAGACAGAAAGAGAGAAACAGAGAGACATAGACTGACTGGGTGACTGACAGAAGAAGATGGATATTTAACAGGGGATATTGGAAGAGGAGGATGCAATTTAACCCCACAACTCTGTTCCTGCATTCAATGAGATCATGGCTGATCTGTGATCTATCTTACACCACAGATCCTGCCTTTTCCCCTTATCTCTTAATACCTTTGGTTAACAAGAATCTATCAATCACAGGTTTAAAAATTAACCAATAAGCCAGCATGAAATTTCCACAAACAATATCATGAGGGTGTGATGGTTCCCACAGTGGAATAGCTTGCTGAATATTTAAAATGGAGACAGAGAGAGAGGGACAGAGATAGAAGGAGAGAGAGATAGAGACAGAGAGGGAAAGACAGACGGAGAGACAGAGAGAGACAGGGGAAGATGGAAGGAGAGAGAGGGAGTGTTCGGGAGGGAAAGACAGATGGAGGGACAGAGAGAGAGAGTCAGGGAGAGAGATGGAGTGACAGGGAGGGAAGGACAGATGGAGGGATAGAGAGAGAGAGACAGAGATAGAAGGAGAGAGAGGGAGAGACAGAGAGGGAAAGCCAGATGGAGAGACAGAGAGAGAGAGGCAGAGATGGAAAGAGAGAGAGAGAGAGACAGAGAGGGAAAGACAGATGGAGGGACAAAGTGAGAGACAGAGATAGAAGGAGAGAGATGGTGTGACAGGGAGGGAAAGACAGTTGGAGGGACAGAGAGAGAGACAGAGAGAGAAGGAGAGAGAGGGAGTGTCAGGGAGAGAAGGAGAGAGAGGGAGAGACAGAGAGGGAAACGCAATTGGAGAGAGAGAGAGCGAGACAGAGAGAGAGGCAGAGACAGAGATAGAAGGAGAGAGAGGGAGAGACAGAAAGGGAAGGACAGATGGAGGGACACAGAGAGAGACAGAGACAGAGATAGAAGGAGAGAGACGGAGTGACAGAGAGAGAGACAGAGAGAGTGGCAGAGACAGAGATAGAAGGAGAGAGAGGGAGTGACGGGGGGTGGAGACAGATGGAGAGACAGAGAGAGAGAAGGAGAGAGATGGAGAGACAGAGAGGGAAAGACAGATGGTGAGCCAGAGAAAGAGAGTCAGAGATGGAAGGAGAGAGAGGGCGTGTCAGGGAGGGAAAGACAGATGGAGGGACAGAGAGAAAGTCAGAGACAGAAGGAGAGAGAGGGAGTGTCCGGGAGGGAAAGCCAGATGGAGGGACAGAGAGAGAGAGACAGAGAAGAGATGGAATGACAGGGAGGGAAGGACAGATGGAGGGATAGTGAGAGAGACAGAGATAGAAGGAGAGAGAGGGAGTGACAGGCAGGGAAAGACAGATGGAGAGAGAGAGACCGCGATAGAAGGAGAGAGAGGGTGTTGCAGAGAGGGAAAGGCAGATGGAGGGACAGAGTGAGAGACAGAGAGATAGAGAAGTAGAGAGAGGGAGAGACCGAGAGAGAAAGACAGATGGAGAGACAGAGTGAGTGGCAGAGA
Organism: Heterodontus francisci; assembly: GCF_036365525.1. Classification (NCBI taxonomy): domain Eukaryota; kingdom Metazoa; phylum Chordata; class Chondrichthyes; order Heterodontiformes; family Heterodontidae; genus Heterodontus; species Heterodontus francisci. Next base: position 6,993,492 of record NC_090391.1, read on the forward strand.
TGGAAGGAGAGAGAGGGAGTGACACGAGAGGGAAAGACAAAATGGATACAGAACTGGCTGCAAGATGGATACAGAACTGGCTCAGTCATAGAAGACAGACGGTAGCAGTGGAAGGGTGTTTTTCTGAATGGAGGGATGTAACGAGTGGTGTTCCGCAGGGATCACTGCTGGGACCTTTGCTGTTTGTAGTATATATAAATGATTTGGAGGAAAATGTAGCTGGTCTGATTAGTAAGTTTGCGGACGACACAAAGGTTGGTGGAGTTGCGGATAGTGATGAAGATTGTCAGAGGATACAGCAGGATATAGATCGGTTGAAGACTTGGGCGTAGAAATGGCAGATGGAGTTTAATTCGGACAAATGTGAGGTAATGCATTTTGGAAGGTCTAATGCAGGTGGGAAGGATACTGTAAATGGCAGAACCCTTAGGAGTATTGACAGGCAGAGAGATCTGGGCGTACAGGACCACAGGTCACTGAAAGTGGCAATGCAGGTGGATAAGGTAGTCAAGAAGGCATACAGCATGCTTGCCTTCATCGATCGGGGCATAGAGTATAAAAATAGGCAGGTCATGCTGCAGCTTTACTGAACTTTAGTTAGGTCACAGTTAGAATATTGCGTGTAATTCAGGTCGCCACACTACCAGAAGGACGTGGAAGCTTTGGAGAGGGTACAGAGGAGGTTTAACAGGATGTTGCCTGGTCTGGAGGGCATTAGAGATGAGGCGAGTTTGGATAAACTCGGATTGTTTTCACTGGAACGACGGAGGTGGAGGGGCGACATGATAGGGGTTTACAAAGTTATAAGGGGATGGACAGAGTGGATAGTCAGAAGCTTTTTCCGAGGGTGGAAGAGTCAGTTACGAGGGGACAGAGGTTTAAGGTGAAAGGGGCAAAGTTTAGAGGGGATGTGCGAGGCAAGTTCCTTACACAGAGGGTGGTGAGTGCCTGGAACTTGTTGCTGGGGGAGGTGGTGGAAACAGGTACCATAGAGACGTTTAAGAGACATCTTGACAAATACATGAATACGATGGGAATAGAGGGATACGGACCCCGGAAGCGCAGAAGGTTTTAGTTTAGGCAGGCATCAAGATCGGCGCAGGCTTGGGAGCCGAATGGCCTGTTCCTGTGCTGTAATGTTCTTTGTTCTTTGACAGATGGAGGGACAGAGAGAGAGGTAGAGTCAGAGACAGACGGAGAGAGAGGGAGAGTCAGGGAGGGAAAGACAGATGGAGAGACAGAGAGAGAGAGACAGAGATAGAAGGAGAGAGAGGGAGAGACAGAGAGGGAAAGACAGATGGAGTGACAGAGAGCGAGACAGAGACAGAGGCAGAGACAGAGATAGAAGGAGAGAGACGGAGAGACAGAGAGGGAAAGACAGATGGAGGGACAGAGTGAGAGACAGAGAGAGAAGGAGAGAGATGGAATTCAGAGGGTAACAGAGAGGGAGAGACTGGAATTCAGAGGGTAACAGAGAGGGAGAGACTGGAATTCAGAGGGTAACAGAGAGGGAGAGACTGGGATTCAGAGGGTAACAGAGTGGGAGAGACTGGAATTCAGAGGGTAACAGAGAGGGAGAGACTGGGATTCAGAGGGTAACAGAGAGGGAGAGACTGGAATTCAGAGGGTAACAGAGAGGGAGAGACAGGGATTCAGAGGGTAACAGAGAGGGAGAGACTGAGATTCAGAGGGTAACAGAGGGTAAAATAGAGTTGGCGAGGGCAACATAGAAATTTTAAGGCACAGAAAGCGGCCACTTCACCCATTCTCTCTGTGCCAGCCGAAAAACGATCAACCTATTCTCATCCCACCTTCCAGCATTTGGTCCGAGCATTGCAGCTTACCGCACTTGAGGTGCCTATCCAGACGCCTTCTGAATGAGTTGAGGGTCTCTGCCTCAACTACCCTTTCAGGCAGTGAGTTCCAGACCATTGCGACCCTCTGGGTGAAAAAGATTTTCCTCAACTCCCCTCTAATTTTTCTACCAATCACTTTAAATCTATGCCCCCTCGTCACTGACCTTTCTGCTATGGTCCTCTGCCCTTCACCTCCACTCTATCCAGGACCCTCAACATTTTGGACATTTCAATCAGATCTCCCCTCAGCCTTCTCTGTTCCAAGGACAACAACCCCTGCCTATCCTCATAGCTACAATTCTCCAGTCCTGGCAACATCCCAGAAAATGGGAGAGAGACAAAGTCCCGTGATCATAACATATGGATAAAGAGGTTCATCATCTGAGCTGTAACTCTGAGACAGAGACAGAGAGGGAGGGAGAGAGGGAGAATGAGAGAGAGAGGGAGGGAGAGAGGGAGGGAGAGAGAGAGGGAGGGAGAGATGGTGTGGGGGAGACACAAACTGAGAAGTGGACAGAGGCAGCGAGAGAGAGAGAGGGAGAGATAGAGAGGGAGAGGCAGAGAGTGAGAGAGAGGCAGAGAGAGAGAGAGGCAGAGAGAGAGATAGAGAGAGACAGAGAGAGAGGGAGCGATGGTGTGAGGGAGGCACAAATTGAGACATGGACAGAGGTTGAGAAAGAGAGAGAGGGAGAGACAGAGAGAGAGAGCTGGGGGAGAGACAGATAGAGAGTGAGAGAGGCACAGAGAGAGAAGGAGACACAGAGAGGCAGACACAGAGAGGCAGACAGAGAGCTAGAGAGAGACAGAGAGAAAGGGAGAGATGGTGTGAGGGAGGCACAAATTGAGACATGGACAGAGGTAGAGAGAGAGAGGGAGAGATAGAGCGATAGAGAGAGGGGGAAAGACAGATAGCGAGGGAAAGAGGCAATGTGAGAGAGGCAGAGTGAGAGAGGCAGATCAGAAGGCAGCAAATGTAAACCGACTATTTACAAAAGGAAGGAGAGAGAAAATGGGAACTAAAGACCTGTTCGTCTAACATCAGTCATTGGGAAAATGCTCGAATCTATAATAAAGGATGTGATAACAGGACACTTAAAGAGAGATTCCAGGGGGTGGGGGAGAGAAATGGGGGGAGAGAGAAATGGGGGGGGAGAGAGAAGGGGGAGAGTGCGTGAGTGAGACGGAGCAAGGGAGAGAGATACTAGGTTCGGTGGGACAATAAGCTGTGAGGAGAACACAAATAGACTACAAAGAGAGATGGTTTGGGATAGACAGCGATATTTGTCCTCGTGTTGTGGTAACATAAAATGGCCACTGAAAATGAACATAAAATGGCTGACTGATGTGTGTGGATTTCCACAGATGAGAGGAGAGAGAGACAGACAGACAGAAAGAGAGACAAAGAGGGAGACAGAGACCAAGACACAGAGAGTGATAGCAGGATATTTGTCGTCGGACAGAGGAAGAGGAGGAGGCCATTTGGCCCCTCAACCCTGTTCTGTCATTCAATGAGCTCATGGCTGATGTGTGATCTAACTCCATGTACCTATCTTTGCCCCTTAATACCTTTGGTTAACAAAAATCTATCAAACTCAGATTTAAAAATTAACAAGTGTCTCAGCATCAATTGCTGATTGTGGAAGAGAGTTTAAAACTGATACCACACCTGGTGTGTTGAAGTGTTTCTTCATTTCACTCCTGAAAGGTTTTTAGACGAGGTTTATATTTTTAGACTATGCCCCCATGTTCCAGACTCTGCAGCCAGTGGGAATTGTTACTCTCTGTCCACCCTATCAGTTTCCCTTATTAGCTTGAAAACAATCATCAAATCACACCTGAGCCTTCAAAATTCCAGGGATACACAGTAAATCTCCAGCTACACTGTCCCATTAAATATTCCCAAGCCAAGCACAATGTTGGGTTTGACACAGAGCAAATTTCCCTCTGCGCTGTCCCATCACACACTCCCAGGGCAGGAACATCATGGGGTGGATACAGAGTGAATCTCACTCTACACTGTCTGACAGAGACAGAAAGAGAGAGAGACAGAAAAAGAGAAACAGAGAGACATGGACTGACAGCGTGACTAAAAGAGATAGAAGGATACTTCACAGGGGATATTGGAAGAGGAGGATGCAATTCAACCCCACAATCCTGTTCCGGCATCAAATGTGATCTTGGCTGATCTGTGATGTAACTTACACCATATATCCTGCCTTTGCCCCATATCTCTTAATACCTTTGGTTAACAAGAATCTATCAATCACAGATTTAAAAATTAACCAATAAACCAGCATGAAATTTGCACAACCAATATCATTGTGCGGGTGTTTATGTGTGTGTGTGTGTGTGTGTCTCTATGTCTGTTTGGGTGTGATGGCTCCCACAGTGGAATAGCTTGCTGGATGTTTAAAATGGAGGCTATTCCTTCTGGATCATCAAAATTATCTGCCTGGGCCCCAACTTCATCTGCATTTCCCCCTCTCCTGATGTTTTTTTCTCTCCATACCTATCTCTTATATGTTTGTGTCCACAGCAGTGAAGGATTACATCAAATTAATATATCTTACATTATCCTTTTCATCCACCTCAACAATCTCTCTCTCTCCAAATTTGTCCCTCTCTACAGCCCTCTCTCTGCCTTCATATCTAACCCTCTCTCCCTCTGTCTCTCTCCTAATGTCAGAGATAGCAGGAGGGAGAGACAGAGAGAGAATGTTGAAGGAACTGTACTCTGTTCCTAAGCTGAGCTGAACCTGCTCTGGGAGTGTTTGATGGGCTACATTAATGGGCCGTGTACAGTCCTGTATCAGGCTGTGAAGAGGCACAGCTTGTTCAGTGTACAACGGGTCAAAGGGAACGATTCACTCCTGTCTGCTACTGGGAAGAGAGACTGACCTTAACATCAAGGCAGTGTTTGACCGAGTGTGACATCGAGGAGCCCGAGTAAAACTGAAGTCAGTGGGAATCGGGGGAAATCTCTCCACTGGTTGGAATCATACCGAGCACAAAGGAAGATGGTTGTGGTTGTTGGAAGTCAATCATCTCAGTCCCAGGCCTTCATTGCAGGAGTTCATCAGGGGAGTGTCCTCAGCCCAGCCATCTTCAACTGAGATCCCAGCAGAAAGTGCTTTTAATATTGAGCAGGTCAGGCAGCATCTGTGGAGAGAGAAACAGAGTTAGTGATTCAGCTCGATGCTTTCCAGATTTCCAGCATCCACAGTATTTTGCCTCAGATAATGAAGCAATCCAGAGCCACAGACCCAGACAACATTCAGGTTTGGGCCGACCAGTGGCTAGTAACATTCACGTCACACAAGTGCCAGGCAATGACCATCTGCAACAAGAGAGAATCCAACCACCTCCCCTTGGCATTCAAAGCATTATCCCATCGCTGAATCACCCAGCATCAACATCCTGGGGAAACATTGACATCAAACTTAACTGAACGAAACACATCAATAGTTTCTTCACCCAGTGGCTGGTGGGTGTCTGGAACTCACTGCCTGAAAGGATGGTCGAGGCAGAAAACCTCATCACATTTAAAACAATCTCTTGGATATTCACTTCTCCATGTTTAAAATGGGTAAGGAATAACTCTCCTCCTCTACACTGCCCCATCGAACACTCTCAGAGAAGGTGCAGCATGGCTCAGATACAGAGTAAAGCTCAGTTCAAACATTCCCCGGAGTGTCGGATTAACCCGGGTCACTCACTGTCCCCGGCTCAGCCTAAAGACTCACCTGCCTCAGTCACTGAGACGCTCCTGTATCACTTGCCTTAACATAAGTGGATGCTGGGTTTGGGAGCAGGACAGGCACACGGGATTAGGACGACTGCTCATGTGGAGGATAAGCATCAGTAATCCCTCAGAGAATCAGAACAGACCAGCGAGACTCAGAAAAGGAAACTTGTGTTGAATTTGAGAGTCTTGCATTGTGGAATGCTTTAGTATTTGGTGAGAATGTTGAGCCAGTCACATTTTGCCCCAGTGAGATGAATAGACACTATATGACTTTATTACAACAGTAAGGTACCGTGTGTACTGTAAATATGGACTGAAATAACAATGTAACTGATCAATTTTCAGCTGAATTTTAGACTACAGTTATACCTGCTATCCTGTGAGAATGTACATAAGACACGATGGGATGAAGTCAAAGTGGCCACTGTTGAATTTGCTAGCTTGATCTTTGTGGGAACACAAGGGTTAAGTAAGTTAAAAATATTAAATGGTCAATTCACTTGTTTAAGTAATCACTCAACAGAAATGGGTCTGGAATGTCCTATGTGCTGCATTCCTACTCCTGCATCTACTCTGTCAGGACATCTCATGATTTTGAACACCTCTATTAAATCTCATCTCATGTTTCTCTTCTCTATGGAGAACAACACCAGTTTCTCCAATCTATCCACATAACTGAAGTCCCTCATCCCTGGAACCTTGCTCGTGAATCTTTTCTGCATCCTCTCTAAAGACCCCACATCATTCCGAAAGTACGGTGTCCAGAATTGGACACAATACTAGTTGAGGATGAAGCAGTGTTTTATAAAGCTTCATCATAACCTCCTTGCTTTTATACTCTAAGCCTCTATTTACAAAGCCTAGGATCCCATATGCCTTTTAACCACTTTCTTAACTAGCTCTGCCACCTTCAATTTGTGCACAGACATCCCCAGGTCTCTCTGTTCCTGCACCCACTTCTTTCTGTTCTTAGGTTCTCATAACACAGAGGGACAGGAGGACAGGGAGGTCGAGAAAGAAGGAGGGGGAGAGAGAGCAAACAAACAGGAAACACGTATGGGAACCCCACCACCTGCAAGTTTCCCTGAAGTCACACACCATCCTGACTTGGAACTATATCGCTGCTTCTTCACTGTGACTGGGTCAAAATCCTGGATCTCCCTTCCTAACAGCACTGTGGGTGTACCTACCCCACATGGACTGCAGCGGTTCAAGAAGGAGGCTCAACACAACCTTCTCAAGGGCAATTATGAATGGGCAAGAAATGCTGTCCTGGCCACTAACGCACACATCCAACAAATGAATCAAGAAAATAAAAATTTGACACCGAGTCACTTCAGGAGATATTAGACCAGATGACCAAAAACTTGGTCAGAGGTTGGTTTGAGGGAGAATCCTCAAAGAGGAAAGAGAGTTAGTGAGATGGAGAGGTTTGGGAAAGGAATTCCAGAGTTAGGGATGTGGCAGCTTGAAGGCACGGCCACCAATGATGGAACGATTCAAATTGGGGATGTTCAAGAGGCCAAATTAGAGGATGGCAGATATTGGTGGATTGTGGATCTGGAGGAGATTGCAGAGATAGGGAGGGGTCATTTGTGGAAGACAATTCCAAAATTCCACCATCCTTTGTGTGCAGAAGTGTTCATAGATTTCACCCTTGTAAGCGCCTTCGACTAATGTTCGATTTTTCGACTGTGCCCCTCGTCCGAGACTCCTCCAACCAGTGAGAAGAGTTTCTCTCTATCTACCCCATCAGTTTCCAGTATTGTCTTGTAAACTTTGATCAATTCACCCAGCACAGTGGCACAGTGGTTAGCACCACAGCCTCACAGCTCCAGCGACCCGGGTTCAATTCTGGGTACTGCCTGTGTGGAGTTTGCAAGATCTCCCTGTGTCTGCGTGGGTTTCCTCCGGGTGCTCCGGTTTCCTCCCACATGCCAAAGACTTGCTGGTTGACAGGTTAATTGGCCTTTATAAATTGCCCCCAGTATAGGTAGGTGGTAGGGAAATATGGGGACAGGTGGGGATGTGGTAGGAATATGGAATTAGTGTAGGATTAGTATTAATGGGTGGTTGATGGTCGGCACACACTCGGTGGGCCGAAGGGCCTGCTTCAGTACTGAATCTCTAAACTAAACTAAACGAAACACCCCTTACACTTCAAAATTCCAGGGATACAGAGTAAAGCTCCGTCTAAACTGTCCCTTCAAATGCTGCCAAGCCAAGTACAGAATGGAGTTATCTACAGAGCAAATCTCTGTCCTCTCTGTTCTATAAAACACTCGCAGGACAGGTACAGTGTGGGGTTAGATACCGAGTAAAGCTGCCTCTATATATGCCTCTCTTTCTCCTCCTCCATCCAGATGGAGAGAGTAACAGTGAGAAAGACAGGGATAGATAAAGAGAGAGAATAACAGACAGAGGGAAGGATAGCAATGGGGAGAGATTACCAGAGAGGAAGAGATTGGGATGGAGAGTGTCGGTCAGTGTTCCTGCAAAGCTGTGTGCAGCAGCCTGGAAGGTGCCACACAGGTCCTGTTCCCTGATAAATAACACACGTCTTCGAAGATTCTTAAAAATTTAAAGGGACTGCACATGGGACAAAAAAAACTTGCCGTGCACAACAACGAAATTTTCTGGGAACATTGGAGCCAGCTGTAGCTCAGTGGGTAATAATCCTGCCTCTGAGTTATACGTTTGTGGGTTCAGGTCTGAACACAAAATCTAGCCTGATGTCACCCCACAGAAAATCAGAACAGACCAGCGAGACACAGAAAAGGAAACTTGTGTTGAATTTGTGAGCCTCGCTTTCTGTAATGTTTTAGTGTTTGGTCAGAATGTTGACACAGTGAAATTTTGCCCCTGTGGCATGAGAGTTATCTGAATAGAGATTATAACATCTTATTACAACATGAAGGTACCGTGCGCACTGAGTATAACAACATTTGCAGCGTCCCATCATGTAAAATACTTTACTGGGTGTGGGATCAGGGTTTGATATTTCCAAAACACTGAGGTAAAGTCTAACTTTTAATCAGCCCTGGGAGGAAAGTAAACCTGGAGACTTTCAAACAGTAATCAATGTCAGATTTGATCAATTATTAGGGATTAATCAATTTAGCATACAATGCAGACAGAATATGCCGTTAAAGAGCGGGATATGGGTTTCCTACCAGCCTGCAGAAGGAAGTGCACCCTCTGCAGTTGTGGTATCACCAAAAGCAGCCAAATTAAAATAGCAAATTGATGTATGTGGAGTTTTACTGAGGTTCTGAGAGAGGAGAGAGAAACAGGCATAGACACAGACAGCCAGACACACACCCACACACAGAGAAACACACATGCACACAGAGAACCACACACACAGAACCACACACACAGACCGACATGCACAGACACACAGACACACAGAGACCGACATGCACAGACACACACACAAACAGACTGCCCAAGGGACAGAGAGTGACAGAAGAATATTTCAATTTCTATAATATTTCAATTTCAGTTTCTCTCAGATCCCCCCTCATTCTTCTGAACTCCAATGAATATAATCCCAATCTACTCAGTCTCTCCTCATAAGCCAACCCCCTCAACTCTGGAATCAACCTAGTGAACCTCCTCTGCACCCTCTCCAGTGCCAGTACATCCTTTCTCAAGTAAGGAGACCAAAACTGCACACAGTACTCCAGGTGCGGCCTCACCAGTACCTTATGCAGCTGCAACATAACCTCTCTGCTTTTAAACTCAATCCCATCAGCAATGAAGGACAAAATACCATTTGCCTTCCTAATTACTTGCTGTACCTGCAGACCAACCTTTTGAATTCATGCACAAGGACACCCAGGTCCCTCTGCATAGCAGCATGCTGCAACTTTTTACCATTCAAGTAATAATCCTTTTTACTGTTACTCCTACCGAAATGAATAACTTCCCATTTATTAACATTGTATTCCATCTGCCAGACCTTTGCCCACTCACTCAATGTATCTATGTTCCTCTGCAAAGTTTCACAGTCATCTGCACACTTTGCTCTGCCACTCATCTTAGTGTCATCTGCAAACTTTAACAACCTGCACATGGTCCCCAACTCCAAATCATCCATATAAATTGGAAATAATTGTGGTCCCAACACCGATCCCTGAGGCACACCACTCGTGACTGATTGACACCCAGGATATCACTCATTTATCCCCACTCTATGCTTCCTGTTAGTCAACCAGAGAGGGAAAGGCAGTTGGAGAGACAGAGAGAGAGAGAGACGCAGAGATGGAAGGAGAGAGATGGAGTGACAGGAAGGGAAAGACAGATGGAGGGACAGAGTGACGGACAGAGAGAGAAGAGAGATGGAGTGACAGGGAAGGAAAGACAGATGGAAAGACAGAGAGAGAGACAGAGATAGAAGGAGAGAGAGGGAGTGACAGGGAGGGAAAGACAGATGGAAAGACTGAGAGAGAGAGGCAGAGATGGAAGGAGGGAGAGAGAGACAGAGAGGGAAAGACAGATGGAAAGACAGAGAGAGAGGCAGAGATGGAAGGAGAGAGAGGGAGTGTCTGGGAGGGAATGACTGATGGAGGGACAGAGAGAGAGACAGAGAGAGACAGAGAGAGAGGGGGAGTGATAAGGAGGGAAAGACAGATGGAGGAAGAGAGTGAGAGACAGAGAGAGAAGGACAGAGATGGAGTGACACACATGGAAGGACAGATGGAGTGATAGAGAGAGGGAAACAGAGATACAAGGTCAGAGAGGGAGTGACAGAGAGGGAAAGACAGATGGAGGGACAGAGAGAGAGAGAGACGGAGAGAGAGGGAGAGACAGAGCGGGAATGACAGATGGAGGGACAGGGAGAGAGACAGAGAGAGAAGGAGAGAGAGGGAGAGACAGAGAGAGAAGAGAGAGGGAGTGCCAAGGAGGGAAAGACAGATGGAGAGACAGCGAGAGACGGAGAGAGAGAGAGAGACAGAGAGAGAAGAGAGAGGGAGTGACAAGGAGGGAAAGACAGATGGAAAGAGAGAGAGAGATAGACTGAGATAGTAGGAGAGAGAGAGGGAGAGACAGCAAGGTAAAGACAGATGGAGGGACGGAGAGAGAGACAGAGAGAGAAGGAGAGAGAGGGAGTGTCAGGGAGGGAAAGACAGATGGAGGGACAGAGACGGAGAGACAGAGAGAGAAGAAGAGAGATGGCGTAACAGGGAGTGAAGGAAAGATGGAGGGATAGAGAGAGAGACAGAGAGAGGCAGAGACAGAGATCGAAGGAGAGAGATCGAGTGACGGGGGGTGGGGTGGTAGACTGATGGAGGTACAGAGAGAGAAAGGCAGAGATGGAAGGAGAGAGAGGGAGTGACAGAGAGAGAAAGACAGATGGCGGGATAGAGAGAGAGACAGAGAGAGAGACAGAGATAGAAGGAGAGAGATGGAGTGACAGAGTGGGGTGTGGGGGTAGACAGGTGGAGGGACAGAGAGAGGGAGATAGAAGGAGAGAGAGGGAGAGACAGAGAGGGAAAGACAGATGGAGGGACAGAGAGGGAGACAGAGGGAGTGGCAGAGACAGTGTGAGCAGGAGATAGATGGAGGGAAGGACAGATGGAGGGATAGAGAGAGAGAGAGACAGAGATAGTAAGAGAGAGAGGGAGTGACAGAGAGGGAAAGACAGATGGAGGGGAAAGAGAGATAGAGGGGGAAGAGAGATAGAGGGGGAGAGAGAGAGAGAGAGGGGGAGAGAGAGAGATAGAGGGTGGAGAGAGAGAGATAGAGTGGGGAGAGAGACGGATAGAGGGGGAGAGAGAGATAGAGGGGGGAGAGAGATAGAGGGGGGAGAGAGATAGAGGGGGGCAGAGAGAGATAGAGGTGGGCAGAGAGAGATAGAGGGGGCAAAGAGAGATAGAGGGGGCAGAGAGACATAGAGAGGGGAGAGAGAGATAGAGGGAGGTGAGAGAGATGGAGGGGGAAAGAGAGATGGAGGGGGGAGAGAGATAGAGGGGGGAGAGAGAGAGAGAGGGGGGAGAGAGAGATAGTGGGGGGAGAGAGAGATAGTGGGGGGAGAGAAAGATAGTGGGGGGTTGAGAGAGAGATTGAGGGGGGAGAGAGAGATAGACGGGGAGAAAGAGATAGAGGGGTGAGAGGGTGATGGAGGCGGGAGAGGGAGATAGAGGCGGGAGAGAGAGATAGAGGCGGGAGAGAGAGATAGAGGGGGAGATGACAAACTTGGAGGAGATGTAAACAGTGTTGATGACATCAATCGACTACAACAGGACATCGATAGGTGAGCAGAATGGGCAGACAAGTGGCAGAAGGAATTTAATACAGGGAAATGTGAGATGGGCAGAAAGGATAGGGAGAGGGAATACAGACATAATGGCCCAGTTCTAGGGAGTGTGCAGGGACAGAGAGACCTGGGGATACATGTACATACATATTTGAAGGTGGCAGGACATATTGAGAAAGTAGTCAGCAAAGCATATGGGATCTTGGGCTTCATAAATAGAAATTTTGAGTACAAAATCATGAAGGTTATGCTGAATGTTTATAAACCTCTGGTTAGGCCACGACCAGAACAGTGCATCCAATTCTGGTGACCACACTTTAGGAAGGATGTGAGAGTCCTTTGTAGGGAGCAGAGGGGATGGTGGATCCAGGGATGGGGGATTTTAGCAAAGTGGACTGGAAACAGCTACTTGAAGGTCAATCAGTGTCAGAGCAGTGAGAGTTACTGAGGGTTGATATCAAATATGTTCACACAAAGACAAACAGGGTGGGACTCCAAAATCTAGAGCCCCTTGGATGTCAAGGATCAAACCGGGTACAATAAGGCACAAGAGGGAAGCTTATGTCAGATACCGAGAGCTCAATACAACAGAAAGCTGAGAGGAGTGTAGAAAGTTCAAGGGTGAAATTAAAAAGCAAATTAGGAGAGCAAAGAAATGGACGGAAAATAATATTACCATTAAAAGCAAAGAAATCACAAAGATGTTTTATAAATACATGAAGAGCAAGAGGATAAATAAGGATAGAGTATTAGGGACCAAAAAGGGAATGTGTGTATGGAGGTGGGAGATGTGGGCATGGTTCTTAATGAATACTTTGTCTCCCTCTTTATAAAAGAGGGGGAACGATGCAGATATTGTAGTTAAAGAGGAGGAGTGTGAAATATTGGATGGGATAAACAGAGTGAGAGGGAAATATTAAGGTGTTTGGCAACTTTCAAAGTGGATAAATGGTCTGGCCTGGATGCATTGGAACCAGTTCAGAGAAGGTTCACTCGGCTGACTCAAGGGATGAAGGGGTTGTCTGATGAGGAATGATTGAACAGGTTGGGCCTATACTCATTGGACTTTAGAAGAATGAGAGGTGATCTTATTGAAACATACTAAATACTTAAAGGGATAGACAGGTTAGATGCAGGTAAGATGTCTCCTTTGGTTCGGGCGTCTAGAACCAGGGGACACAATTTCAAAATAAGGGGGAAGCCACTTAGGTCAGAGATGGGGAGAAATGTCTTTGCTCAGAGGGTTGTGAATCTTTGGAATTCTCTACCCCAGTGGGCTGTGGAAGCTCAGTCTGGGAAAAAGGCATTGAAGTGGATGATCAGCCATGATCGTATTGAATGGCGGAACAGGCTCGATGGGCTGAATGGCCTACTCCTGTTCCTATGTTCTCAAGCTGCTGAAATAGTTTCTCCCAAACTATACCATCAGTTTCCCTTAATATCTCAACACCTTTGAACAAATCACCTTGATCCTCCTAAATTCCAGGCAATAAATCCCTAGTTTGTGTAATATCACCTCGTAATTTAACCCTTGGAGTCCAGTTATCATTCTGGTGAATCTACACTGCACTGAAATGGACATGGACCCCCCCAAAGTCTCTTTGAACCTCCAGTGTTTCTAGCTTTCCACCATTTATAAAGTACTCTGTTCTAGTCTTTTTTACTGACATGGAAATCTAACTACCACAGTTTGACCCATTTATTTAAGATATTAATATCTCTTTGTAATTTAATGCTTCCAGCTACACTGCTTACAATGCTGCCTATTTTTGTGTCATTGGTAAACTTGGGTATGTTGCATTGTACCTCATCATCTTAAATCGTTAATAAATCCAGCAAACTGAGACACACACGGGCTTTGCACTAGTAGACAGGAGTGAATCATTCCAACCTAGAGGTTTTTTAATTCCAGATTTATGTTTATTTTTAGAAAAAACAAAATTCAAATTCACAACAGCCCTGTGTGGGATTTGAGCTCCTGCTTTTTCAATCATCAGCTCAGGCCTTCAAATTAAAACCCAGAAAAAGAGATTCATTTTCCTACTGCTGTTGTCTGACTGACTGAGGTTTTGTATATTGTTCCCTTCTCCTCTTCTTCCATGTGTTTGAAGTCTTTGAAGTCTGTCAGACATTGGTAAACTACTTCATGTGGTGTTGTGTAAAGACCTTCAATTCTGTGTATCTGCAAGGGACACAATTCAAATTCTCACCTTATTGCATCAATTAAAACCTGCAGGTCCATTCAAACTACTCTATTTCCTGTCTCTGCAAAGATAGCTCACACTTCCACAATGCAGGAATGTCTGAATGGAAACAGCTTTTGACACATTTCCCAACATGTTTGCTGACACCTTTTGGGATGAAGCAAAATTCAACTTAGAGATTGCAAGCCCCAAATTGAATCTTTCAGATTGAAAAAGTGACACAAATGAAATTCCAGATCTCTCTGAACCAGCACCAATTTTAACATTGGACTATTTAGTTTATATCGCTTCTCCTCAGCCTTCCTTCCTAAATGCATCATTTTACATTTCTCAGCATTGAAGTTAACCTGCCCTGTGTCTGACCATTTCACCAGCAGTCAAGGGGACATAAAGTTTACAAAGAGATTTCCATAGGTTAAGTGAGTGAGCAAAAAATTGGCAGATGGAGTATAATGTGGGAAAATGTGAGCTTGTCCACTTCAGCAGGAAGAATAAAAATCAGTATATTATTGAAATGGAGAGAGACTGCAGAACTGTACGGTACAGAGGGATCTGGGTGTCCTGGTACATGAATCACAAAATGTTACCGTGTAGCTACAGCGAGTGATTAGGAAGGCAAATGGAATGTTGTTGTTTATTGCAAGGTGAATAGAATATCAAAGTAGGGAAGTGTTGCTACAGCTGTACAGGGCATAAGTTAGACGACGTCTGCAGGATTATGGACACTTTTGGTCTCCTTACTGAAGAAATTATATAATTGCATTCGAAGTAGTTCAGGGAAGGTTCACTGGGCTGATTCCTGGGATGAAGGGGTTATCTTATGAGGAAAGGTTGAACAGGTTGGGTCTATACCCACTGGGGTTTAGAAGAATGAGAGGTGATCTGAGTGAAACATCTCAGGTCCCGAGGGGACAGGACAGGGTGGATGGTGAGAGGATGTTTCCCCTTGTTGGGGAGACCAGAACTAGGGGACACAGTTTAAAAATTAGGGACGCTCCATTTAAAACTGAGATGAGGAGAAATGTGTTTCTCTCTGAGCGGGGGGGGGGGGGTCAGTCTGTGGAATTCTCTTCCCCAGAGAGCAGTGGAGGATGGATCATTGAATATATTCAAGGCTGAGTTCGATAAATTTTTTATCAGTTAGGGAGTCAAGGGTTATGGGACACAGACAGGAAAGTGGAGTTGAGTTCACAATCAGATCAGCCATTGAATGACAGAGCAGGCACGAGGGGCCGAATGCCCTACTCCTGCTCCTAATTCATTTGTTCGCGTGTGTTCCATTTCACCAGATTGCCTCTCTCCTCCTGAAGTCTGCTACTAGTCCCTTCCCTGTTTATTCCATTGCAGATGTCACAAACATTGGCAAACATTGAAGTTATGCCCTGTAAACACAAGTCCAAGTCATTAGTATATATCAAAAAGATCAGTGGTCCTAATATAAACCTCCACTGTCTACCTCCCTCCAGTCTGAAACAACCATTGTCCACTCTCTCAGCCAATGTCGTATCCACTGAGCCACAGCCCCTTTCATCCCTGGAGCACCAATATTGCTAACTGGTCAATTAGGAGGCACCATTAAGCCCTCCCCATGAGGACCCTGGTCCCAGACCTCTCTGTTTCCACTCTCCCATCAACATGCCCCAGACAGGTACAGCATGGATGAGATACAGAGTAATGCTCCTTCTACACTGTCCCATCCAACACTCCCAAGACAGGAACATCATGGGGTGGAAACAGAGTGAATCTCACTCTACACTGTCCGAAGTAGAGACAGTGAGAGACAGAAAGAGAGAAACAGACTGACAGGGTGACAGAGAGAAAGAAGGATATTTAACATCAGACATCGGAAGATGAGGAGGCAGTTTAACCCCTCGACCCTGTTCCTTCATTCAGTGAGATCAGGGCTGATCTGTGATCTAACTAACACCATATATCCCACCTTTGCCCTTTATCTCTGAATACCTTTTGTTAACAACAATCTGTCAATCTCAGATGTATAAATTTACAAGTTTCTCCGCATCAATTGCTGATTGTGGAAGAGAGTTCCAAACTGATACCACACCTGTTGTGTTCAAGTGTTTCTTCATTTCACTCCTGAAAGGTTTTGAGACTACATTTAGATTTTTCAACTAAGCCCACAAGTTCCTGACTCCGCAGCCAGTGGGAATAGTTATTCTCTGTCTACCTTAGCAGAGGCTCCTTGCATGCACTGCCCCATCGAACAATCTCAGAGAAGGTACAGCACGGGTTAGATACAGAGTACAGCTCCGTTTAAACATTCCCTGGAGTGTCGGATTAGCCCGGGTCACTCACTGTGCTCGGCTCAACCTCAAGACTCACCTGCCTCAGTCACTGAGACGCTCCTGCATCACTTGCCTTAATGTAAGTGGATGCCGGGTTTGGGAGCGGGACAGGCACACGGGATTAGGACGACTGCTCATGTGGAGGATAAGCATCAGTAATCCCTCAGAGAATCAGAACAGACCAGCGAGACTCAGAAAAGGAAACTTGTGTTGAATTTGTGAGTCTTGCATTGTGGAATGCTTTAGTATTTGGTGAGAATGTTGAGCCAGTGACATTTTGCCCCAGTGGGATGAATAGATACTATATGACTTGATTACAAAAGTTAGGTACCGTGTGTACTGTAAATATGGACTGAAATAACAATGTAACTGATCAATTTTCAGCTGAATACTTTGACTACAGTTATACCTGCTATCCTGTTATATATGTGCTGCTATACCTGCTATATGTGAGAATGTACAAACGACAAGATGGGATGAAGTCAAAGTGGCCACTGTTTATATTTTTAGACTATCCCAAGTTCCTGACTCCGCAGCCAGTGGGACTATTTACTGTCAGTCCACCCTATCAGTTTCCCTTATTATTTTGTAAACCTTCATCAAATCACCCCATAACCTTCTAAATTCCAGGGATACACAGTGAAGCTCCAGCTACACTGTCCCATTAAACATTTCCAATCCAAGCACAATGTTGGGTTTGACAGGGAGTAAATTTCCCTCCACACTGTCACATCACACACACCCAGGGCAGGAACATCATGGGGTGGATACAGAGTGAATCTCACTAGACACTGTCCGAAACACAGAGATAGAGAGAGAGAGAGAAAAAGAGAAACAGAGAGACATAGACTAACAGGGTGACTGACAGAGAAAGAAAGATATTTAACAGGGCATATTGGAAGGGGAGGATGCAATTTAACCGCACAACTCTGTTCCTGTATTCAATGAGATCTTGGCTGATCTGTGATCAAACTTACACCATATATCCTGCCTTTGCCCCTTATCTCTTAATACCTTTGGTTGACAAGAATCTATCAATCACAGGTTTAAAAATTAACCAATAAGCCAGCATGAAAATTCCACAAACAGTATCATGAGGGTGTGATGGCTCCCACAGTGGAATAGCTTGCTGAATATTTAAAATAGAGACAGAGAGAGAGGGACAGATATAGGAGAGATCGGGAAAGACAGAGAGGGAAAGACATTTGGAGGAACAGAGAGACAGAGATGGAAGGAGAGAGAGGGAGTGACAGGGAGGGAAAGACAGACGGAGGGATAGAGAGAGAGAGATACAGGGATAGAAGGAGAGAGAGGGAGAGGGAGAGAGGGAAAGACAGATGGAGAGACAGAGAGAGAGAGTGGCAGAGATGGAAGGAGAGAGAGGGAGAGACAGGGAAGGAAAGACAGATGGAGGGATAGAGAGAGAGAGATACAGGGATAGAAGGAGAGAGAGGGAGAGGGAGAGAGGGAAAGACAGATGGAGAGATAGAGAGAGAGAGTGGCAGAGATGGAAGGAGAGAGAGGGAGAAACAGGGAGGGAAGGACAGATGGAGGAATAGAGAGAGAAGGAGAGAGATGGAGTGACAGGGAGGGAAGGACAGATGGAGGGATAGAGACAGAGAGAGGCAGAGACAGAGAGAAAAGGAGAGAGTGGGAGAGACACAGAGGGAAAGGCAGTTGGAGAGACAGTGAGATAGAGAGAGAGAGAAGGAGAGGGAGGGAGTGACAGGGAGGGAAGGACAGATGGAAAGACAGAGAGAGAGAGACTGAGAGAGAAGGAGAGAGAGGGAGTGTCTGGGAGGAAAAGACAGATGGAGGGACAGAGTGAGAGACAGAGAGAGAAAGAGAGAGAAGGAGTGACAGAGAGGGAAAGACAGATCGAAGGACAGAGTGAGAGACAGAGATAGAAGGAGAGAGAGGGAGTGACAGAGAGGGAAAGACAGATGGAGAGACAGAGAGAGAAACAGAGATAGAAGGAGAGAGAGTGAGCGACAGAGAGGGAAAGACAGATGGAGGGAAAGAGAGAGAGACATAGATAGAAGGAGAGAGATGGAGAGACAGGGAGGGAAGGACAGATGGAGGGATAGAGGGATAGCCAGATAGACAGCAATAGAAGGAGAGAGAGGGAGTGACAGAGAGACAATGAGAGAGGGAGAGACAGAGACAGAAGGAGGTAGTGGGAGAGAAACAGAGGCAAAGGCAGTTGGAGAGACAGAGAGAGAGAGAAGCAGAGATGGAAGGAGAGAGAGGGAGTGACAGGGAGGGAAAGACAGATGGAAAGACTGAGAGAGAGACAGAGAAAGAAGGAGTGAGAGGGATTGACAGGGAGGGAAAGATAGATCGAGGGACAGAGTGAGAGATAGAGAGAGAAGGAGAGAGATGGAGTGACGGAGGGAAGGACAGATGGAGGGATAGAGAGAGTAACACAGAGAGAAAGACAGAGAGGCAAAGACAAATGGAGAGACAGAGAGAGAGAGGGAGAGGTGGAAGGAGAGAGAGGGAGTGACAGGAAGGGAAGGACAGATGGAGATTTGGAGGGATAGAGGAAGAGACAGAGATAGAAGGACAGAGAGGGAGTGTCAGGGAGGGAAAGAGAGATGGAGAGACAGAGACAGAGAGACAGAGATAGAAGGAGAGAGAGGGAGCGACAGAGAGGGAAAGAAAGATGGAGAGATAGAGGGATAGAGAGAGAGAGACAGAGATAGATGGAGAGAGAGGGTGTGACAGAGAGACAGAGAGAGAGGCAGAGACGGAGAGAGAAGAAGAGAGTGGGAGAAAAACAGAGGCAAAAGCAGTTGGAGAGACAGAGAGAGAGAGAAGCAGAGATGGAAAGAGATAGAGGGAGTGACAAGGAGGGAAAGACAGATGGAAAGACAGAGAGAGGGAGAGACAGAGAAAGAAGGAGAGAGAGGGAGAGACAGAGAGGGAAAGACAGATGGAGGAACAGAGAGAGAGACAGAGATGGAAGGAGAGAGAGGGAGGGACAGGGAGGGAAAGACAGATGGAGAGACATAGAGAGAGAGACAGAGATAGAAGGAGAGAGAGAGAGTGCCAGGGAGGGAAAGACAGGTGGAGAGACAGAGAGAAAGAGAGAGAGATAGAAGGAGAGAGAGGGACAGACAGGGAGGGAAGGACCGAGGGAGTGATCGAGAGGAAGAGACAGAGACAGAAGGAGAGAGAGGGAGAGGCAGAGAGGGAAAGACAGATGGAGAGACAGAGAGAGAGAGGCAGAGATGGAAGGAGAGAAAGGGAGTGATAGGGAGGGAAAGACAGATGGAGAGACAGAGAGAAAGAGAGAGAGAGAAGGAGAGACAGGGAGGGAAGGACAGATGGAGGGATAGAGGGATAGAGAGAGAGACCGAGATAGAAGGACAGAGAGAGAGTGTCAGGGAGGGAAAGACAGATGGAGAGACAGAGAGATAGAGAGACAGAGATAGAAGGAGAGAGAGGGAGTGACAGAGAGGGAAAGACAGATGGAGAGACAGAGAGAGAAACAGAGATAGAAGGAGAGAGAGTGAGCGACAGAGAGGGAAAGACAGATGGAGGGAAAGAGAGAGAGACATAGATAGAAGGAGAGAGATGGAGAGACAGGGAGGGAAGGACAGATGGAGGGATAGAGGGATAGCCAGATAGACAGCAATAGAAGGAGAGAGAGGGAGTGACAGAGAGACAATGAGAGAGGGAGAGACAGAGACAGAAGGAGGTAGTGGGAGAGAAACAGAGGCAAAGGCAGTTGGAGAGACAGAGAGAGAGAGAAGCAGAGATGGAAGGAGAGAGAGGGAGTGACAGGGAGGGAAAGACAGATGGAAAGACTGAGAGAGAGACAGAGAAAGAAGGAGTGAGAGGGATTGACAGGGAGGGAAAGATAGATCGAGGGACAGAGTGAGAGATAGAGAGAGAAGGAGAGAGATGGAGTGACGGAGGGAAGGACAGATGGAGGGATAGAGAGAGAAACAGAGAGAGAAGAACAGAGAGGGAGTGACAGAGGAAATGACAGATGGAGAGACAGAGAGAGAGAGGCAGAGATGGAAGGAGAGAGAGGGAGAGACAGAGAAGGAAAGACAGAAGGAGGGACATAGAGAGAGACAGAGATAGAAAGAGAGGGAGAGAGTGTCAGGGAGGGAAAGACAGATGGAGAGACAGAGAGAAAGAGAGAGATAGAAGGAGAGAGAGGGAGAGACAGGGAGGGAAGGACCGACGGAGGGATCGAGAGAGTGAGACAGAGATAGAAGGAGAGAGAGGGAGAGGCACTGAGGGATAGACAGATGGAGAGACAGAGAGAGAGAGGCAGAGATGGAAGGAGAGAAAGGGAGTGATAGGGAGGGAAAGACAGATGGAGAGACAGAGAGAAAGAGAGGGATAGAAGGAGAGAGAAGGGAGAGACAGAAAGGGAAAGACAGATGGAGAGACAGTGAGAGACAGAGAGAGAAGGAGAGAGATGGAGTGACAGGGAGGGAAGGACAGATGGAGGGATAGAGAGAGAGACAGAGATAGAAGGAGAGAGAATGAGAGATAGAGGGAAAGACAGATGGAGGGACAGAGAGAGAGACAGAGAGAGAGGGAGGGACAGAGAGAAGGAGAAAGGGAGTGACAGAGAGGGAAAGACAGATGGAGGGACAGAGAGAGAGACAGAGAGAGAGGGAGGGACAGAGAGAAGGAGAAAGGGAGTGACAGAGAGGGAAAGACAGATGGAGGAACAGAGAGAGAGACAGAGATAGAAGGAGAGAAATGGAGAAACGGAGAGGGAAAGACTGATGGAGGGACAGAGAGAGAGACAGAGTGAAGCAGAGACAGAGATAGAAGGACAGAGACAGAGAGGGAAAGACATATGGAGGAACAGAGAGAGAGACAGAGAAAGAAGGAGAGAAATGGAGAAACAGAGAGGGAAAGACTGATGCAGGGACAGAGAGAGAGAGAGACAGAGATAGAAGACCAGATGGAGGGACAGAGAGAGAGACAGAGAGAGAGAGACAGAGATAGAAGGACAGAGAGGGAGAGGCAGAGAGGAAGGCAGAGACAGAGAGATAAGGAGAGAGAGGGAGAGACAGAAAGGGAAAGGCTGTTGGAGAGACAGAGAGAGCGAGACAGAGGTAGAGGCAGAGACAGAGATAGAAGGAGAGAGAGGGAGTGACAGGGAGAGAAAGACAGATGGAGGGACAGAGTGAGAGACAGAGAGAGAAGGAGAGAGATGTTGTGACAGGGAGGGAAGGACAGATGGATGGATAGATGGAGAGAAACAGAGATAGAAGGAGAGAGAGGGAGTGACATAAGGGAAGGACAGATGGAGGGACAGAGAGAGAGGCAGAGATGGAAGGAGAGAGAGGGAGTGACATGAGGGAAGGACAGATGGAATGACAGAGAGAGAGGCAGAGATGGAAGGAGAGAGTTGGAGTGACAGGGAAGGAAGGACAGATGGAGGGATAGATGGAGAGAGACAGAGATAGAAGGAGAGAGAGGGATTGACAGAGAGGTAAGGAGAGATGGAGGGACAGAGAGAGAGGCAGAGACTGAGATAGATGGAGAGAGAGGGAGTGACAGGGGGAGAAATACAGATGGAGGGACAGAGGGAGACAGAGAAAGAAGGAGAGAGTGGGACAGAGAGGGAGGGATAAAGAAAGAAGGAAAATGTATGTAACCATTGCGATCCTGGGAGTGAGGGAGGAAGGGAGAGATGGTGTCATAGAGACACAGACAGAGTGTTGGACAGAGGCAGAGAACGAGAGGGAGAGAGGGAGAGAGAGGGATAGAATTAGTGAGAGACGGTGACAGGGAGGGAATGACAGATGGAGTGACAGAGAGAGAGACAGAGAGAGAGGCGGAGACAGAGATAGAAGGAGAGAGACGGAGAGACAGAGAGGGAAAGACAGATGGAGGGACAGAGTGAGAGACAGAGAGAGAAGGGGAGAGATAGAGTGACAGGGAGGGAAGCATAGATGGAGGGCTAGAGAGAGAGAGACAGAGATAGAAGGAGAGAGAGGGAGTGACAGGGAGGGAAGGACAGATGGAGGGATCGAGAGAGAGTGGCAGAGATAGAAGGAGAGACAGGGAGTGATCCGCGGGAGACTGATGGAGAGATAGAGAGAGAGAGAGAGAAAGAGAGAGAAGGAAAGAGTGGGAGCGACATAGATCGAAAGAGAGATGGAGAGACAGAGATGGACGGAGAGAGAGCGAGTGACAGGGAGGGAAAGACAGATGGAGAGACAGAGAGAGATAGGAGAGAGAGTGATAGACAGATGGAGATTCAGAGATAGAAGGAGAGAGAGGGAGTGACAGAGAGGGAAAGACAGATGGAGGGACAGAGGGAGACAGAGAAAGAAGGAGAGAGTGGGACAGAGAGGGAGGGATAAAGAAAGAAGGAAAATGTTTGAAACCATTGCTATCCTGGGAGTGAGGGAGGAAGGGAGAGATGGTGTCATAGAGACACAGACAGAGTGTTGGACAGAGGCAGAGAAAGAGAGGGAGAGAGGGAGAGAGAGGGATAGAATTAGAGAGAGACGGTGACGGGGAGGGAATGACAGATGGAGTGACAGAGAGAGAGACAGAGAGAGAGAGGCGGAGACAGAGAAAGAAGGAGAGAGACGGAGAGACAGAGAGGGAAAGACAGATGGAGGGACAGAGTGAGAGACAGAGAGAGAAGGGGAGAGATAGAGTGACAGGGAGGGAAGGATAGATGGAGGGCTAGAGAGAGAGAGACAGAGATAGAAGGAGAGAGAGGGAGTGACAGAGAGGGAAAGACAGATGGAGGGACAGAGAGAGAGACAGAGAGAGAGTCAGAGACAGAGATAGAAGGAGAGAGAGAGAGAGTGTCATGGAGAGAAAGACAGATGGAGGGACAGAGAGAGAGAGAGAGGGAGTGACAGGTAGGGAAGGACAGATGGATGGATAGGGAGAGAGAGAGAGACTGAGAAAGAAGGAGAGAGTGTGAGTGACAGAGAGGGAAAGACAGATGGAGGGACAGAGAGAGAGACAGAGAGAGAGGCAGAGACAGAGATAGAAGGAGCGAGAGGGAGTGTCAGGGGGTGGGGAAGACAGATGGAGAGACAGAGATAGAGACAAAGAGAGAAGGAGAGAGATGGAGTGACAGGGAGGGAAGGATAGATGGAGGGATAGAACGAGAGAGAGAGATAGAAGGAGAGAGGGTGTGTCAGGAGGTGGGGAAGACAGATGAAGAGACAGAGAGAGAGAGACAGAGAGAGAAGGAGAGAGAGGGAGTGATCGGGGGGAGACTGATGGAGAGACTGAGAGAGAAAGAGAGAGGAGAGTGGGAGCGACATAGATCGAAATACAGATGGAGAGACAGAAAGACAGAGATGGACGGAGAGAGAGCGAGTGACAGGGAGGGAAAGACAGATGGAGAGGCAGAGAGAGATAGGAGAGAGAGGGAAAGACAGATGGAGAGACAGAGATAGAAGGAGAGAGAGGGAGTGACAGAGAGGGAAAGACAGATGGAGGGACAGAGGGAGAGAGAAAGAAGGAGAGAGTGTGACAGAGAGGGAGGGATAAAGAAAGAAGGAAAAATGTTTGAAACCATTGCTATCCGGGGAGCGAGGGAGGAAGGGAGAGATGGTGTCATAGAGACACAGACAGAGTTATGGACAGAGGCAGAGAAAGAGAGGGAGAGAGGGAGAGAGAGAGATAGAATTAGAGAGAGACAGTGACAGGGAGGGAATGACAGATAGAGGGACAGAGAGAGAGAAGGAGAGAGAGGGATAAACAGAGAGAAGAAGAGAGGGAGTGACAGAGAGGGAAAGACAGATGGAGGGACAGTGAGAGAGACAGAGATACAGAGTGAGGGAAAGGCAGAGATGGTGTGAGAGAGACACAATAGAGTCATGGACAGAGGCACAGAGAGAGAGAGTAACAGAGAGAGAGACAGACAGACTGAAAGAGAGAGAGAGAGACAGAAAGAGAGAGATCGAGACACAGAGAGAGAAACAGAGAGAGAGGGAGCGGCAGTGAGAGAGAGAGAGAGATAGAGACAATGATAGCGAAAGAGAACGAGAGAGAGAGATGGGGAGAGAGAGATAGAGGGGGTAAAGTGAGATAGAGGGGGTAAAGAGAGATAGGGGGGTAAAGAGAGATAGAGGGGGCAAAGAGAGAGATAGAGGGGGAGAGAGAGTTAGAGGGGGTAAAGAGAGATAGAGGGGGGAGAGAGATATAGAGGGGGGAGAGAGAGATAGAGGCGGAGAGAGATAGACGGGGAGAGAGATAGACGGGGAGAGAGAGAGAGGGGGGGAGAGAGAGAGACGGGGAGAGAGAGAGTTAGAGAGAAGGGGAGAGAGGGGGAGAGGGAGTGTGAGGGGGAGAGACAGATAGATGGGGAGAGACAGATAGAGGGGGAGAGACAGATAGGGGGGGAGAGACAGATAGAGGGGGAGAGTGAGATACAGGAGGTGTGTGTGATGGAGGGGGTGTGTGAGATAGAGGGGGTGTGTGAGATAGAGGGGGTGTGTGAGATAGAGGGAGTGTGTGAGAAAGAGGGAGTGTGTGAGAAAGGGAGTGTGTGAGATAGAGGGAGTGTGTGAGATAGAGGGGTGTGTGAGATAGAGGGGGTGTGTGAGATAGAGGGGGTGTGTGAGATAGAGGGGGAGAGGGAGAAAGAGGGGGAGAGGGAGAAAGAGGGGGAGAGGGAGATAGAGGGGGAGAGGGAGATAGAGGGGGAGAGGGAGATAGAGGGGAAGAGGTGTTGTGTGAGATAGAGTGGGTGTGTGCGATAGAGTGGGTGTGTGAGATAGAGGTGGTGTGTGAGATAGAGGGGGTGTGTGAGATAGAGGGGGAGAGGGAGATAGAGGGGGTGTGTGAGATAGAGGGTGTGTGTGAGATAGAGGGAGTGTGTGAGAAAGAGGGGTAGAGGGAGAAAGAGGGGGTGTGTGAGATCGGGGGGTGTGTGAGATAGAGGGGGAGAGGGAGATAGAAGTGGGTGTGTGAGATAGAGGGGGTGTGTGAGATAGAGGGGGGAGAGACAGATAGAGGGAGAGAGTGAGACAGAGGGGGAGAGACAGATAGAGGGGGAGAGACAGATAGAGTGGGAGAGACAGATAGAGGGGGAGAGTGAGAGAGGGGAAGAGTGAGAGAGGGGAAGAGTGAGAGAGGGGAAGAGTGAGATCGAGGGGATGTGTGAGCGGGGGAGAGGGAGAGAGAGCGGGAGAGGGAAATAGAGGGGGGAGAGGGAGAGAGAGCGGGAGATAGAGGGGGATTGGTAGATAGAGGGGGAGAGGGAGATATCGGGGGGAGAGGGAGATAGAGGCGGAGAGGGAGATAGAGGGTGGAGACGGAGATAGAGGGGGAGAGATGGATGGGGGAGAGGGTGGCGAACCTGTGGAATTCTCTACCGCAGAAGGCAGTGGAGGCCAAGTCATTAAATATATTCATGGAAGAGAGAGATATATTTCTTAATGTCAAAGGGATCAAGGGGTATGGGGAGAAAGTGGGAACAGGGTACTGAATTGGACCATCGGTCATGATATTTATTGAATGATGGAGCAGGCCCGAAGGGCCGAATGGCCTGCTCCTGCTCCTATTTTCTCTGTTTCCATGAGAGAGGCGGATTGACAGAGGGAGAGAGAAGAAGAAACAGAGAGAGAAGGAGAGATAGAGATGGAGCGAGGTGACCCTGATATTCTCTCTCTCTCACACACACACACAGACACACACACACAGACAGATTTTACAATCCACGCTGATGTCAGTAAAAATGACCAACAGAACCTCAGTAACAATCCCCAGTGTCTGCCCAGTCCTGTAGAGAGACAGAGAGAGAGAGATAGAGCAGTGACAGAGAAAGACAGTGAAAGAAGGAGGACAAAACAGCTTGCAGGAGAAACTTTACATTTATTTGTGTTCCGCAGATTTTATTAAACGTTGAAAGGAACTGGACACTGGAAAAGCTGTCAACACACAACAACAACACTGAGAGACTTTAGATGTGAGGGAAGGGGAGACACACTTTAAAATCCACACTGAAGTCAGTAAAAATCCCCAAACACAACTTCAGTAACAATCCCCATTATCTGCCCAGTCCTGTCTTGTGGGTCTCATCTTTGGCCTCCTTATCTCGAGAGACAATGGGTAAGTGCCTGGAGGTGGTCAGTGGTTTGTGGAGCAGCGCCTGGAGTGGCTATAAAGGCCAATTCTAGAGTGACAAGCTCTTCCACAGGAGCTGCAGAGAAATTTGATTGTCGGGGCTGTTACACAGTTGGCTCTTCCCTTGCGCCTCTGTCTTTTTTGTGGGTTTAGTGTGAGGGTTTGAGGGGGGAGGGTTGGATCAGTGTTTGATATTTTGAAATTGCAGGGAAAGAATGAAAGGTTTAAAATGAACTAAGAGATGGCTGAAAGCATTGCTGTGCTGGGATTAACATATCAATGGACTGCAAAAGTCAGGAAGATCCTGTCCTGGGATTAACATATCAATGGACAGGCCCCCTCGGCAGGAGATTGAGAGACATCCCAACATGTCAGAGGCTCAAGGGGTGGAGTTTGCAAACAGCTCACTCAGGATATAAACTGGGTTTGAAGATCTCAGTTCCAATCACAAAACCCACCTTTCACTCTCTCTCTGGAGAGAGTGGACACATTCCCCAGTCTGATTCAGTGTGTGTGTCTGTGTATCTGTGTGTGTGCTCTCTCTGTCTCAATCTGGTTTATAACTGTGATTTGATTGTATTTGAATATTGCTGATTGTCTGTGTAACTGAGAGCGGAAACTCTGGGCTCTTGCTGTGCTATTTTGTTTAAAAATGTCTTCGCTTTGTATTTTAATCCAATTTTTTTCTCCTTCTTTCCCCTGAGGAATTTTTCATTCCGAAAACTGCACGGTGAAGGTGAAAAGAGGGAAAGTTTGGACGAGGAATCCTTGGACAGGAGCTTCCTCCAGAGGGGACGGACTGAGGCCTTGTCCACAGGCTGCACCCAAAGGGCCCACCTGAGTTGTGTCTGTTTATTCCCCTGAGGTTTAATATCCTCTCTGGGACCCACCTCGCAAGACTAAATGAAACATCGGAAAGGTGTAGCTGTCGAAAGGCTTGTTATAATTCCCGAGTAATGCTGGTGTTTTGGGCAGTGCCGTGAATTTGAGGGTGAAATGAAATGTGCAGCATCCATTTGAATTGACAGTGAGGTTCTGAGAATGGATTTCTCTGTCTCTCTGAATGAGAGTAATAGGAGGGAGAGAGACGCAGGAGATTGAGGGAAACATGGAGGGAATCAGAGGGGGAGAGGAGGGGTTAGCCGGCTGTTATCACACTGCTGCTTGTGGGATCTTGCTGTGCACCAATGGCCTGCAACATTTCCAACATTGCAACAGTGACGACCACTTTAAAAAATTAACTCTGAGCTTCAAAAGCTAGGAATTAAGTCACAAATGTGATAGTTTCTCAAGGCTTGTAATAATTCTAGAATAATCTGTGTTCTTTGGACAATGTTCTGAAGCTTTGCTGTTAAATAAAATGGACGGAGCCCATTTCAATTCATTTTACTGAAGTTCTGAGTTGAGATTTCTCTCTCTGTCTCTCTCCAGCTTTCTTTCCCTCTGTCTCTCTATTTGAACCTTTAATAGTTAAAAACATATCACACACTGCAATATGATTTGTTGTTGTTTTAAATGGTGAGACAGAAATATTTCATAGCTTATTTCAACTAAGATCAGAGACAAAATTGAGGGGAAAAAGCCTGATATGGACAGAGAGAGAGAGAGAGAGCAAGAGAGAGGGTCACAGGGGTGACTGAGATAGGAAGAGAGAGAGAGATACAGAGACACGGAGAGAGATAAAGAGACAGACACACAGACACACACTGGTGGAGGGAACTGCCTGAACCATTTTAGCCTCTGCTTTATTAACTGATTTGTTTGCCAAAAGACTTGCAGGTTGATAGGTAAATTGGCCATTATAAATTGTCACTAGTATAGGTAGGTGGTAGGGAAATATAGGGACAGGTGGGGATGTTTGGTAGGAATATGGGATTAGTGGAGGATTAGTATAAATGGGTGGTTGATGTTCGGCACAGACTCGGTGGGCCGAAGGGCCTGTTTCAGTGCTGTATCTCTAATCTAATCTAATCTATTTGGGTGTTGCTGAGAGATTATCTGTGTAACCGAGGGCAATTGCTGGGCTCTTGCTGTGCTATTTTGTTTAACTATGCCTTTTCATCAATTTTCTCTCTCTCCCTCTTGCCTTAGGAATTTTCATTCTGAAAACTGCACGGTGAAGATGAAAAGAGGGAAAGTCCGGGACGAGGAATCCTTGGACAGGAGCTTCCTCCAGAGGGGACGGACTGAGGCCTTGTCCACAGGCTGCACCCAAAGGGCCCACGTGAGTTGTGTCTGTTTATTAGCCTGAGGTTTAATTTCCTCCCTGGGGCCCTGGGTTAACCATTTCATGTTGGATTGGGGCTCCTGGTGTTTTATACAGATTGAAAGCCTGGGGTTAAAGGCGCAGCCCCAGGAGGGAGTCCCATTTGCCCCGTGCTCCTTCCAGCCCTGTCTGTGAGGTTTGCTGGTGTTTTGGTCAATGCTAGGAAGCTGACAGTGTAATGAGATGCACGGTGCCCATTTTAATTCATTTTACTGTAGGTCTGAGCTTTCTCTCTGTCTCCACATTCTTTCCCTGTGTCTCTATCGCCCCCCATGCTTTCTCTTCTCTGTCTCGGTTTCACACTCACCTTCTCCAATTAAACCTTTAATAAAAAAAATGCCACACACAGCAATGTGATTTGTCGTTATTTGAAATGGTGAGACAAAATCAGCAGCTTGTTCCCAGTTTAAAGAGGGAGTTTTGCCCTTTGTGGGGACTGAAATCTAGCTATTATCACATTGCAGCTTGCGGGATCTTGCTGTGCATCTCGTTCCCTGAAGCATTTTTCTGCACAACAATTAGGACACTTTAAAATTCAGCTTCCTGAGGGTCAGATTGTAGATTTCTCTGTGTTTTCTCTCCATCTTCCTCTGCTTTTCTCTCCCCTGCACTTTCTCTATTTTTACCATTAATCAATAGGTGCCACAATGTGTGCACAGCAAGATCCCACAGGCAGCAATATGATGATATGCAGATAATGTGTTTTCAGTGATGTAAGTTTCGGGATCGCAGAGGGAGGGACTTTCCTGCAGTGGCTAAGTGGTTAGTACCGCAGCCTCACAGCTCCAGCAACCCAGGTTGGGTTCTGGGTACTGCCTGTGCAGAGTTTGCAAGTTCTCCGTGTGGGTTTCCTCCGGGTGCTCTGGTTTCCTGCCACATGCCAAAGACTTGCGGGTTGATAGGTAAATTGGCCATTATAAAAATTGCCCCTCGTGTAGGTAGGTGGTCGGAGAATTGAGGGAAGGTGGGGACGTGAGAGGGGAAAAAATGGCATGAATGTAGGAATAGCATAAATGGATGGCTGATGGTCAGCGTTGGGCCGAAGGTACTGTTTTAGTGCTGTATCTCTCTATGACTCGAATGTGATGTGTGGTTATTTTAAACGGTGACAGAAACATTTCAGCGGACGTTTCAATCTAGATTAAATCCCAGATCGCGAGAGGAAGAAACAGATGTGGATGGGGTGCAGGGGGGAGGGAGCAGGAGAAAGACAGGGAGAGGGGTGTTTGAGATTTTCAAACTGCAGGAATGTCCCTCCCTCTGGGATCTCGAAACTTACGTCACTGAAAACAGATTATCTGCATATTAGCATATTGTTGCCTTTGGGATCTTGCTGTGCACAGATTGCCTGCAGGTTTCCTGCATTGTAACAGTGAGGACCACTTTAAAAATTAGTTCATTGATTCTCAACTGCTCCTGAGGGCCAATAATTACAAGAGCTGAACGTGAAGCTGTATAAAGTCTTGTGAAAAGTTTAAAGATGGAGGTCAGCATTTTCAGAGGACTGTGATAGGATATCTGGCTATGATCACATTGTGGGATCCTGCTGTGCATACATTCCCTGCATCAATTCTTACATTACAACACTGAGACAGAAACAGATGGAGAGAATAAGAGGGAGAGAGAGAAACAGCTGGAGATGGCAGGTAAATCAGAGAGAGAGAGAGAGAGACAGGCGGAGTCTGGATGAGGGAGGGAAGGCAGAGAAAGATGGAGAAAGACAGAGAGAGAGAGAAATCCACACTGAAAATCTTGGCAAACTGAATTTTGAAGTGTCACCATTGCTGGGATCTTGCTGTGCACAGCTTGCCTGCAGAATTCCCTGCATTGTAACAGTGACTGCATTTTCGAAGTGAATTCATGTGTGGAAAGCTCTCCTGAAGGCCTGGAATTTAAGTCCGGAGCTTGAAGCCGGTATATTTCCCAAATAATGCTGGTGTTTTGGGCAGTGCTGTGAATTTCTCTCTCTCTCTCCATCTGTCTCTCTGAATGAGAGTAACAGGAGGGAGAGAGATGCAGGAGAGTGAGGGAAGCAGATGGGGAGAGAGGGGTAGCCGGCTGTAAGCACACTGCTGCTTGTGGGATCTTGCTGTGCATCAATGGCCGACAGCATTTCCAACGTTGCAACAGTGACGAGCACTTTAAAAATTAATTCATTGAGTATCAAATACCTCTGTGAATCAGCAATGAAATGGGTGAAATGTGAAGGTTTGTAAAGGCTTGTTCTCATTCCCGAATATTGCTGGTGTTTGAGGCTGTGGGCTGAATTTGACAGTGAAATGAAACATGGGGGGACCATTTGAATTCAGATTTTCAGGGATGGGAATGTGGATTAATCTCTCTATCCTTCTACAGGATAGGGGATGGGGGTCACCAGTGTTTGTGTGCTTTTACAATGAGGCAGAAACAGATGTAGAGAGACACACAGAGAAATAGAGAGGGGGAGAGAGAGACAGCAGGAAATGACAGGCTAAACACATCTACACTTCCCAGTCTCTGGCTCTGTGTCAGGGGATGTGTTTGTAAGTCACTGAGAGATTGTTTTATGTCAGTGAGTTTGACAGAGAGTCCTGGGCTCTCGCTGTGTTTCATTTCTGTGCAAAAATGCTTTGCTTTGTTTGAATCAATTTTATTTCTCTCATTCCCAAGGAGAATCTTTTCGGAAGCTGCAGCTGTGATGATGCAGAGGGAGAATCTTTTGGCCATGTGGA
Organism: Heterodontus francisci; assembly: GCF_036365525.1. Classification (NCBI taxonomy): domain Eukaryota; kingdom Metazoa; phylum Chordata; class Chondrichthyes; order Heterodontiformes; family Heterodontidae; genus Heterodontus; species Heterodontus francisci. Next base: position 7,024,922 of record NC_090391.1, read on the forward strand.
ATTCTCCGACAAGAGCTTTAACTGGAGAGGGAAAGTAATAATAAAAATATATTTGTCATTGTCAAATTAATTTCTCGATCCAGAAAAGAAGACTGTGTGATTTCGGGGCTGATAGAAAAACACGGTTTTTATTTCAGATTTCCAGCATCCTCAGTATTTTGATTTTGTGTTTTCGGTGGTCTGTGAATTTTATTTTTACCACAAGGGAGGGGGCTGGATGGTGCTCCGAAGGGAATAGTTTGGGAATCGCTGCTCCGGAACAGTCAATGTAATCCCGTAGATTTCCCTCTCTCCATCTCTTGCTGCAACTTGTTCTCTGCACCTTCCTCTTTGTTCCTAACTCTGTTTCTTCACATCTTTAAATCCCTATCTCTGTATCTCTCAACATCCTTTCTATCTTTGCCTCTCTCCGGAGTCTCACAAGTTTCCATTGTCACTCTCTTTCTGCGACTCTCTGTATCTTTATCTGTCTCTCTCTCTCACTCCATTTCTTCTCTCACTCACTTCCAAATCCCTGAATCTTTCCATCTCTGCTCCTCCTTTCCTGCAAGATTATCTCTGCATTTCCCTCCCACCTGTCCTGGGACACCCCTCTCTATTCTGTGAACACATCTTACTTTGTATGTCTGCCTCTCCACATGTTTCTGTCTCTGCATATTCAGATGGTATTTAGATGGGGGTCTGTCCCCGGGGATGTATTTAGATGGGGGTCTGTCCCCGGGGTTAGTATTTAGATGGGGGTCTGTCCCCGGGCATGTATTTCGATGGGGGTCTGTCCCCGGGGATGTATTTAGATGGGGGTCTGTTCCCGGGGTTAGTATTTAGATGGGGGTCTGTCCCTGGGGATGTATTTAGATGGGGGTCTGTCCCCGGGGATGTATTTAGATGTGGGTCTGTCCCCGGGGTTAGTATTGAGATGGGGGTCTGTTTCCGGGGATGTATTTAGATGGGGGTCTGTCCCCAGGGATGTATTTAGATGGGGGTCTGTCCCCGGGGATGTATTTAGATGGCAGTCTGTCCCCGGGGATGTATTTAGATGGCGATCTGTCCCCGGGGATGTATTTAGATGGGGGTCTGTCCCCGGGGTGGGTATTTAGATGGGGGTCTGTCCCCGGAGATGTATTTAGACGGGGGTCTGTCCCCGGGGAATTATTTAGATGGGTGTCTGTCCCCGGGGATGTATTTAGATGCCGTTCTGTCCCCGGGCATGTATTTAGATGGGGGTCTGTCCCCGGGGATGTATTTAGTTGGGGGCCTGTCCCCGGGGATGTATTTAGATGGCAGTCTGTCCCCGGGGATGTATTTAGATGGGGGTCTGTCCCCGGGGATGTATTTAGATGGGGGTCTGTCCCCGGGGATTTATTTAGATGGGGGTCTGTCCCCGGGGATGTATTTAGATGGGGGTCTGTCCCCAGGGATTTATTTAGATGGGGGTCTGTCCCCGGGGATGTATTTAGATGGCGTTCTGTCCCCGGGGAATTATTTAGATGGGGGTCTGTCCCCGGGGATTTATTTAGATGGGCGCCTGTCCCCGGGGGGGTATTTAGATGGGGGTCTGTCCCCCGGGGATTTATTTAGATGGCGGTCTGTCCCCGGGGATTTATTTACATGGGGGTCTGTCCCCGGGGATTTAATTTGATGGTGGTCTGTCCCCGGGGATCTATTTAGATCGGGGTCTGTCCCCGGGGGGTACTTAGATGGGGGTCTGTCCCCGGGGATGTATTTAGATGGTGGTCTGTCCCCGGGGATGTATTTAGATGGGGGTCTGTCCCCAGGGATGTATTTAGATGGGGGTCTGTCCCCGGGGTGGGTATTTAAATGGGGGTCTGTCCCCGGGGAAGTATTTAGATGTGGGTCTGTCCCCGGGGATTTATTTAGATGGGGGTCTGTCCCCGGGGATGTATTTAGATGGCGTTCTGTCCCCGGGGATGTATTTAGATGGGGGTCTGTCCCCGGGGATGTATTTAGATGGGGGTCTGTCCCCGGGGTGGGTATTTAGTTGGGGGTCTGTCCCCGGGGATGTATTTAGATGGGGGTCTGTCCCCGGGGATTTATTTAGATGGGGGTCTGTCCCCGGGGATGTATTTAGATCGCGTTCTGTCCCCGGGGATTTATTTAGATGGGGGTCTGTCCCCGGGGTGTATTTAGATGGGGGTCTGTCCCCCGGGGATTTATTTAGATGGCGGTCTGTCCCCGGGGATTTATTTACATGGGGGTCTGTCCCCGGGGATTTAATTTGATGGTGGTCTGTCCCCGGGGATCTATTTAGATCGAGGTCTGTCCCCGGGGGGGTACTTAGATGGGGGTCTGTCCCCGGGGATCTATTCCTATGGGGGTCTGTCCCCGGGGGGGTATTTCGATGGGGGTATGTCCCCGGGTGGCTATTTCGATGGGGGTCTGTCCCCGGGGTTAGTATTTAGATGGGGGTCTGTTCCCGTCAGGTATTTGTAACAGGGGTATTATAAGGTTATAATTAGATGGGGGTCTGTCCCCGGCTGGGCTATCTAAATAGGGGTCTGTCCCCGGGGATTTATTTTGATGGAGGTCTGTCCCCGGGTGGGCTATCTAAATAGGGGTCTGTCCCCGGGGATGTATTTAGTAGGGGGTCTGCATTTAGATGTGGATCTGTCCCCGGGGTTTAATTTAGTTGGGGGTCTGTCCCCAGGTGGGCTATCTAAATAGGGGTCTGTCCCCGGGGATGTATTTAGATGGGGGTCTGTCCCCGGGTGGGCTACCGAAATAGGGGTCTGTCCCCGGGGATGTATTTAGATGGGGGTCTGTCCCCGGTGATTTATTTAGATGGGGGTCTGTCCCCGGAGTTAGTATTTAGATGGGGGTCTGTTCTCGTCAGGTATTTGTAATAGGGGTATTATCAGGGTATAATTAGATGGGGGTCTGTCCCCGGGGATGTATTTAGATGGGGGTCTGTCCCCGGGGATGTATTTTGATGGCGGTCTGTCCCCGGGGATGTATTTAGATGGGGGTCTGTCCATGGGGATGTATTTAGATGGCGGTCTGTCCCCGGGGATGTATTTCGATGGGGGTCTGTCCCCGGGGATGTATTTAGATGGCGGTCTGTCCCCGGGGATGTATTTAGATGGGGGTCTGTCCACGGGGATGTATTTAGATGGCGGTCTGTCCCCGGGGATGTATTTAGATGGGGGTCTGTCCCCGGGGATGTATTTGTAACAGGGGTTTTATAAGGGTATAATTAGATGGGGGTCTGTCCCCGGGGGGTAGTTAGTTGGGAGTTTGTCCCCGGTGGGTATCCAGATGGGAGTCTGTTATTGGCGGGGTATTTAGATGGGAGTCTGTTCCTGGGGCGGTATTTAGATGGGATTGGTCCTGGGGGGCTATCTAGATGGGAGTCTGCTCCTGGGGGTGTATCTATATGGGACTCGGTCCTGGGGGGTATCTCGATGGGTTGTCTTGTAACAGGGGGAAGGGGATAATTTGATGGGGTTCTGTTGCTGGGGGGGGGTGGAGTCTGTTCCTGGAGGGGATATTTAAATGGGAGGCTGTTCCTGGGGGGATATTTAGATGGGAGTCTGTTCCTGTGGGGGGTTATCGAGATGGGACTCGGTCCTGGGGGGTATCTAGATGGGAGTCTGTTCCTGGGGGCGTATCGAGATGGGACTCGGTCCTGGGGGGATATCTAGATGGGACTCGGTCCTGGGGGGGTATCTAAATGGGACTCGGTCCTGGGGGGGGGTATCTAGATGGGAGTCTGTTCCTGGGGGGGTATCCAGATGGGACTCGGTCCTGGGGGGGTGGTATCCAGATGGGACTCGGTCCTGGGGGGTGTATCTAGATGGGACCCGGTCCTGGGGGGGTATCTAGATGGGAGTCTGTTCCTGGGGGGTATCTAGATGGGACTTGGTCCTGGGGGGGGGGTATCTAGATGGATTGTCTTGCAACAGGTGGATGGGGATAATTAGATGGGGTCTGTTCCTGGGTCTGTTGATAGTGAGGGTATTAGATGGGGGTCAGTTCACAGGAGATATCAGATAGGGGTCTGTAGATGAGGATTATTTAGAATGGGTGGGGGTCTGTACAAAAGGGGAATGTTATCCGGCGTGGGGGGTGGGGGGGAAATATTGCAGGGGATAAAATTTACATCGTGGATATAAATTGCGTTTGGAGGAAATTTTGCAGGCGGGCGGAGGGGGGGGTGAAATTGCGGGGAATAAAATTGCGGGGGGGGAAATTGCGGGGAGGGAAATTGCGGGGGGGGAAATTGCGGGGGGGGAAATTGCGGGGGGGAAAATTGCAGGGGGGAAAATTGCGGGGGGAAAATTGCGGGGGGGCGAAATTGCGGGGGGGAAATTTGCAGGGGGGGAAATTGCAGGGGGAAAATTGCAGGGGCGAAAATTGCAGGGGGGGTAAATTGCAGGGGGGTAAATTGCAGGGGGGGGAATTGCAGGGGGGTAAATTGCAGGGGGATAAAATTGCGGGGGGATAAAATTGCTGGGGGGAAATTGCAGGGGGGGAAATTGCGGGGGGATGAAATTGCAGGGGGTGAAATTGCGGGGGGATAAAATTGCGGGGGGATGAAATTGCGGGGGGATGAAATTGCGGGGGGATGAAATTGCGGGGGGTTAAAATTGCGGGGGGGGGAATTGCGCGGGGATAAAATTGCGTGCGGATAAAATTGCGTGGGGATAAAATTACCGAAGGGATAAAATATCCGGGGGGATAAAATTGCGGGGGGGGGGTGGAAATTGCGGGGGGGGGGTAATTGCGGGGGGATAAAATTGCGGGGGGGATAAAATTGCGGGGGGGGAAATTGCGGGGGGTTAAAATTGCGGGGGGGGAAACTGCGGGGGGGGGAAACTGCGGGGGTGAAATTTACCGGGGGTGGGAATTGCGGGGGGTGGGGGGAATTGCGGGGGGGGTAATTACGGGGGGTTTTAAATTGCGGGGGGGGGATTGTGGGGGGGGGGAATTGCGTGGGGATAAAATTGCGTGGGGATAAAATTACCGGGGGGATAAAATTACCGGGGGATAAATTTGCGGGGGGGGGAAATTGCGGGGGGGGGGCGTTAAATTGCGGGGGGGGGGAATTGTTGGGGGGAAATTGCGTGGGGATAAAATTGCGTGGGGATAAAATTACCGGGGGGATAAAAATTACCGGGGGGATAAAATTGCGGGGGGGGGGGGAATTGCGGTGGGGGGGGAAATTGCCGGGGGGGGAAATTATAGCGGGGGGGTATATTGCCGGGGGGGGAAATTATAGCGGGGGGGGGGGGAATATGCCGGGGGGGAATATGCGGGGGGGGGAATATGCGGGGGGGGAATATGCGGGGGCGGTATTATTGCGGGGGGCGGTATAATTGCGGGGGGGGGGATGAACTGTGGGGGGGATATAATTGCTGGGGGGGGGAGAAATAGAGAAAGACAGAAAGTCAGAAATAGAGAAAAGGCAGAGAGTCAGAAATAGAGAAAAGACAGAAATAGAGAAAAGACAGAGAGTCAGAAATACAGAAAAGACAAAGTCAGAAAAAGACAGAGTCAGGAATAGAGAAAAGACAAACTCAGAGAAATAGAGAAAAGACAGAAAGTCAGAAATACAGAAAAGACAGAAGGTCAGAAATAGAGAAAAGACAGACATCGAAAAAAGACAGACATGGAGAAAAGACAGACATAGAGAAAAGACAGAGAGTCAGAAATACAGAAAAGACAAAGTCAGAAAAAGACAGAGAGTCAGAAATAGAGAAAAGACAAAGTCAGAGAAATAGAGAAAAGCCAGAAAGTCAGAAATACAGAAAAGACAGAAGGTCTGAAATTGAGAAAAGGCAGAAATAGAGAAAAGACAGAGAGTCAGAAATAGAGAAAAGACAAAGTCAGAAAAAGACAGAGGGTCAGAAATAGAGAAAAGACAAACTCAGAGAAATACAGAAAAGACAAAGTCAGAAAAAGACAGAGAGTCAGAAATAGAGAAAAGACAAACTCAGAGAAATACAGAAAAGACAGAAAGTCAGAAATACAGAAAAGACAGAAGGTCAGAAATAGAGAAAAGAGAGTCAGAAATGGAGAAAAGACAGAAAGTCAGAAATAGAGAAAAGACAGAGAGTCAGAAATAGAGAAAAGACAAAGTCAGAAATAGAGAAAAGACAGAGAGTCAGAAATGGAGAAAAGGCAGAGAGTCAGAAATACAGAAAATACAGAGAGTCAGAAATACAGAAAAGACAGAGAGTCAGAAATACAGAAAAGACAAACTCAGAGAAATACAGAAAAGACAGATAGTCAGAAATACAGAAAAGACAGAGAGTCAGAAAAAGACAGAAATATAGAAAAGACAGAAAGTCAGATATAGAGAAAAGACAAAGTCAGAAATACAGTAGAAAGAAAGTCAGAGGAATAGAGAATAGGCCGAAAGAGACACAGAAAAAGAGGAGGGAGAAAAGTGGAGGGAAAGAACTGTGACACAAAGAAATTGCAGGCAGCAAAGAGACAGACAGAAAGCCAGTGAGAAAGGCACACAGAGTATCACAGAGAGATTGAGAGAGAGAAAGACAAAGAAATCCATTGAAACAGAAAGACACACAATCATTCAGAGAGAAACAGAGAGAGAGAGAAACACAAAGTGAGAGGGAGAGATGGAGGAACACAGAGGGAGAGAGAGAAAAAAAAGAGAGCGAGAGAGAGAAAAAAAAGAGAGGGAGAGAAACACAGAGCGAGAATCGAGAGACAGAAACACACAGAGAGAGAAACACAGAGAGAGAGAAACAGACAGAGAGAGTAACAGAGAGAGATTGAGAGAGATTGAGGAACATAGAGAGAGAATCAGAGAGAGAAATAGACACAGAGAGATTGAAAGAGAGAGATTGAGGCAAAAGGAGAGAGAAAGGCAGAGAGGAACAATAAAGATGTGATACTCACCATCCCACACGGTCTGCGCTCCATCATTGGACTCTAACACCTTCCCTCCATCAGCTCCTCCATGGGGAAAAGATCCTGGAGAGGGAGATTGGGGTGGGAATTGGAGACAAGGGTCAGGACTGGGACAGAGAGAGCAGGGGATTCAGACTGGACTCTCTCTCTCACACACACACACACACACACACTGTAAGCAGCTTGCAATTCACCTGGGCACAGAGACACAGAGACTGAGATACAGAAACTCACCTTCACAAACCAGCCGCATGGAAAGAAAGAATGGAGGCTGATGTTGTCCTAATATATCCCAGAACCTGTCACTCAAAACAGACAGTCCACCCCAAATACAGCTCACCCAACCAGCTCTCAGCTTCCTTCATCTGGACACTGCCTCCCAGGTATGGGACAGTCCAAGGTGAGTCTCTGTGTAAACAGGGAATGGGGGAGAGAGGGATATTCCAGCCATATCCCAAATGGACCTTTCCAGAAAGAAACCTGTCTGTCTGTCTGTCTCTCTCTCCCTCCCCCAAAAACCTCATTAACAGAACAGAAAAACTGCTGTCATTTAAAACCTGGAGGGGCTGGTTTGGATAATGGCCATTTAACACTAATTGTATTAAATGTCTTCCACTATTCACCTCCAGTTAACAGAAAGTTCAGAAAATGACTGAAAATGTCTCACTGCAGTTACCTTGAAATTCTGGCAATCAGTTTTTGCTGGAGAGGCCTGTTTGACTGCAGTATAAACAGGCAGTTTTTATTCAGATTTTCAATTCCACTGTCTTTCAAACTAAACTCGAGCCCGGTTAATGATGCAGCCAAGAGAACTTTAACAACTGGTGACATTTCACACAATTCTCACCCATATTTACAGTTTTATTTCTCAATGACACTTTGCACATTATTTGCTGCTGCTGTATTTATGCATTAGGCTGTAATCAATTAAAAATACCTTCTTAATATTTACCAGTTTAATGTTACAAGGGTTTACAAAGCTGGGAAATGGACATTTAACACAAATTGTATTAAAGATATTCCACTTGTCACCTCCAGTTTATATAATGCTCAGCGAGAACGACTTCCACATTCTGACAAAGAGTTTTTTGCTGCTGTAATAAAGTGTCACTTGTTTGCATTTGCTTCCTGACTGTTTCTTTCCTCTGCTCTCCTGGGGGATTCAGAGGGATTAATGTTCATTTTTTGTCCACATTCAGGAGGTTACAGCTCCTCTGCGGTTGCAGTCCTGGAGAAATTAATTGTATTCAAAATCTTTCCCTCAGTTTGGCGACGTGAGAAGAGACAGTTTACACTAGCAGAGGGGAGAAACTATTATGCAGGGAGTTATTCTGGTCTGAAATTCACTGACAGGTTTCTGAAAGCAGATTCAAAATTAACTTTCAAAAGACAATCGGATCAAAACTTCAAGGGCTCTGAGTAAAACGACAGAAGATACCAGCATAGAAAGAGAAGTGAGAGAGAGAGAGAGATGTCATAACGTTAGTGATGAAGAACTCAACACAACTTTTTCAGAGAGTTTTGATTTGTGAATGATTGTTTGAGTTTAATTTGATGCTGTTGTTTTATTTATAAATTATCTTTAATCACTAAAAATACGTTTCCAAACAGTTTAATGTTACAAGTGTTTACATAGTAGGAAGATAGCCATTTAACACAAATTGTATTGAAATTATTTCATTCAGCATCTCAAGTTTACAGAAAGTAACCTCCTCAAACTTTTGGAAACTTTCAAACTCAGTAACACATAATCTCCCATCAGCAATGGCTCAGCATCTCCAACTGCTGGTGTCCCTCTCTCACTGCAGTTACTGTCTCCCCTCTCACCATCTCCATCTGCTGGTGTCCCTCTCTCACTGCAGTAACGGCCCTCCTCTCACCATCCCCATCTGCTGGTGTCCCTGTCTCACTGCAGTAACGGCCCCCCTCTCAGCATCTCCATCTGCTGGTGTCCCTGTCTCACTGCAGTTATTGTACCCCCCTTTCACCATCTCCATCTGTTCCAGTCTGCTCCTCAATGTGCACCGATCGGGATACAGTTTGCACATTCCTCTGGGGCATCTTTCCATTTTAACTCGCCAAGTGAAATCATAAAATGGTATAGCAGAGCATTTAGAAAAATTCAAGGTAATCAGGCAGAGTCAACATGGTGCTGTGAAAGTGAAATCATGTTTAACCAATTTATTTGAGTTCTTTCAGGGAGCTGAATGTGCTGTGGATAAAGGAGAATGGGTGGATGTATTGTCTGTAGATTTCGAGAAAGCATTTAATAAGGTGCCTAATCAAAGGTTATTGCAGAAAATAAAGCTCATGGTTTTGGAGTAACGTATTGGCATTCATAGAAAATTAGATAGCGAACAGGAAACAGAGAGTAGGCATAAATGGATCATTTTCTGGTTGGCATGATGGACCGAGTGGTGTGTACCGACTGACAGAGAGAGGGATTGTCAAGGGATGGGGAAGGCAGATGAAGAGACAGAGAGAGAGAGGCAGAGATATAAGGAGAGAGAGGGAAAGACAGGAAGGGAAAGACAGATGGAGAGACAGAGATAGAGACAAACAGAGAAGGAGAGAGATGGAGTGACATGGAGGGAAGGATAGATGGAGGGATAGAGCGACAGAGAGAGAGATAGAAATAGAGAGAGGGAGTGACAGAGGGAGGGAAAAACAGATGGAGGGACAGAGTGAGAGACAGAGAGAGATGGAGTGACAGGGAGGGACGGACAGATGGAGGGATAGAGAGAGAGGCAGAGATAGGAGAAGAGAGAGGGAGTGACAGAGAGGTTTCATAAAAATCTATCAAACTCAGATTTAAAAATTAACAAGTGTCTCAGCATCAATTGTTGATTGTGGAAGAGAGTTCCAAACTGATACCACACCTGGTGTGTTGAAGTGTTTCTTCATTTCACTCCTGAAAGGTTTTTATACTCGGTTTATATTTTTAGACTATGCCCCCATGTTCTAGACTCCGCAGCCAGTGGGAATTGTTACTCTCTGTCTACCCTATCAGTTTCCCTCATTAATTATTATTAATCCCTGATTATTCCCTTTCCCTTATTCCCTTGAAAACAATGATCAAATCACACCTGAGCCTTCAGAATTCCAGGGATACAAAGTAAAGCTCCAGCTACACTGTCCCATTAAATATTCCCAAGCCAAGCACAATGTTGGGTTTGACACAGAGTAAAGTTCCCTCTACACTGTCTTTCTTTTCAAAAGAAAAGAAAAAGACACTGTCCCATCACACACTCCCAGGGCAGGAACATAATGGGGTGGATACAGAGTGAATCTCACTCTACACTGCCAGATAGAGACAGAGAGAGAGACAGAAAGAGAGAAACAGAGAGACATGGACTGACAGGGTGACTGACAGAGAAAGAAGGATACTTCACAGGGGATACTGGAAGAGGAGGATGCAATTCAACCCCACAATCCTGTTCTGGCATCCAATGTGATCTTGGCTGATCTGTGATCAAACTTACACCATATATCCTGCCTTTGCCCCTTATCTCTTAATACCTTTGGTTAACAAGAATCTATCAATCACAGATTTAAAAATTAACCAATATACCAGCAAGAAATTTGCACAACATATATCATGAGGGTGTGATGGCTCCCACAGTGGAATAGCTTGCCGGATGTTTAAAATGGAGGCTGTTCCTTCTGGATCATCAAACGTATCTGCCTGTGCCCCAACTTCATCTACATTTCCCCCTCTGCCGATGTTTTTTTCTCTCCGTATCTATCTCTTTCTGTTTGAGTACACAGCAGTGAAGGATTACATCAAATTAATATATCTTACATTATCCTTTTCATCCACCTCAACAATCTCCCTCTCTCCAACCTTGTCCCTCTCTACAGCACTCTCTCTGCCTTCATAACTAACCCTCTCTCCCTCTGTCTCTCTCCTCGTGTCAGAGATAGCAAGAGAGAGAGACAGAGAGAGTGGCAGAGACAGAGAGAGAAGGAGAGATTGGGAGAGACAGAGAGGGAAAGGCAGTTGGAGACAGAGAGAGAGAGAGGGGCAGAGATGGAAGGAGAGAGAGGGAGTGACAGGGAGGGAATGACAGATGGAAAGACAGAGAGAGAGAGACAGTGGTAGAAGGAGAGAGAGGGAGAGACAGAGAGGGAAAGACAGATGGAGAGAAAGAGAGAGAGGCAGAGATGGAAGGAGACAGAGGGCGTGACAGGGAGGGAAAGACAGATGGAGGGACAGAGAGAGAGACAGAGATAGAAGGAGAGAGAGGGAGAGACAGAGAGGGAAAGACAGATGGAGGGACAGAGCGAGAGAGAGAGTGGCAGAGATGGAAGGAGGGAGAGGGAGTGTCAGGGAGGGAGAGACAGATGGAGGGACAGGGAGAGAGAGACAGGGAGAGAAATGGAGTGACAGGGAGGGAAGGACAGATGGAGGGATAGAGAGACAGAGACAGAGATAGAAGGAGAGAGATGGAGTGATGGGTGGGGTGTGGGAAGACAGATGGAGGGACAGGGAGAGAGGCAGAGATAGAACGAGTGAGAAGGAGTGATAGGGAGGGAAATACAGATGGAAAGACATAGAGAAAGACAGAGATAGGAGAGCGAGGGAGTGACAGGGAGGAAAAGACGGATGGAGGGACAGAGTGAGAGAGAGAGAGTGACAGAGAAGGAGAAAGGGGCTGACAGAGGGAAAAACAGATGGCGGGACAGAGAGAGATACAGAGATAGAAGGAGAGAGAGGGAGTGTCAGAGAGGGAAAGACTGATGGAGGGACAAAGTGAGGGACAGAGAGAGAAGGAGAGAGTTGGAGCGACAGGGAGGGAGGGACAGATAGAGGGATAGAGAGAGAGAGACAGAGATAGAAGGAGAGAGAGGGAGTGACATGGGGGGAAAGACAGATGGAGGGACAGAGAGAAATAAGGAGGGAGAGGGAGAGACAGAGAGAAATAGAGTGGGAGTGACAGAGAGGGAAAGACAAATGGTGGAACAGAGAGAGAGACAGAGATAGAAGGAGAGAAAGGGGGCAACAGAGAGGGAAAGGCAGATGGAGGGACAGAGAGAGAGGCAGAGACAGAGAGAGAAGGAGAGTGTGGGTGAGACAGAGAGGGAAAGGCAGTTGGAGAGACAGAGAGAGAGAGAGAGAGGCAGAGATGGAAGGAGAGAGAGGGAGTGACAGGAAGGGAAAGACATATGGAAAGACAGAGAGAGAGAAACAGAGAGGGAAAGACAGATGGAGGGACAGAGAGAGAGACATAGAGAGAAGGAGAGAGAGGGAGTGTCAGGGAGGGAAAGACAGATGGAGGGACAGAGAGAGACAGACAGGGAGAGAAATGGAGTGACAGCGAGGGAAGGACAGATGGAGGGATAGAGAGATAGTGACAGAGATAGAAGGAGAGAGATGGAGTGATGGGTGGGGTGTGGGAAGACAGATGGAGGGACAGGGAGAGAGGCAGAGATGTAACGAGTGAGAGGGAGTGATAGGGAGGGAAATACAGATGGAAAGTCAGAGAGAAAGACAGAGTTAGGCGAGCGAGGGAGTGACAGGGAGGGAAAGACGGATGGAGGGACAGAGTGAGAGAGAAGTAGAGACAGAGAAGGAGAAAGGGGCTGACAGAGGGAAAAACAGATGGAGGGACAGAGAGAGATACAGAGATAGAAGGAGAGAGAGGGAGTGTCAGAGAGGGACAGACTGATGGAGGGACAAAGTGAGGGACAGAGAGAGAAGGAGAGAGATGGAGTGACAGGGAGGGAGGGACAGATGGAGGGATAGAGAGAGAGAGACAGAGATAGAAGGAGAGAGAGGGAGTGACAGAAAGGGAAAGACAGATGGAGGGACAGCGAGAGAGAGAGAGACAGAGGAAGAGGCAGAGACAGAGATAGAAGGAGCGAGAGGGAGTGACATGGGGGGAAAGACAGATGGAGGGACAGAGAGAGAGAAGGAGGGAGAGGGAGAGACAGAGAGAAAGAGATTGGGAGTGACAGAGAGGGAAAGACAAATGGTCGAACAGAGAGAGAGAGTCAGAGATAGAAGGAGAGAGAAGGAGTGACTGGGAGGGTAAGGCAGTTGGAGAGACAGAGAGAGAGAGAGAGAGGCAGAGATGGAAGGAGAGAGAGGGAGTGACAGGAAGGGAAAGACATATGGAAAGACAGAGAGAGAGAGACAGAGATAGATGGAGAGAGAGGGAGAGACAGAGAGATGGAGAGAGCGGGAGAGACAGAGAGGGAAAGACAGATGGAGGGACAGAGAGAGAGAGACAGAGAGAGAAGTAGAGAGAGAGTGTGTCAGGGAGGGAGAGACAGAGAGAGAGAGAGAGGGAGATAAATGGAGTGACAGGGAGGGAAGGACAGATGGAGGGATAGAGAGATAGAGACAGAGATAGAAGGAGAGAGATGGAGTGATGGGTGGGGTGTGGGAAGACAGATGGAGGGACAGGGAGAGAGGCAGAGATTGAACGAGTGAGAGGGAGTGATAGGGAGGGAAATACAGATGGAAAGACAGAGAGAAAGACAGAGATAGGAGAGAGAGGGAGTGACAGGGAGGGAAAGACGGATGGAGGGACAGAGTGAGAGAGAAGTAGAGAGAAGGAGTGACAGAGAAGGAGAGAGTGGTTGACAGACGGAAAACAGATGGAGAGTCAGAGAGAGATACAGAGATAGAAGGAGAGAGAGGGAGTGTCAGGGAGGCAAAGACAGACAGAGGGACAGACTGAGAGACAGAGAGAGATGGAGTGACAGAAAGGGAAGGACTGATGGAGGGATAGAGAGAGAGAGAGAGATAGAAGGACATTGAGGGAGTGACAGAGAGGGAAAGACAGATGGAGAGACAGAGAGAGGCAGAGATGGAAGGAGAGAGAGGGAGTGATAGAAAGGGAAATACAGATGGAGAGAGAGAGAGAGAGAAACAGAGATAGAAGGAGAGAGATGGAGAGACAGAGAGGGAAAGTCAGATGGAGGGACAGGGAGAGAGACAGAGATAGGAGGAGAGAGATGGAGTGACAGGGAGGGAAGGACAGATGGAGGGATAGAGAGTGAGAGGAGATCGATGGACAGACATAGAGAGGAAAGACAGATGGAGAGACAGAGATAGAGAGGCAGAGATGGACGGAGATAGAGGGAGTGACAGGGAGAGAAAGACAGATGGAAAGACAGAGGGAGAGAAAGGGAGAGAAAGGGAGAGAAGGAGAGAGATGGAGTGACAGAGAGGGAAGGATAGGTGGAGGGATAGAGAGCGAGAGACATAGATAGAAGGAGAGAGAGGGAGTGACAGGTGGTGGGGGGGGGGATACAGATGGAGGGACCGAGAGAGAGGGAAGGAGAGAGAGGGATCTACAGAGAGAAGGAGAGAGGGATTGGCAGAGAGGGAAAGACAGTTGAAGGAACAGAGAGCGAGACAGAGATAGAAGGAGAGCGAGGGAGTGACCGAGAGGGAAAGACAGATGGAGGGACAGAGAGAGAGGCAGAGACAGAGAGAGAAGGAGGGAGAGGGCGTGACAGAAAGGGAAAGACAGATGGAGAGACAGAGAGAGAGACACACACAGATAGAAGGAGAGAGAGGGTGTGACAGGTGGTGGGGGGGGGGGGTGGGGATACAGATGGAGGGACCAAGAGAGAGGGAAGGAGAGAGAGGGATAGACAGAGAGAAGGAGAGAGGGATTGGCAGAGAGGGCAAGACAGTTGGAGGAACAGAGAGCGAGACAGAGATAGAAGGAGAGAGACGGAGTGACCGAGAGGGAAAGACAGATGGAGGGACAGAGAGAGAGGCAGAGACAGAGAGAGAAGGAGAGAGAGGGCGAGACAGAAAGGGAAAGACAGATGGAGAGACAGAGAGAGAGAGAGACACAGAAAGAAGGAGAGAGAGGGAGAGACAGAGAGGAAAAGGCAGATGGAGGGGCAGACAGAGAGAGATTAAGAGAGAGTTACAGAGAGAGAGATAGAATGAGAAAGCCATAGAGACAGAGAGGGAAAGACAGAAGGAGGGACAGAGAGAGAGACAGAGAGAGTGGCAGAGACAGAGATAGATGGAGAGAGAGTGAGTGTCAGGAGGAGGGGGAGAGGGAGATGGAGGGGGGAGAGACAGACAGATGGAGAGAGACAGACAGATAGATGGAGAGACAGACAGATAGAGGGAGAAACAGACAGATAGAGGGAGAGACAGACAGATAGAGGGCGAGAGTGAGATAGAGGGGGAGAGTGAGATGGAAGGGCAGAGGGAGAGAGAGGGGCAGAGGGAGAGAGAGGGGCAGAGGGAGATATAGGGGGGCAGAGGGAGAGAGAGAGGGGAGAGGGAGGTATAGGGGAGAGGAAGAGAGAGCGGGAGAGGGAGAAAGTGAGATAGAGGGCGAGAGACAGATCGAGGGGGAGTGGGAGATAGATGGGGGAGAGGGAGATGGGGGGGAGAGGGAGAGAGTGCAGGAGAGGGAGAGAGGGAGATAGAGGGGGAGAGTGAGATAGAGGGGGAGAGGGAGATATTAGGGGTGAGTGAGATAGTTGGGGGAGAGACAGATAGAGGGGACGAGTGAGATAGAGGGGACGATTGAGATAGAGGGGGTGTGTGAGATAGAGGGTGTGTGTGAGATAGAGGGGTTGTGTGAGATAGAGGCTGAGTGTGAGATAGAGGGGGAGAGGGAGATAGAGGGGGAGAGGGAGATAGAGGGGGTAGGGAGATAGATGGGGAGAGGGAGATAGAGGGGGAGAGGGAGATAGAGGGGGAGAGGCAGATCGAGGGGGAGCGGGAGATAGAGGGGGAGAGGGAGATAGAGGGGAGAGGGAGATAGATGGGGAGAGGGAAATAGAGGGGGAGAGGGAGATAGAGGGGGAGAGGCAGATAGAGGGGGAGAGTGAGATAGAGGGGATGAGTGAGATCGAGGGGATGAGTGAGATCGAGGGGATGTGTGAGATCGAGGGGATGTCTGAGATCGAGTGGGAGAGGGAGATAGAGGGGCAGAGGGAGATAGAGGGGGAGAGGGAGATAGAGGGGGTGAGGGAGATAGAGGGGGAGAGGGAGGTTGGAGAAGGAGATAGAGGTTGGAGAAGGAGATAGAGGGTGGAGACGGAGATAGAGGGTGGAGACGGAGATAGAGTGGGAGAGGGAGATAGAGGGGGAGAGGGAGAGAGATGGTGGAGATGGAGATAGAGGGTGGAGACGGAGATAGAGGGTGGAGACGGAGATAGAGGGGGAGAGATGGATGGGGTAGAGGGTGGTGAACCTGTGGAATTCTCTACCGCAGAAGGCAGTGGAGGCCAAGTCATTAAATATATTCATGGAGGAGAGAGATCTATTTCTTAATGTCAAAGGGATCAAGGGGTATGGGGAGAAGGTGGGAACTGAATTAGACCATCGGTCATGATCTTTATTGAATGATGGAGCAGGCCCAAAGGGCCGAATGGCCTGCTCCTGCTCCTATTTGCTATATTTCTATGAGAGAGGCGGATTGAGAGAGGGAGAGAGAAGGAGAAACAGAGAGAGAAGGAGAGATAGAGATGTAGCGAGGTGTCCCTGATATCCTCTCTCTCTAACACACACACATCCAGACACACACAGACACATACATAAAGCGACACACAGAGACACACACACACAGACAGATTTTACAATCCACACTGATGTCACTAAAAATGACCAACAGAACCTCAGTAACAATCCCCAGTGTCTGCCCAGTCCTGAGAGAGACAGAGAGAGAGATAGGGCAGTGACAGAGAAAGACAGTGAAAGAGGGAGGACAAAACAGCTTGTAGGAGAAACTTTACATTTATTTGTGTTCCACAGATTTTATTATAAATTGAAAGGGACTGGACACTGGAAAAGCTGTCAACACACAACAACAACACTGAGAGACTTTAGATGTGAGGGAAGGGGAGACACACTTTAAAATCCACACTGATGTAAGTAAAAATCCCCAAACACAACCTCAGCAACAATCCCCATTATCTGCCCAGTCCTGTATTGTGGGTTTCTTCTTTGGCCTCCTTATCTCGAGAGACAATGGGTAAGTGCCTGGAGGTGGTCAGTGGTGTGTGGGGCAGCGCCTGGAGTGGCTGCAAAGGCCAATTCCAGAGTGACAAGCTCTTCCACAGGTGCTGCAGAGAAATGTGATTGTCGGGGCTGTTACACAGTTGGCTCTTCCCTTGCGCCTCTGTCTTTTTTGTGGGTTTAGTGTGAGGGTTTGAGGGGGGAGGGTTGGATCAGTGTTTGATATTTTGAAACTGCAGGGAAAGAATGAAAGTTTTAAAATGAACTAAGAGATGGCTGAAAGCATTGCTGTGCTGGGATTAACATAAAATGGACTGTAAAAGTCAGGAAGGTCCTGTCCTGGGATTAACATATCAATGGACAGGCCCGCTCCCCCGCCCCCGAGGCAGGAGATTGAGAGACAGCCCAACAAGTCAGTTTGTTCAATGGTGAAGCCTCTGTGAATAATTTACTGTATCTACAGAACACTCAAGTCTCCACCTGTTCACCTACTCTCTTCACTTCATCGACAATACATGGAATAAACAGGATCGAAAGCTACTTCCAGACAAACCTCACGATCATTGAAATTCCTTCTCCTGGAATTATAAAGTAATCTGTTAGAATGTGGGATTGTTTAATTAATAAAACACCAACATCAGCACTGCAGCTGATAATCTACAGATAAATGGAAAGACTCTTGATACCAACTGATCGAGTGAAAACCAGTAAAACATCACATCAATACTTTCTATTTTACAATGTAGTCCAGTGACAGTGAAGGTCCACAGTGAAGCAGAGAAGGAGAAGTGAAAGTGTCAGCAGCAAACTCAGTTCAGTAGCCAGACTTCTGAAGCAGTGTCAGACACACACAGAATGAAATAATATTTGATAACAGTGATAATCAATAAACACATTGAAATCCCAGTTAAACTGAGCCATGTTATTGGGGAGGGAGGACATTGTTGGGGGTCTGTACAAAAGGGGAATGTTATCCGGGGGGGGGGGGAGGAATATTGCAGGGGATAAAATTTACATCGTGGATATAAATTGCGGTTGGAGGAAATTTTGCCGTGGGGGGGGGATAATTGCGGGGGGAAAATAATTGCGGGGGGGGATAAATAGCGGGGGGGATAAATTGCGGGGGGGGGATACATTGCGGGGGGGGGATATATTGCGGGGGGGTGATATATTGCGGGGGGGGATATATTGCGGGGGGAATAATTGCGGGGGGGATAATTGCGGGGGGGGATAATTGCGGGGGGGAATAATTGCGGGAGGGGAATAATTGCGGGGGGGATAAATTGAAGGGGGGATAAATTGCAGAGTGGGATATATTGCGGGGGGGATATGTTGCGGGGGTATATATTGCGGGGGGGATATATTGCGGGGGGGATAATTGCGGGGGGGTATAATTGCGGGGGGGAAATAATTGCGGGAGGGGAATAATTGCGGGGGGGATAAATTGAAAGGGGGATAAATTGCGGGGTGGGATATATTGCGGGGGGATATGTTGCGGGGGGGATATATTGCGGGGGGGATATATTGCGGGGGGGAATAATTGCCAGGGGGAATAATTGCGGGGGGGGATAATTGCGGGGGGGATAATTGCGGGGGGGATATATTGTGGGGGGGAATAATTGCGGGGGGGATAATTGCGGGGGGGGGGTATAATTGCCGGGGGGGGATAATTGCGGGGGGGGCAATAATTGCGGGGGGGGAAAAATTGCGGGGTGGGATATATTGTGGGGGGGGATAATTGCGGGGGGGGATAATTGCGTGGGGGATAATTGCGGAGGGGGATAATTGCGGGTGGGGAATAATTGCGGGAGGGGAATAATTGCGGGGGGGATAAATTGAAGTGGGGATAAATTGCGGGGTGGGATATATAGCCGGGGGGATATGTTGCAGGGGGGATATATTGCGGGGGGGATATATTGCGGGGGGGTATAATTGCGGGGGGAAATAATTGCGGGGGGGATAATTGCGGGGGGGATAATTGCGGGGGGGGATATATTGTGGGGGGGAATAATTGCGGGGGGGATAATTGCGGGGGGGGATAATTGCGGGGGGGAGTAATTGCGGGGGGGGCATAATTGTGGGGGGGATAATTGCGGGGGGGATATATTGTGGGGGGGGAATAATTGCGGGGGGGGATAATTGCGGGGGGGATAATTGCGGGGGGGGAATAATTGCGGGGGGGGCATAATTGACGGGGGGGATAATTGCGGGGGGGGGAATAATTGCGGGGGGGAATAATTGCGGGGGGGGATAAATTGCGGGGGGGGATATATTGCGGGTGGGGATAATTGCCTGGGGGGGATAATTGCGGGGGGGGATAATTGCGGGGGGGATAATTGCGGGGGGGGGTAATTGCGGAGGGGGATAATTGCGGTTGGGGAATAATTGCGGGAGGGGAATAATTGCGGGGGGGGATAAATTGAAGTGGGGATAAATTGCGGGGTGGGATATATTGCGGGGGGGATATGTTGCGGGGGGATATATTGCGGGGGGAAATATTGCGGGGGGTATAATTGCGGGGGGGAATAATTGGGGGGGATAATTGCGGGGGGGGATATATTGTGGGGGGGAATAATTGCGGGGGGGATAATTGCGGGGGGGGATAATTGCGGGGGGGGATAAATTGATGTGGGGATAAATTGCGGGGTGGGATATATTGCGGGGGGGATATGTTGCGGGGGGAGAATAATTGCGGGGGGGATAATTGCGGGAAGGGGAATAATTGCGGGGGGGGATAAATTGAAGTGGGGATAAATTGCGGTGTGGGATATATTGCGGGGGGAGATATGTTGCGGGGGGGATATATTGCGGGGGGGGATATATTGTGGGGGGTATAATTGCGGGGGAGAATAATTGCGGGGGGGAATAATTTCGGGGGGGATAATTGCGGGGGGGGATAATTGCGGGGGGGATATATTGTGGGGGGGAATAATTTCGGGGGGGATAATTGCGGGGGGGGGATAATTGCGGGGGTGGAATTATTGCGGGGGGGCATAATTGCCGGGGGGGATAATTGCGGGGGGGGGGGGGATAATTGCCGGCGGGGGAGTAATTGCGGGGGGGGGGGATAATTGCGGGGGGGAATAATTGCGGGGGGGCATAATTGCCGGGGGGGATAATTGCGGGGGGGGGGAATAATTGCGGGGGGGAATAGTTGCGGCGTGGGGGGATAAATTGCGGGGGGGGGCATAAATTGCGGGGTGGGATATATTGCGAGTGGGGATAATTGCCTGGGGGGGATAATTGCGGGGGGGGATAATTGCCGGGGGGTATAATTGCCGGGGGGGGAATAATTGCGGGGGGCGGGATAATTGCGGGTGGGATAATTGCGGGGGGGGATAATTGCGGGGTGGGATATATTGCGGGGTGGGATATATTGCAGGGGGGTATATTGCGGGGGGGAAAATTGCGGGGGGGAATAATTGCGGGGGGATAATTGCGGGGGGGAATAATTGCGGGGGGGAATAATTGCGGGGGTGGAATAATTGCAGGGGGGGGGAAATTGCGGGGGGGGGGGACAACATTCAGGTTTGGGCCGACCAGTGACAAGTAACATTCACATCACACAAGTGCCAGGCAATGACCATCTGCAACAAGAGAGAATCCAACCACCTCCCCTTGGCATTCAAAGCATTATCCCATCGCTGAATCCCCCAGCGTCAACATCCTGGGGAAACATTGACATCAAACTTAACTGAACGAAACACATCAATAGTTTCTTCACCAACTCTCTGGGACAGAGAGACACAGATAAAGAATGTGAGTAAGCCTTGACAGAACCTCAGTAAATTGTTCCAACCATTGTTAATGATAGAAATCAAGGATTATATTAGATCAAAGGAAGAGGCAGAGAATGTTAGCCCCTTTATAACTATATCCTTTACTTTAGATTGCCTCTCCTCCTTCTTCCGACCTGTGGAGGTGGGAGATGTGGGCATGGTTCTTAATGAATTCTCTGTGTCCGTCTTTATAAAAGAGTGGGAACGATACAGAGATTGTAGTTAAAGAGGAGTGTGAAATATTGGATGAGATAAACAGAGTGAGAGGGGAAATATGAAGGTGTTTGGCAGCTTTGAAAGTGGATAAATGGTCAGGCCTGGATGCATTGGAATCAGTTCAGAGAAGGTTCACTCGGCTGATTCCTGGGATGAAGGGGTGATCTTTGAGGAATGGTGGAACAGGTTGGGCCTATACTCACTGGAGTTTAGAAGAATGAGAGGTGATCTTATTGAAACATACAAGATTCTGAGGGGACTTTTCAGGGCGGATGCTGGGAGGATGTTCCCCTTGTGGGGAAGTCTAGAACTAGGGGGCAGGTACACTGTGGGGTTTGATACAGAGTAAAGCTGCCTCTGTATATGCCTCTCTTTCTCCTCCTCCATCCAGATGGAGAGAGTAACAGTGAGAAAGAAAAGGGATAGATATGGAGAATAAGAGAGAGAGGGAAGGATTGCAATGGGGAGAGAGTACCAGAGAGAAAGAGGAAGAGATTGGGATGGAGAGTGTTGGTTAATGTTCCTGCAAATCTGCGTGCAGCAGCCTCAAAGGTCCCATGCAGGTCCTGTTCCACAATAAATAGCACACGTCTTCAAAGATGCTTCAAAGATTTCAAGGCACAGCTCACGTTAAAAAAATCTGGGCACGCACAACATCTAAATTTTCACGGGAACCTTGGAGCCAACTGCGGAATACATGTTTCTTACCAGCCTGCATAAGGAAGTGCAACCTCTGCAGATACGGTGAAACCAAAAGCAGCTGACCTCAAATGGCAAACTGATGTATGTGGAGTTTTACAAAGGGTCTGAGAGAGGAGAGAGAAACAGACATAGACACACACAGACACAGAAACAAACACACAGAAACACACACACACACACACAGAAACACACAGAAACACACACACACACACACACAGAAACACACACACACAGAAACACACACACACACACACAGAAACACACACACACAGAAATACACACACACACACAGAAACACACACAGAAACACAGACACAGAAACACACACACACAGAAACACACACACAGAAACACAGACACAGAAACACAGACACAGAAACACACAGAAACACACACACACAGAAACACACACAGAGAAACACACACACAGAAACACACAGAAACACACACATACACAGAAACACACACACACACAGAAACAGAGTGACTCAGGGACAGAGCGCGAAAGAAAAATATTTCAATTTTCAAAAGGCATTTGATGAGATCAACCTTCGATTTAAAAATGACAATTGATTTTGCATCAATGTTTGCGTGCAGAAGACACGTTCCAAACGACTACCATCTTTAGCCTGGAGTGGCGGATTTTTACTCAGAGGGTTGTGAATCTTTGGAATTCTCTACCCCAATGGGCTGTGGAAGCTCAGTCTGGGAAAAAGGCATTGAAGTGGATGATCAGCCATGATCGTATTGAATGGCGGAACAGGCTCGATGGGCTGAATGGCCTACTCCTGTTCCCATGTTCCCAAGCTGCTGAAATAGTTTCTCCCAAACTACCCCATCAGTTCCCCTTAATATCTCTACATCTTTGAACAAATCACCTTGATCCTCCTAAATTCCAGGCAATAAAACCCTAGTTTGTGTAATATCACCTCGTAATTTAACCCTTGGAGTCCAGTTATCATTCTGGTAAATCTACACTGCACTCAAATGGACATGGACTCCCCCAAAGTCTCTTTGAACCTCCAGTGTTTCTAGCTTTACACCATTTATAAAGTACTCTGTTCTAGTCTTTTTTTTGCTGACATGGAAATCTAACTACCACAGTTTTGCCCATTTATTTAAGATATTAATATCTCTTTGTAATTTGATGCTTCCAGCTACACTGCTTACAATGCTGCCTATTTTTGTGTCATTGGTAAACTTGGGTATGTTGCATTCTACCTCATCATCTTAAATCATTAATAAATACAGCAAAACTGAGACACACACGGGCTTTGCACTAGTAGACAGGAGTGAATCATTCCAACCTCGAGGCTTTTTAATTCCAGATTTATGTTTTTTTAAAGAAAAAATAGAATTTTAATTCACAACAGCCCTGTGTGGGATTTGAACTCCTGCTTTTTCAATCATCAGCTCAGGCCTTCAAATTAAAACCCATAAAAAGAGATTCATTTTCCTACTGCTGTTGTTTGACTGACTGAGGTTTTGTATATAGTTCCCTTCTCCTCTTCTTCCATGTGTTTGAAGTCTTTGAAGTTTGTCAGACATTGGTAAACTACTTCATGTGGTGTTCTGTAAATACCTTCAATTCTGTGTATCTGCGAGGGACACAATTCAAATTCACACCTTATTGCTTCAACTAAAACCTGCAGGTCCATTCAAACAACTCTATTTCCTGTCTCTGCAAAGATAGCTCACACTTCCACAATGCAGGAATGTCTGAATGGAAACAGCTTTTGACACATTTCCCAACATATTTGCTCACACTTTTCAGGATAAAGCTAAATTCAACTTAGAGATTGCAAGCCCCAAATTGAATCTTTTAGATGTAAAAAGTGACACAAATGAAATCCCAGATCTCTCTGTCCCTGCACTCATTTTAACATTGTACCATTTAGTTTATATCGCTTCTCCTCAGCCTTCCTTCCAAAATGCATCATTTTACCTTTCTCAGCATTGAAGTTAACCTGCTATGTGTCTGACCATTTCACCAGACTGCCTCTATCCTCCTGAAGTCTACTCCTGTTCCCTTCACTGTTTATTACATTGCAAATGGCACAATGTTGAAGTTATGCCCTGTTTCCCCAAGTCTAAGTAAGATAATCAGAGTGTTAGATAGGGTGGATAGTGAGAGTCTTTTTCCTCGGATGGTGATGGCAAACACGAGGGGACATAGCTTTAAGTTGATGGGTGATAGATATAGGACAGATGTTAGAGGTAGTTTCTTTACTCAGAGAGTAGTCGGGGCGTGGAACGCCCTGCCTGCAACAGTAGTAGACTCGCCAACTTTAAGGGCATTTAAGTGGTCATTGGATAGACATATGGATGAAAATGGAATAGTGTAGGTCAGATGGTTTCACAGGTCGGCGCAACATCGAGGGCCGAAGGGCCTGTACTGCGCTGTAATGTTCTAAAAAAAATTCTAAGTCATTCATATATCAATAAGATAAGTGGTCCTAATCAAAACCCCTGGGGAATACCACAATTTACACTCTATACAGTGAGTACAAAAGCAGAGAGGGTGCGCTGAACATTTATAAAGCTCTGGTTAGGTAACAGAGAGGGAGAGTCTGGGATTCAGAGGGTAACAGAAAGGGAGAGACTGGGACTCAGAGGGTAAGAGAGAGGGAGAGACTGGGACTCCGAGGGTAACAGAGAGGGAGAGACTGAGATTCAGATGGTAACAGAGAGGCAGAGTCTGGGATTCAGAGGGTAACAGAGAGGGAGAGTCTGGGATTCAGAGGGTAACAGAGAGGGAGAGACTGGGACTCAGAGGGTAAGAGAGAGGGAGAGTCTGGGATTCAGATGGTAACAGAGAGGGAGAGTCTGGGATTCAGAGGGTAACAGAGAGGGAGAGACTGGGAATCAGAGGGTAACAGAGAGGGAGAGTCTGGGATTCAGAGGGTAACAGAGAGGGAGAGACTGGGACTCAGAGGGTAACAGAGAGGGAGAGTCTGGGACTCAGAGGGTAACAGAGAGTGAGAGACTGGGACTCAGTGGGTAACAGAGAGGGAGAGACTGGGACTCAGAGGGTAACGGAGAGGGAGAGACTGGGATTCACAGGGTAACAGAGAGGGAGTGTCTGGGATTCAGAGGGAAACATAGAGGGAGAGACTGGGATTCAGAGAGAAACAGAGGGGGAGAGACTGGGATTCTGAGGGTAACAGAGAAGAAGAGACTGGTATTCAGAGGGTAACAGAGAGGGAGAGACTGCGATTCAGAGGGTAACAGAGAGGGAGAGTCTGGGATTCAGAGTGTAACAGAGAGGGAGAGACTGGGATTCAGAGGGTAACAGAGAGGGAGAGACTGGGATTCAGAGGGTAACAGAGAGGCAGAGACTGGAATTCAGAGGGTAACAGAGAGGGAGAGACTGGGATTCAGAGGGTAATGGAGAGGGAGAGACTGGAATTCAGAGGGTAACAGAGAGGGAGAGACTGGGATTCAGAGGGTAACGGAGAGGGAGAGACTGGGATTCAGAGGGTAACAGAGAGGGAGACACTGGAATTCAGAGGGGAACAGAGAGGGAGAGACTGGAATTCAGAGGGTAACAGAGGGAAAAATAGAGTTGGTGAGGGCAACACAGAAATTTTGAGACACAGAAAGAGGCCACTTGGCCCATTCTCTCTGTGCCAGCCAATAAACGATCAACCTATTCTAATCCCACCTTCCAGCATTTGGTCCGAGCACTGCAGCTTACCGCACTTGAGTTGCCTATCCAGACTCCTTCTGAATGAGTTGAGGGTCTCTGCCTCAACTACCCTTTCAGGCAGTGAGTTCCAGACCATCACGACCCTCTGGGTGAAAAAAGATTTTCCTCAACTCCCCTCTAATATTTCTACCAATCACTTTGAATCTATGCCCCCTCGTCACTGACCTTTCTGCTATGTTTCTCTGCCCTTCACCTCCACTCTATCTAGGGCACTCAAAATTTTGTACACTGCAATCAGATCTCCCCTCAGCCTTCTCTGTTCCAAGGACAACAACCCCTGCCTATCCTCATAGCTACAGTTCTCCAGTCCTGGCAACATCCGAGAAAATGGGAGAGAGACAAAGTCCCGTGTTCATAACACATGGATAAAGAGGTTAATAATCTGAGCTGTAACTCTGAGAGAGAGACAGAGAGGGAGGGAGAGAGGGAGAAAGAGAGAGAGAGAGGGAGAGAGGGAGGGAGAGATGGTGTGGGGGAGACACAAACTGAGACTTGGCAGAGGCAGCGAAAGAGAGAGAGGGAGAGATAGAGAGGGAGAGACAGAGAGAGAGAGGCATCGAGAGGCAGACAGAGAGCTAGAGAGAGTCAGAGAGAGAGGGAGAGATGGTGTGAGGGAGGGACAAATTAAGACACGGACAGAGGTAGAGAGAGAGAGGGAGAGATAGAGCGAGAGAGAGAAAAAGACAGAGAGGGAGATAGAGAGAGAGAGAGGGGGGAAAGACAGATAGCGAGGGACAGAGGCAGTGTGAGAGAGGCAGATTAGAAGGTAGCAAATGTAACCCCACTATTTACAAAAGGAAGGAGAGAGAAAATGGGGAACTAAAGACCTGTTCGTCTAACATCAGTCAGAGGGAAAATGCTCGAATCTATAATAAAGGATATGATAACAGGACACTTAAAGAGAGATTGTGGTGGGGGGGAGAGAAATGTGGGGAGAGAGAAATGGGTGGGAGAGAGGGGGGAGAGTGCGTGAGTGAGACGGAGCAAAGGAGAGAGATACTAGGTTAGGTGGGACAATAAGCTGTGAGGAGAACACAAATAGACTACAAAGAGAGATAGTTTGGGATAGAAAGCGATAAATGTCCCAGTGTTGTGGTAACATAAAACGGCCTCTGAAAATGAACCTAAAATGGCTGACTGATGTGTGTGGATTTCCACAGATGAGAGGAGAGAGAGAGAGAGACAGACAGACAGAGAGAAAGAAAGACAAAGAGGGAGACAGGGACCGAGACACAGAGAGTGATAGCAAGATATTTGTCGGAGGACAGAGGAAGAGGAGGAGGCCATTTGGCCCCTCAACCCTGTTCTGTCATTCAATGAGCTCATGGCTGATGTGTGATCTAAGTCCATGGACCTATCTTTGTCCCTTAATACCTTTGGTTAACAAAAATCTATCAAACTCAGATTTAAAAATTAACAAGTGTCTCAGCATCAATTGCTGATTGTGGAAGAGAGGTCCAAACTGATACTACACCTGGTGTGTTGAAGTGTTTCTTCATTTCACTCCTGAAAGGTTTTTATACTCGGTTTATATTTTTAGACTATGCCCCCATGTTCTAGACTCTGCAGCCAGTGGGAATTGTTACTCGCTGTCCACCCTATCAGTTTCCCTTATTATCTTGAAAACAATCATCAAATCACACCTGAGCCTTCAAAATTCCAGGGATACAGAGTAAATCGCCAGCGACACTGTCCCCTTAAATATTCCCAAGCCAAGCAGAAGGTTGGGTTTGACACAGAGTAAATTTCCCTCTACACTGTCCCATCACACACTCCCAGGGCAGGAACATCATGGGGTGGATACAGAGTGAATCTCACGCTACACTGTCCGACAGAGACAGAGAGAGAGACAGAAAGAGAGAAACAGAGAGACATGGACTGACAGGGTGACTAAAAGAGATAGAAGGATACTGCACAGGGGATATTGGAAGAGGAAGATGCAATTCAACCCCACAATCCTGTTCCGGCATCCAATGTGATCTTGGCCGATCTGTGATGCAACTTACACCATATATCCTGCCTTTGCCCCTTATCTCTTAATACCTTTGGTTAACAAGAATCTATCAATCACAGATTTAAAAATTAACCAATATGCCAGCAAGAAATTTGCGCAACCATTATCATGAGGGTGCGATGGCTCCCACAGTGGAATAGCTTGCTGGATGTTTAAAACGGAGACTGTTCCTTCTGGATCATCAAACGTATCTGCCTGGGCCCCAACTTCGACTACATTTCCCCATCTCCCGATGTTTTTTTCTCTCCATATCTATCTCTTATATGTTTGTGAACACTGCAGTGAACGATTACATCAAATTAATATATCTTACATTATCCTTTTCATCCACCTCAACAATCTCTCTCTCTCCAATTTTGTCCCTCTCTACAGCCCTCTCTCTGCCTTCATATCTAACCCTCTCTCCCTCTGTCTTTCTCCTAATGTCAGAGATAGCAGGAGGGAGAGACAGAGAGAGAATGTTGAAGGAACTGTACTCTGTTCCTAAGCTGTGCTGAACCTGCTCTGGGAGTGTTTGATGGGCTAGATTAATCGGCCGTGTACAGTCCTGTATCAGGCTGTGAAGAAGCACAGATTGTTCAGTGTACAACGGGTCAAAGGGAACGATTCACTCCTGTCTGCTACTGGGAAGAGAGACTGACCTTAACATCAAGGCAGCGTTTGATCGAGTGTGACATCGAGGAGCCCGAGTAAAACTGAAGTCAGTGGGAATCGGGGGAAATCTCTCCACTGGTTGGAATCATACCGAGCACAAAGGAAGATGGTTGTGGTTGTTGGAGGTCAATCATCTCAGTCCCAGGACATCACTGCAGAAGTTTATCAGGGTAGTGTCCTCAGCCCAGCCATCTTCAACAGAGATCCCAGCAGAAAGTGCTTTTAATATTGAGCAGGTCAGGCAGCATCTGTGGAGAGAGAAACAGAGTTAGTGATTCAGCTCGATGCTTTCCAGATTTCCAGCATCCACAGTATTTTGCCTCAGATAATGAAGCAATCCAGAGCCACATGCACCGAGACCCGGACAACATTCAGGTTTGGGCCGACCAGTGACAAGTAACTATCACGTCACACAAGTGCCAGGCAATGACCATCTGCATCAAGAGAGAATCCAACCACCTCCCCTTGGCATTCAAAGCATTATCCCATCGCTGAATCCCCCAGCGTCAACATCCTGGGGAAACATTGACATCAAGCTTAACTGAACGAAACACATCAATAGTTTCTTCACCCAGTGGCTGGTGGGTGTCTGGAACTCACTGCCTGAAAGGGTGGTAGAGGCAGAAACCCTCATCACATTTAAAACAATCTCTTGGATATTCACTTCTCCATGTTTAAAATGGGTAAGGAATAACTCTCCTCGTCTGCACTGCCCCATCAAACACTCTCAGAGAAGGTACAGCATATCTTCGATACAGAGTAAAGCTCCGTTTAAACATTCCCTGGAGTGTCGGATTAACCCGGCTGTGCCCGGCTCAGCCTCAAGACTCACCTGCCTCAGTCACTGAGACACTCCTGTATCACTTGCCTTAATGTAAGTGGATGCCGGGTTTGGGAGCAGGACAGGCACACGGGATTAGGACGACTGCTCATGTGGAGGATAAGCATCAGTAATCCCTCAGAGAATCAGAACAGACCAGCGAGACTCAGAAAAGGAAACTTGTGTTGAATTTGTGAGTGTTGCATTGTGGAATGCTTTAGTATTTGGTGAGAATGTTGAGCCAGTGACATTTTGCCCCAGTGGGATGAATAGATACTATGTGACTTGATTACAACAGTAAGGTACCGTGTGTACTGTAAATATGGACTGAAATAACAATGTAACTGATCAATTTTCAGCTGAATACTATGACTACAGTTCTACCTGCTATCCTGTTATATATGTGCTGCTAAACCTGCTATATGTGAGAATGTACATGCGACACGATGGGATGAAGTCAAAGTGGCCACTCTTTATATTTTTAGACTATGCCCCAAGTTCCTGACTCCGCAGCCAGTGGGAATATTTACTCTCAGTCCACCCTATCAGTTTCCCTTATTATTTTGTCAACCTTCATCAAATCACCCAATAACCTTCTGGGTGAAAAATCTTTTCCTCAAATCCCTTCCAAACCTCCTGCCCCTTGCCTTCAATCTGTGCCCCCTGGTTCTTGACCCCCCCGCTAAGGGAAAAAGTTTCCTCCTATCTAACCTAGCTATGCCCCTCATAATTTTGTACACCTCAATCAGGTCCCCCCTCAGCCTTCTCTGCTCTAAGGAAAACAACTCCAGCCTTTTCAGTCTCTCTTCATAGCTGAAATGCTCCAGCCCAGGTAACATCCTGGTCAATCTCCTCTGCATCCTCTCCAGTGCACTCACATCCTTCCTATAGTGTGGTGCCCAGAACTGTACACAGTACTCCAGTTGTGGCCTAACCATTGTTTTATATAGCTCCATCATAACCTCCCTGCTCTCATATTCTCTGCCTCAACTAATAAAGGCAAGTATCCCATATACCTTCCTAACCACCTTGTCGACCTGCGCTGCAGCCTTCAGTGATCTCTGGACAAGTACACCAAGATCCCTCTGACATTCGGTACTTCCAAGGTCCTACCATTCATTGGATATTCCCTAGCCTTGTTAGTCCTTCCAAAATTCTATGTAACCTAACCTATGTATAATCTTTAATCTTGCAGTGCATGTGTAATGTTTAATTTCTGAAAGCCAGACAGAGTAAAGCTTAACGTACTCCAAAAAACTCCAGACTTTTGGCATTTATTACCTTATCGGGTTATATCTGTCGTTAAGTTGGACTAGACTTGTGAATAATTCTTTTTAAGTTGTTTTTCCGACAGTACTAGTGTAAATCGATTTGCAGCATCCCATCATATAATATATTTTGCTGTCTACATCACTGTGATCATGTTTGAATACAGACATAAAATAGCCAATAATTTTGCTATTTATTCCGGGGCAGACAGGTGAAGTGTTTCTTTTGTCTGTGATTTAACTCGACCCCCAACGATAACCAACATGGTGGGAGAGGCTGATAGACAGAGAGAGAGGAACAGAGGTAGAGTAACAGAGATATAGGGGGAGATAGAAATGGAGAGAGAACAGAGAGATAGTGAGGGATAGAGACAGAAGCAGAGAGATAGTGCCAGGAGACCCTGAGACACTTTAGAAGCAGGGGGACGGGGAGACAGGCTGTGTGGGGACCCTGGGGTAACGTTATAGATAGACAGGGTAGATGCAGGAAAGATGTTTCTCCTGGTTGAGGAGTCTAGAACCAGGGGACACAATTTCAAAATAAGGGCGAGGCCACTTGGGACAGAGATGAGGAGAAATGTCATTACTCAGAGGGTTGTGAATCTTAGGAATTCTCTATCCCAGAGGGCTGTGGAAGCTCAGTCATTGAGTATGTTTAAAGCAGAGATTGACAGATTCCTGAATTCCAATGTCATAAATGGTATGAGGATAGTCTGGGATAAACACATTGAAGTGGATGATCAGCCATGATAGTATTGAATGGCGGAGCAGGCTCGATGGGCTGAATGGCCTACTCCTGTTCCTATATTCCAAAGCTGCCGAAATAGTTTCTCGCAAACAACCCCATCGGTTCCTCTTAATATCTCAACAACTTTGATCAAATCACCTTGATCCTCCTAAATTCCAGGGAATTATTCCCAGTTTTTGTAATATCACCTCGTAATTTAACCCTTGGAGTCCAGTTTTCATTCTGGTAAATCTACACTGCACTCAAATGGACATGGACCCCTCAAGTCTCTTTGGACCTCCAGTTTTTCTATCTTTTCACCATTTATAAAGTACTCTGTTCTAGTCTTTTTTACTGACATTGAAATCTATCCACCACAGTTTTGTCCATTCACTTCAGATATCTCTTTGCATTGTTCTGCTTCCAGCTACACTGCTAACAAAGCTGCCTATTTTTGTGTCATTGGTAAACTTGGGTATGTTGCATTCTAGCACATCATCTTAAATCGTTAATAAATACAGCAAAACTGAGACACACACGGGCTTTGCACCAGTAGACAGGAGTGAATCATTCCATCCTGGAGGTTTTTTAATTCCAGATTTATGTTTATTTTTAGAAAAAACACAATTCAAATTCACAACAGCACAGCTTGGGATTTGAACTCCTACTTTTTCAATCATCAGCTCAGGCCTTCAAATTAAAACCCATAAAAAGAGATTCATTTTCCGACTGCTGTTGTCTGACTGACTGAGGTTTTGTATATTGTTCCCTTCTCCTCTTCTTCCATGTGTTTGAAGTCTTTGAAGTTTGTCAGACATTGGTAAACTACTTCATGTGGTGTTCTGTAAATACCTTCAATTATGTGTATCTGGAAGGGACACAATTCAAATTCTCACCCTTTTGCATCAACCAAAACCTGCAGGTCCATTCAAACAACTCTATTTCCTGTCTCTGCAAAGATAGCTCACACTTCCACAATGCAGGAATGTCTGAATGGAAACAGCTTTTGACACATTTCCCAACACGTTTGCTAACACTTTTCAGGATAAAGCTAAATTCAACTTAGAGATTCCAAGCCCCAAATTGAGCTTTTGGGTAGAACAGGTAACATTGATGAAATCCCAGATCTCTCTGTCCTATCACCCATTCTAACATTGTACCATTTAGTTTATATCACTCAGTCTTCCTTCCAAAATGCATCACTTCACATTTCTCAGCACTGAAGTTAACCTGACCTGTGTCTGTCCAATGATAGGTTGGATAGTAAGCTGTCAAGAGGACATAAAGTGTCTGCAAAGAGATTTCCATTGGTTAAGTGAGTAAGCAAAAAATTGGCAGATGGAGTATAATGTGGGAAAATGTGAGCTTGTCCACTTTAGCAGGAAGAATAAAAATCAGTATATTATTGAAATGGAGAGAGACTGCAGAACTGTACGGTACAGAGGGATCTGGATGTCCTGGGACATGAATCACAAAATGTTACTGTGTAGCTACAGCGAGTGATTAGGAAGGCAAATGGAATGTTGTTGTTTATTGCAAGGTGAATAGAATATCAAAGTAGGGAAGTGTTGTTACAGCTGTACAGGGCATAAGTTAGACGACGTCTGCAGGATTGTGGACACTTTTGGTCTCCTTACTGAAGAAATTATATAATTGCATTCGAAGTAGTTCAGAGAAGGTTCACTGGGCTGATTCCTGGGATGAAGGGGTTATCTTATGAGGAAAGGTTGAACAGGTTGGGTCTGTACCCACTGGAGTTTAGAAGAATGAGAGGTGATCTGAGTGAAACATCTCAGGTCCCGAGGGGACTGGACAGGGTGGATGCTGAGAGGATGTTTCCACTTGTTTGGGGAGACTAGAACTAGGGGACACAGTTTACAAATTAGGGACGTTCCATTTGAAACGGAGATGAGGAGAAATGTGTTTCTCTCAGAGAGGGGGTCAGTCTGTAGAATTCTCATCCTCAGAGAGCAGTGGAGGCTGGATCATTGAATATATTCAAGGCTGAGTTCGATAGATTTTTGATCAATTAGGGAGTCAAGGGATTTGGGACACAGACAGGAAAGTGGAGTTGAGTTCACAATCAGATCAGCCATTGAATGGCAGAGCTGGCTCGAGGGGCCGAATGGCCTACTTCTGCTCCTAATTCATTTGTTCTTGTGTGTTCCATTTCACCAGACTGCCTCGCTCCTCCTGAAGTCTGCTACTAGTCCCTTCCCTTTTATTACATTGCAGATGTCACAAACATTGGCAAACATTGAAGTTATGTCCTGTAAACACAAGTCCAAGTCATTAGTATATATCAAAAAGAGCAGTGGTCCTAATATAAACCTCCACTGTATACCTCCCTCCAGTCTGAAACAACCATTGTCCACTCTCTCAGCCAATGTCGTATCCACTCAGCCAATGTCCCTTTCATCCCTGGAGCACCAATATTGCTAACTGGTCAATTCGGAGACACCATTAAGTCCTCCCCATGAGGACCCTGATCCCAGACCTCTCTGTTTCCACTCTCCCAAAAACATTCCCCAGACCGGTACAGCATGGATTAGATACAGAGTAATGCTCCTTCTACACTGTCCCATCCAACAGTCCCAGGACAGGAACATCATGGGGTGGATACAGAGTGAATCTCACTCTACACTGTCCGAAGCAGACACAGTCAGAGACAGAAAGAGAGAAACAGACTGACTGGGTGACTGAGAGAGAAAGAAGGATATTTAACATCAGCCATAGGAAGATGAGGAGGCAATTTAACCCCTCGACCCTGTTCCAGCATTCAGTGAGATCAGGGCTGATCTGTGATCTAACTAACACCATATATCCCAGCTCTGCCCCTTAGCTCTTAATACCTTTGGTTAACAAGAATCTATCAATCTAAGGTTTCAAAATTAACCAATAAGCCAGCATGAAATTTCCACAAACAATATCATGAGGGTGTGATGGTTCCCACAGTGGAAGAGTTGGCTGAATATTTAAAATGGAGGCTATTCCTTCTGGATCATCAAAAGTGTCCGCCTGGGCCCCAACTTCTTCTGCATTCCTCCCTCTCTCGATGTTTTTTTTCTCTCCATACCTATCTCTTATCTGTTTGTGTACACAGCAGTGAAGGATTAAATCAAGTTAATATATCTTACATTATCCTCTTCATCCAATTCAACAATCTCTTTCTCTCTCCAAGTTTGTCCCTCTCTCCAGCCCTCTCTTTGCCTTCATATCTAACCCTCCGTCCATCTGTCTCTCTCCTAGTGTCAGTGATAGCAGAGAGAGAGACAGAGATAGAAGGAGAGGGAGGGAGTGACAGAGAGGGAAAGACAGATGGAGGGATAGAGTGAGAGACAGAGAGAGGAGAGAGATGGAGCGACAGTTTGGGAAGGACAGATGGAGAGACAGAGAGAGAGGCAGAGACAGAGAGAGAAGGACAGAGAGGGAGTGACGGAGAGGGAAAGACAGATGGAGAGACAGAGAGAGAGAGGCATCGATGGAAGGAGAGAGATGGAGTGACAGGGAGGGAAGGACAGATGGAGGGATAGAAAGAGAGACAGATATAGAAGGAGAGACAGAGAGAGAAGGAGAGATTGGGAGAGACAGAGAGGGAAAGGCAGTTGGAGAGACAGAGAGAGAGAGAGGCAGAGAGTTAAGGAGAGAGAGGGAGTGACAGGGAGGGAAAGATAGATAGAAAGACAGTGAGAGAGAGACAGAGATAGAAGGAGAGAGATGGAGTGAATGGGGTGATGGGAGGACAGATGCAGAGACAGAGAGAAAGACAGAGTTGAAGGATAGAGAGGGGGTGACAGGGATGGAAAGACTGATGGAGGGACTAAGTGAGAGACAGAGAGTGAAGGAGAGAGATGGATTGATGGGGGCATGGGAGGACAGATGGAGAGACAGGGTGAAAGACAGAGTTGAAGGATGGAGAGGGAGTGACAGGCATGGAAAGACTGATGGAAGGATGAAGTGAGAGACAGAGAGTGAAGGAGAGAGGTGGAGTGACAGGGAGGGAAAGACAGATGGATGGACAGAGATAGACAGAGATAGAAGGAGAAAGACAGAGAGACAGAGAGGGAAAGACAGATGGAGGGACAGAGTCACTGAGTGGGTCCTATGTTGGTGGAACAGGTGAGAGATGGACAGACAGAGAGAGGGAAAGACAGATGGACAGACAGAGATTGAGAGAGGCAGAAATGGACGGAGAGAGAGGGAGTGACAGGGAGAGAAAGACAGATGGATAGATAGAGAGATAGAGAAAGGGAGAGAAGGAGAGAGATGGAGTGACAGAGAGGGAAGGATAGATGGAGGGACCGAGAGAGCGAGAGACATAGATAGAAGGAGAGAGAGGTGGTGGGGGGGGGGGGGGGGGATACAGATGGAGGGACCGAGAGAGAGAGAAGGAGAGAGAGGGAGAGACAGCGAGAAGGAGAGAGGGATTGGCAGAGAGGGAAAGACAGTTGGAGGAACAGAGAGCGAGACAGTGAGGGTAACGGAGAGGGAGAAACTGTGATTCAGAGGGTAACAGAGGGAGAAGTAGAGATGAAGAGTGAAGATGGGAGAAAGACAAAGTCCAGTGTTCGTAACACATGGAGAAAGAGGAACAGAGAGGTGAGACAGGGCTTGAGAGAGTAAAAGACAGAGGAAGGAGAGATAGAGATGGAGAGATTGCCAGGAACATAAATCTCCAACAGTCTCTTTATGCTGATCACTCCTTTTCTCTGGATGTGGCACAATTGCAGAGCTTAGATCTGATCCGTTGGTTATGGGATCGCTTAGCTCTGTCTATTGCATGCTGCTTAAGCAGTTTGGCACGCAGATAGTCCTGGGTTGTAGCTTCACCAGGTTGACACCTCATTTTGAGGTATGCCTGGTGCTGCTCCTGGCATGCCCTCCTGCACACTTCACTGAACCGGGGTTGGTCTCCTGGCTTGATGGTAATGGTAGAGTGGGGGATATGCCGGGCCATGAGGTTATAGATTGTCTTTCTTTCTGTCTGTCTGTCTGTCTCTTGTTCCCTCCTCTCTCAGAACATCAGTCAGCCATTTTAGGTTTGTTCACGGTTGCCATTTTATGTTACAGCAGCACTGGGACATTTATTTCAGAGACTGACTCCTCACTAATGCAAGGTTAGTGCTTTAAACGTGAGAGAGAAACGGGTCCTAAGGTTCATTTGAATGTAGCTTCTCATCCCGAAAAGTGTTAGCAAACGTGTTTTTCAAATCAATTCCGCAACAACCTCAACAGGAGGAAAAACACCAACAAATGCAACAACAACTTCAACATGAGAAAAAACCACCGACAAATGCAACAACAACCTCAAAAGGAGAAAAAAAACCCAACAAATGCAACAACAACCTCAACAGGAGGAAAAAACAACAACAAATGCAACAATTTCAACAGGAAAAGGACAGCTTCCCGAGTACGAAAAAAACCGAACAAATACAACAACTTCAGTAGGAGAAAAGCCACTAACAAATTCAACATCATCAGAAGGGGAAAACACACCGAAAAATAGGGCAGTGGCACAAGCTGTTGGAGGGACAGGAAATGGTTTACGAAGGGACAGAGTATCTGATCACACCCGGGATGGTGGAATTGAGTATTTATTAAATGGTAAGAGATTAGAAAGCGTAGATGTACAAAGCGACCTGGGTGTCCCCGTCAATAAGTCACTGAAAACTAACATGCAGGTGCAGAATGCAATTCAGAAGGCTAATGGGATGTTAGTCTTTATCACAAGAGGATTTGAGTACAGGAGTAGTGAAGTCTTGCTTCAATCACATAGAACCTTGGTTAAACCGCACCTGGAGTACTGTGTGCAGTTTTGGTCCCCTTACCTTAGGAAGGATATTATTGCCAGAGAGGGAGTGCAATGAAGGTTCACCAGACTTGTTCCCGGGATGACGGGACTGTCCTACGGTGAGAGATTGGGGAAACTGAGACACAGAGAGAGAGAGAGAGATAGAGACAGGGAGAGGCAGAGAGCCAGAGGCAGAGAGAGAGAAATCGTGTGAGAGAGACACAAACAGAGTCATGGACAGAGAGAGAGAGGAGAGACAGAGAGAGAGCAACAGACAGAGAGACACAAAGAGAGAGAGGAACAGAGAGAGAGAGACAGGAAGAGGTAGAGAGAGAGGCAGTGAGAGAGACAGAGAGAGAGGGAGAGGGAAATAGAGGGGGAGAGTGAGATAGAGGGGGTGTATGAGATAGAGGGGGAGTGTGAGATACAGGGGGAGTGTGAGATAGAGGGGGAGTGTGAGATAGAGGGGGAGAGGCAGATCGAGGGGGAGAGTGAGATAGAGAGGGAGAGTGAGATCGAGGGGAAGAGTGAGATCGAGGGGGTGTGTGAGATCGAGGGGGTGTGTGAGATCGAGGGGGTGTGTGAGATCGAGGGAGTGTGTGAAATAGAGGGGGTGTGTGAAATAGAGGGGGTGTGTGAAATAGAAGAGAAGAGTGAGATCGAGGGGGTGTGTGAGATAGAGGGGGAGAGGGGGATAGAGGGGGAGAGTGAGACAGAGGGGGAGAGTGAGATAGAGGGGGAGAGTGAGATAGAGGGGGTGTGTGAGATAGAGGAGGTGTGCGAGATAGAGGGGGTGTGTGAGTTACAGGGGGAGTGTGAGATAGAGGGGGAGTGTGAGATAGAGGGGGAGAGGCAGATCGAGGGGGAGAGTGAGATAGAGAGGGAAAGTGAGATAGAAGGGAAGAGTGAGATAGAGGGGGTGAGTGAGATAGA
Organism: Heterodontus francisci; assembly: GCF_036365525.1. Classification (NCBI taxonomy): domain Eukaryota; kingdom Metazoa; phylum Chordata; class Chondrichthyes; order Heterodontiformes; family Heterodontidae; genus Heterodontus; species Heterodontus francisci. The sequence continues at coordinate 7,062,375 of NC_090391.1, forward strand.
GGGGAAGAGTGAGATCGAGGGGGTGTGTGAGATCGAGGGGGTGTGTGAGATCGAGGGGTTGTGTGAGATCGAGGGGGTGTGTGAGATCGAGGGGGTGTGTGAGATCGAGGGGGTGTGTGAAATAGAGGGGGTGTGTGAAATAGAGGGGGTGTGTGAGATAGAAGAGAAGAGTCAGATCGAGGGGGTGTGTGAGATAGAGGGGGAGAGGGAGATAGAGGGGGAGAGTGAGATAGAGGGGGAGAGTGAGATAGAGGGGGAGAGTGAGATAGAGGGGGTGTGTGAGATAGAGGGGTGTGTGAGATAGAGAGGGGTGTGTGAGATAGAGGGGGAGAGGTAGACAGAGGGGGAGAGGGAGATAGAGGGGGAGAGGGAGATAGAGGGGGTAGAGGGAGATAGAGGGGGGAGAGGGAGATAGAGATAGAGGGGGAGAGGTAGATAGAGGGGGAGTGTGATAGAGGGGGAGAGGCAGATCCAGGGGGAGAGGCAGATCGAGGGGGAGAGTGAGATAGAGGGGGTGTGTGAGATAGAGGGGGAGAGGCAGATCGAAGGGGGAGAGGCAGATCTAGGGGGAGAGTGAGATAGAGGGGGTGTGTGAGATAGAGGGGGTGTGTGAGATGGAGGGGGTGTGTGAGATAGAGGGGGAGAGTGAGATAGAGGGGGAGAGTGAGATAGAGGGGGTGTGTGAGATAGAGGGGGTGTGTGAGATACAGGGGGAGTGTGAGATAGAGGGGGAGTGTGAGATAGAGGGCGAGAGGCAGATCGAGGGGGAGAGTGAGGTAGAGAGGGAGAGTGAGATAGAGGGGAAGAGTGAGATAGAGGGGAAGAGTGAGATCGAGGGGGTGTGTGAGATCGAGGGGGTGTGTGAGATTGAGGGGGTGTGTGAGATCGAGGGGGTGTGTGAAATAGAGGGGGTGTGTGAAATAGAGGGGGTGTGTGAGATAGAGGGGGTGTGTGAGATCGAGGGGGTGTGTGAAATAGAGGGGGTGTGTGAAATAGAGGGGGTGTGTGAGATAGAAGAGAAGAGTGAGATCGAGGGGGTGTGTGAGATAGAGGGGGAGAGGGAGATAGAGGGGGAGAGTGAGATAGAGGGGGAGAGTGAGATAGAGGGGGTGTGTGAGATAGAGGGGGGGTGTGAGATAGAGGGGGTGTGTGAGATAGAGGGGGAGAGGGAGATAGAGGGGGAGAGGGAGATAGAGGGGGTAGAGGGAGATCGAGGGGGTGTGTGAGATCGAGGGGGTGTGTGAAATAGAGGGGGTGTGTGAAATAGAGGGGGTGTGTGAGATAGAGGGGGTGTGTGAGATCGAGGGGGTGTGTGAAATAGAGGGGGTGTGTGAAATAGAGGGGGTGTGTGAGATAGAAGAGAAGAGTGAGATCGAGGGGGTGTGTGAGATAGAGGGGGAGAGGGAGATAGAGGGGGAGAGTGAGATAGAGGGGGAGAGTGAGGTCGAGGGGGTGTGTGAGATAGAGGGGGGGTGTGAGATAGAGGGGGTGTGTGAGATAGAGGGGGAGAGGGAGATAGAGGGGAGAGGGAGATAGAGGGGGAGAGGGAGATAGAGGGGGTAGAGGGAGATAGAGGGGGGAGAGGGAGATAGAGATAGAGGGGGAGAGGTAGATAGAGGGGGAGTGTGAGATAGAGGGGGAGAGGCAGATCGAGGGGGGGAGGCAGATCGAGGGGGAGAGTGAGATAGAGGGGGTGTGTGAGATAGAGGGGGAGAGGCAGATCGAAGGGGGAGAGGCAGATCGAGGGGGAGAGTGAGATAGAGGGGGTGTGTGAGATAGAGAGGGTGTGTGAGATAGAGGGGGTGTGTGAGATAGAGGGAGTGTTTGAGATAGAGGGGGAGAGGGAGATAGAGGGGGAGTGTGAGATAGAGGGGGAGAGGCAGATCGAGGGGGAGAGGCAGATCGAGGGGGAGAGTGAGATAGAGGGGGTGTGTGAGATAGAGGGGGTGTGTGAGATAGAGGGAGTGTTTGAGATAAAGGAGGTGTGTGAGATAGAGGTGGAGAGGTAGATAGAGGGGGAGAAATAGATAGAGGGGGAGATGGAGATAGAGGGGGAGAGGGAGATAGAGGGAGAGAGTGAGATAGAGGGAGAGAGTGAGATCGAGGGGGACAGTGAGATCGAGGGGAGCAAGAGGGAGAGACAGAGAGAAGGAGAGTGAGAGTGACAGAGAGGGAAAGACAAATGGTGGAACAGAGAGAGAGACAGAGAGAGAGAGAAGGAGAGGGTGGGTGAGACAGAGAGGGAAAGGCAGTTGGAGAGAGAGAGAGGCAGAGATGGAAGGAGAGAGAGGGAGAGACAGAGAGGGAAAGACAGATGGAGGGACAGAGAGACAGACAGAGAGATAGGGAGAGAAATGGAGTGACAGGGAGGGAAGTACAGACAGAGGGATAGAGAGATAGAGACTGAGATAGAAGGAGAGAGATGGAGTGAATGGTGGGGTGTGGGAAGACAGATGGAGGGACAGGGAGAGAGGCAGAGATGGAACGAGTGAGAGGGAGTGATAGGGAGGGAAACACAGATGGAAAGAAAGAGAGAAAGACAGAGATAGGAGAGAGATGGAGTGACAGGGAGGGAAGGACAGATGGAGGGATAGAGAGAGCGATGGAAGGACATAGAGGGAGTGACAGAGAGGGAAAGACAGATGGAGAGACAGAGAGAGGCAGAGATGCAAGGAGAGAGAGGGAGTGAGAGAAAAGGGAAAGACAGATGGAGAGAGAGAGAGAGAGACAGAGATAGAAGTAGAGAGATGGAGAGACAGAGAGGGAAAGACAGATGGAGGGACAGAGAGAGAGACAGAGATAGAAGGAGAGAGATGGAGTGACAGGGAGGGAAGGACAGATGGAGGGATAGAGAGTGAGAAGCAGTGATAGAAGGAGAGAGAAGGAGTGACTGGGAGGGAAAGGCAGATGGAGGGACAGAGAGAGAGAGAGACAGAGAGACAGAGAGAGAGGCAGAGACAGAGAGAGAAGGAGAGTCTGGGTGAGACAGAGAGGGAAAGGCAGTTGAAGAGACAGAGAGAGAGAGAGCGGCAGAGATGGAAGGAGAGAGAGGGAGTGACAGGAAGGGAAAGACATATTGAAAGACAGAGAGAGAGAGATAGAGATAGATGGAGAGAGAGGGAGAGACAGAGAGGTAAAGACAGATGGAGAGACAGAGAGAGAGAGAGGCAGAGATGGAAAGAAAGAGCGGGAGAGACAGAGAGGGGGAGAGAGTGGGAGAGACAGAGAGGGAAAGACAGATGGAGGGACAGAGAGAGATACAGAGATGGAAGGAGAGAGAGGGAATTTCAGGGAGACAAAGACAGATAAAGGGACAGACTGAGAGACAGAGAGAGAAGGAGAGAGATGGAGTGACAAGGAGGGAAGGACAGATGGAGGGATAGAGAGTGAGAGGCAGAGATAGAAGGAGAGAGTGGGAGTGACAGAGAGGGAAAGACAAATGGAGGGACAGAGAGAGAGTGGAGAGAGATGGACAGACAGAGAGAGGGAAAGACAGATGGACAGACAGAGATAGAGAGAGGCAGAGATGGACGGAGAGAGAGGGAGTGACAGGGAGAGAAAGACAGATGGATAGACAGAGAGATAGAGGAAGGGAGAGAAGGAGAGAGATGGAGTGACAGAGAGGGAAGGATAGATGGAGGGATAGAGAGATAGAGACTGAGATGGAAGGAGAGAGATGGAGTGAATGGTGGGGTGTGGGAAGACAGATGGAGGGACAGGGAGAGAGGCAGAGATGGAACGAGTGAGATGGAGTGATAGGGAGGGAAACACAGATGGAAAGAAAGAGAGAAAGACAGAGATAGGAGAGAGATGGAGTGACAGGGAGGGAAGGACAGATGGAGGGATAGAGAGAGCGATGGAAGGACATAGAGGGTGTGACAGAGAGGGAAAGACAGATGGAGAGACAGAGAGAGGCAGAGATGGAAGGAGAGAGAGGGAGTGAGAGAAAGGGAAAGACAGATGGAGAGAGAGAGAGAGAGACAGAGATAGAAGTAGAGAGATGGAGAGACAGAGAGGGAAAGACAGATGGAGGGACAGAGAGAGAGACAGAGATAGAAGGAGAGAGATGGAGTGACAGGGAGGGAAGGACAGATGGAGGGATAGAGAGTGAGAAGCAGTGATAGAAGGAGAGAGAAGGAGTGACTGGGAGGGAAAGGCAGATGGAGGGACAGAGAGAGAGAGAGACAGAGAGACAGAGAGAGAGGCAGAGACAGAGAGAGAAGGAGAGTCTGGGTGAGACAGAGAGGGAAAGGCAGTTGAAGAGACAGAGAGAGAGAGCGGCAGAGATGGAAGGTGAGAGAGGGAGTGACAGGAAGGGAAAGACATATTGAAAGACAGAGAGAGAGAGATAGAGATAGATGGAGAGAGAGGGAGAGACAGAGAGGTAAAGACAGATGGAGAGACAGAGAGAGAGAGAGGCAGAGATGGAAGGAGAGAGCGGGAGAGACAGAGAGGGGGAGAGAGTGGGAGAGACAGAGAGGGAAAGACAGATGGAGGGACAGAGAGAGATACAGAGATGGAAGGAGAGAGAGGGAATTTCAGGGAGACAAAGACAGATAAAGGGACAGACTGAGAGACAGAGAGAGAAGGAGAGAGATGGAGTGACAAGGAGGGAAGGACAGATGGAGGGATAGAGAGTGAGAGGCAGAGATAGAAGGAGAGAGTGGGAGTGACAGAGAGGGAAAGACAAATGGAGGGACAGAGAGAGAGTGGAGAGAGATGGACAGACAGAGAGAGGAAAAGACAGATGGACAGGCAGAGATAGAGAGAGGCAGAGATGGACGGAGAGAGAGGGAGTGACAGGGAGAGAAAGACAGATGGATAGACAGAGAGATAGAGAAAGGGAGAGAAGGAGAGAGATGGAGTGACAGAGAGGGAAGGATAGATGGAGGGATAGAGAGCGAGAGACATAGATAGAAGGAGAGAGAGGGGGTGACAGGTGGTGGGGGGGGGGGGATACAGATGGAGGGACCGAGAGAGAGAGAAGGAGAGAGAGGGAGAGACAGCGAGAAGGAGAGAGGGATTGGCAGAGAGGGAAAGACAGTTGGAGGAACAGAGAGCGAGACAGAGAGAGAAGGAGATAGAGGGAGAGACAGAAAGGGAAAGACAGATGGAGAGACAGAGAGAGAGACACACACAGATAGAAGGAGAGAGAGGGAGAGAGAGAGAGGAAAAGGCAGATGGAGTGGCAGAGAGAGAGAGATTAAGAGAGAGAGACAGAGAGAGAGAGACAGAGAGAGAGATTGAAGGAGAAAGACATAGAGACAGATAGGGAAAGACAGAAGGAGGGACAGAGAGAGAGAGAGTGGCAGAGACAGAGATAGAGTGTCAGCCGGAGGGGGAGAGGGAGATCGAGGTGGGAGAGATAGATAGAGGGAGAGAGACAGATAGAGGGAGAGAGACAGATAGAGCGGCAGAGTGAGATAGAGGGCGAGAGACAGATCAAGGGGGAGAGTGAGATAGAGGGCGAGAGACAGATAGAGGGGGAGAGACAGATAGAGGGGGAGAGTGAGATAGAGGGAGAGAGGGAGATAGAGGGGGAGAGGGAGATATAGGGGGAGAGGGAGATAGAGGGGGTGAGGGAGATAGAGGGGGTGAGGGAGATAGAGGGGGTGTGTGAGATAGTGGGGGGGGGTGAGATAGAGGGGGTGTGTGAGATAGAGGGGGTGTGTGAGATAGTGGGGGTGTGTGAGATAGTGGGGGTGTGTGAGATAGTGGGGAGAGAGACAGACAGAGGGGACGAGTGAGATAGAGGGGGAGAGTGAGATAGAGGGGGTGTGTGAGATAGAGGGGTTGTGTGAGATAGTGGGGGTGTGTGAGATAGAGGGGGTGTGTGAGATAGTGGGGGTGTGTGAGATAGTGGGGGTGTGTGCGATAGAGGGGGTGTGTGAGATAGAGGGTGAGCTGGAGATAGACGGGGAGAGGGAGATCGAGTGCGGAGAGGGAGATAGAGGGGGAGAGGGAGATAGAGGGGGAGAGGGAGATAGAGGGGGGAGAGGGCGATAGAGGGGGAGAGGGCGATAGAGGGGGAGAGGGAGATAGAGGGGGAGAGGGAGATAGAGGGGGAGAGACAGATAGAGGGGGGAGAGACAGATAGGGGGGGAGAGACAGATAGAGGGGAAGAGTGAGATCGAGGGCATGTGTGAGCTCGAGGGGATGTGTGAGATCGAGGGGATGTGTGAGATAGAGGGGGAGAGGGAGATAGAGGGGGAGAGGGAGATAGAGGGGCAGAGGGAGATAGAGGGGGAGTGGGAGATAGAGGGTGAGAGGGAGATAGAGGTTGAGAGGGAGATAGAGGTTGAGAGGGAGATTGAGGGGGAGAGGGAGATAGAGGGTGGAGACGGAGATAGAGGGGGAGAGATGGATGGGGTAGAGGGTGGTGAACCTGTGGAATTCTCTACCGCAGAAGGCAGTGGAGGCCAAATCATTAAATATATTCATGGAGGAGAGAGATATATTTCTGAATGTCAAAGTGATCAAGGGGGATGGGGAGAAAGTGGGAACATGGTACTGAATTAGACCATCGGTCATGATCTTTATTGAATGACGGAGCAGGCCCAAAGGGCCGAATGGCCTGCTCCTGCTCCTATTTTCTATGTTTCTATGAGAGAGGCGGATTGAGAGAGGGAGAGAGAAGGAGAAACAGAGAGAGAAGGAGAGATAGAGATGTAGCGAGGTGACCCTGATATTCTCTCTCTCTCACACACAGACATCCAGACACACAGACACATACATAAAGGGACACACACACAGACAGATTTTACAATCCACACTGATGTCAGTAAAAATGACCAACAGAACGTCAGTAACAATCCCCAGTGTCTGCCCAGTCCTGTGAGAGACAGAGAGAGAGAGAGATAGGGCAGTGACGGAGAAAGACAGTGAAAGAGGGAGGACATAACAGCTTGTCGGAGAAACTTTACATTTATTTGTGTTCCACAGATTTTATTAAAAGTTGAAAGGGACTGGACACTGGACAAGCTGTCAACACACAACAACAACACTGAGAGACTTTAGATGTGATGGAAGGGGAGACACACTTTAAAATCCACACTGATGTCAGTAAAAATCCCCAAACACAACCTCAGTAACAATCCCCATTATCTGCCCAGTCCTGTATTGTGGGTATATGTCAAATATGTTCACACAAAGACAAACAGGGAGGTCCTCCCAAATCTAGAGCCCCTTGGATGTCAAGGATCAAACCGGGTACGATAAGGCACAAGAGGGAAGCTTATGTCGGATACCGAGAGCTCAATACCACAGAAAGCTGAGAGGAGTGTGGAAAGTTCAAGGGTGAAATGAAAAATCAAATTAGGAGAGCAAAGAAATGGCCAGAAAATAATATTACCATTAAATCAAAGAAATCACAAAGATGTTTTATAAATAAATGAAGAGCAAGAGGATAAATAAGGATAGAGTATTAGGGACCAAAAAGGGAATGTGTGTGTGGAGGTGGGACATGTGGGCATGGTTCTTAATGAATACTTTGTCTCCCTCTTTATTAAAGAGGGGGAACGATGCAGATATTGTAGTTAAAGAGGAGGAGTGTGAAATATTGGATGGGATAAACAGAGTGAGAGGGAAATATTAAGGTGTTTGGCAACTTTCAAAGTGGATAAATGGTCAGGCCTGGATGCATTGGAACCAGTTCAGAGAAGGTTCACTCGGCTGATTCCTGGGATGAAGGGGTTGTCTTATGAGGAATGGTTGAACAGGTTGGGCCTATACTCATTGGACTGCAGAAGAATGAGAGGTGATCTTATTGAAACATACTAAATACTTAAAGGGATAGACAGGTTAGATGCAGGGAAGATGTCTCCTTTGGTTCGGGAGTCTAGAACCAGGGGACACAATTTCAAAATAAGGGGGAAGCCACTTAGGTCAGAGATGGGGAGAAATGTCTTTGCTCAGAGGGTTGTGAATCTTTGGAATTCTCTACTCCAGTGGGCTGTGGAAGCTCAGGCTGGGAAAAAGGCATTGAAGTGGATGATCAGCCATGATCGTATTGAATGGCGGAACAGGCTCGATGGGCTGAATGGCCTACTCCTGTTCCTATGTTCCCAAGCTGCTGAAATAGTTTCTCCCAAACTACCCCATCAGTTCCCCTTAATATCTCAACATCTTGGAACAAATTACCTTGATCCTCCTAAATTCCAGGCAATAAATCCCCAGTTTGTGTAATATCACCTCGTAATTTAACCCTTGGAGTCCAGTTATCATTCTGGTAAATCTACACTGCACTCAAATGGACATGGACCCCCCAAAGTCTCTTTGAACCTCCAGTGTTTCTATCTTTTCACCATTTATAAAGTACTCTGTTCTAGTCTTTTTTGCTGACATGGAAATCTAACTACCACAGTTTTGCCCATTTATTTAAGATATTAATATCTCTTTGTAATTTGATGCTTCCAGCTACACTGCTTACTGTGTCATTGGTAAACTTGGGTATGTTGCATTCTACCCCATCATCTTAAATCATTAATAAATACAGCAACACTGAGACACACACGGGCTTTGCACTAGTAGACAGGAGTGAATCATTCCAACCTAGAGGGTTTTTTAACTCCACATTAATGTTTAAAAAAAAATTCAAATTCACAACAGCCCTGTGTGGGATTTGAACTCCTACTTTTTCAATCATCAGCTCAGGCCTTCAAATTAAAACCCATAAAAAGAGATTCATTTTCCTACTGCTGTTGTCTGACGGTCTCAGGTTTTGTATATTGTTCCCTTCGCCTCTTCTTCCATGTGTTTGAAGTCTTTGAAGATTGTCAGACATTGGTAAACTACTTCATGATGTGTTCTGTAAATACCTTCAATTCTGTGTATCTGCAGGGGACACAATTCAAATTCTCACCTTATTGCATCAACTAAAACCTGCAGGTCCTTTCAAACAACTCTATTTCCTGTCTCTGCAAAGATAGCTCACACTTCCACAATGAAGGAATGTCTGAATGGAAACAGCTTTTGACACATTTCCCAACACGTTTGCTAACACTTTTCAGGATGAAGCTAAATTCAACTCACAGATTCCAAGCCCCAAATTGAATCTTTCAGATTTAAAAAGTGACACAAATGAAATCCCAGATCTCTCTGAACCAGCACCCATTTTAACATTGTACCATTTAGTTTATATCGCTTCTCCTCAGCCTTCCTTCCTAAATGCATCATTTGACATTTCTCAGCATTGAAGTTGACCTGCCATGTGTCTGACCATTTCACCAGCTGTCAAGAGGACATAAAGTCTGCAAAGAGATTTCGATAGGTTAAGTGTGTGAGCAAAAAATTGTCAGATGGAGTATAATGTGGGAAAATGTGAGCTTGTCCACTTTAGCAGGAAGAATAAAAATCAGCATATTATTGAAATGGAGAGAGACTGCAGAACTGTCCGGTACAGAGGGATCTGGGTGTCCTGGTACATGAATCACAAAATGTTACCGTGTCGCTACAGCAAGTGATTAGGAAGGCAAGTGGAATGTTGTTGTTTATTGCAAGGTGAATAAAATATAAAAGTTGGGAAGTGTTGTTACAGCTGTACAGGGCATAAGTTAGACGACGTCTGCAGGATTGTGGACACTTCTGGTCTCCTTACTGAAGAAATTATGTAATTGCATTCGAAGCAGTTCAGAGAAGGTTCACTGGGCTGATTCCTGGGATGAAAGGGTTATGTTATGAGGAAAGGTTGAACAGGTTGGGTCCATACCCACTGGAGTTTAGAAGAATGAGAGGTGTTCTGAGTGAAACATCTCAGGTCCCGAAGGGACAGGACAGGGTGGATGCTGAGAGGATGTTTCCCCTTGTTGGGGAGACTAAAACTAGGGGACACAGTTTACAAATTAGGGACGTCCCATTTAAAACTGAGATGAGGAGAAATGTGTTTCTCTCATAGGTGGGTCAGTCTGTGGAATTATCTTTCCCAGAGAGCAGTGGAGGCTGGATCATTGAATATATTCAAGGCTGAGTTAGATAGATTTTTGATCAATTAGGGAGTCAAGGGTTATGGGACACAGACAGGAAAGTGGAGTTGAGCACACAATCAGATCAGCCATTGAATGACAGAGCAGGCTCGAGGGGCCGAATGGCCTACTCCTGCTCCTAATTCATTTGTTCTTGTGTGTTCCATTTCACCAGAAATACTCTCTCCTCCTGAAGTCTGCTACTAGTCCCTTCCCGGTTTATTCCATTGCAGATGTCACAAACATTGGCAAACATTGACGTTATGCCCTGTAAACACAAGTCCAAGTCATTAGTATATATCAAAAAGATCAGTGGTCCTAATATAAACCTCCACTGTATACCTCCCTCCAGTCTGAAACAACCATTGTCCACTCTCTCAGCCAATGTCGTATCCACTCAGCCAATGTCGTATCTACTCAGCCACAGTCCCTTTCATCCCTGGAGCACCAATATTGCTAACTGGTCAATTAGGAGGCACCATTAAGACCTCCCCAGGAGGACCCTGGTCCCAGACCTCTCTGTTTGCACTCTCCCATCAACATTCCCTAGACAGGTACAGCATGGATTAGATAAAGAGTAATGCTCCTTCTACACTGTCCCATCCAACAGTCCCAGGGCAGGAACATCATGGGGTGGACACAGAGTGAATCTCACTCTGCACTGTCCGAAACAGACACAGAGAGAGAGAGAAAAAGAGAGAAACAGACGGACAGGGTGACTGAGAGATAAAGAAGGATATTTAACATCAGACGTAGGAAGTTGAGGAGGCAATTTAACCCCTCGACCCTGTTCCTTCATTCAGTGAGATCAGGGCTGATCTGTGATCGAACTAACACCACATATCCCACCTTTGCCCCTTATCTCTTAATACCTTTGGTTAACAACAATCTATCAATCTCAGATTTAAAAATGTACAGGTTTCTCAGCATCAATTGCTGTTTGTGGAAGAGAGTTTCAAACTGATACCACACCTGGTGTGTTGAATTGTTTCTTCACTTCACTCCTGAATGGTTTTGAGACTACGTTTAGATCTTTAGACTCGGCCCACAAGTTCCTAACTCCGCAGCCAGTGGGAATAGTTATTCTCTGTCAATCCTATCAGAGTCTCCTTGTCTGCACTGCCCCATCGAACAATCTCAGAGAAGGTACAGCACGGGTTAGATACAGAGCACAGTTCAGTTTAAACATTCCCTGGAGTGTCGGATTAACCCGGGTCACTCACTGTCCCCAGCTCAGCCTCAAGACTCACCTGCCTCAGTCACTGAGACACTCCTGTATCACTTGCCTTAATGTGAGTGGATGCCGGGTTTGGGAGCGGGTCAGGCACACGGGATTAGGACGACTGCTCATGTGGAGGATAAGCATCAGTAATCCCTCAGAGAATCAGAACAGACCAGCGAGACTCAGAAAAGGAAACTTGTGTTGAATTTGTGAGTCTTGCATTGTGGAATGCTTTAGTATTTGGTGAGAATGTTGAGCCAATGACATTTTGCCCCAGTGGGATGAATAGATACTATATGACTTGATTACAACAGTAAGGTACCGTGTGTACTGTAAATATGGACTGAAATAACAATGTAACTGATCAATTTTCAGCTGAATACTATGACTACAGTTTTACCTGCTATCCTGTTATATATGTGCTGCTATACCTGCTATGTGTGAGAAAGTACATACGACACGATGGGATGAAGTCAAAGTGGCCACTCTTTATATTTTCAGACTATGCCCCAAATTCCTGACTCCGCAGCCAGTGGGAATATTTACTCTCAGTCCACCCTATCAGTTTCCCTTATTATTTTATAAATTTTCATCAAATCACCCCATAACCTTCTAAATTCCAGGGATACACAGTAAAGCTCCAGCTACACTGTCCCATTAAACATTTCCAAGCCAAGCACAATGTTGGGTTTGACACAGAGTAAATTTCCCTCTACGCTGTCACATCACACACTCCGAGGGCAGGAACATCATGGGGTGGATACAGAGTGAATCTTACTCGACACTGTCCGAAACAGAGAGAGAGAGAGAGAGAAAAAGAGAAACAGAGAGACATAGACTAACAGGATGACTGACAGAGAAAGAAGGATATTTAACAGGGGATATTGGAAGAGGAAGATGCAATTTAACCCCACAACTCTGTTCCTGCATTGAATGAGATCATGACTGATCTGTAATCTATCTTACACCACAGATCCTGCCTTTGTTTCTTATCTCTTAATACCTTTGGTGAGCAAGAATCTATCAATCACAGGTTTAAAAATTAACCAATAAGCCAGCATGAAATTTCCACAAACAATATCATGAGGGTGCGATGGCTCCCACAGTGGAATAGCTTGCTGAATATTTAAAATGGAGACAGAGAGAGAGGGACAGAGATAGGAGAGATTGGGAAAGACAGAGAGGGAAAGACAGATGGAGGAACAGAGAGACAGAGATGGAAGGAGAGAGAGGGAGTGACAGGGAGGGAAAGACAGAGGGAGAGAGAGAGAGACGGAGATAGAAAGAGAGAGAGGGAGAGACAGAGAGGGAAAGACAGACGGAGAGACAGAGAGAGACAGGGGATGATGGAAGGAGAGAGAGAGGGAGTGTTCGGGAGGGAAAGACAGATGGAGGGATAGAGAGAGAGAGAGACAGAGATAGAAGGAGAGAGAGGGAGAGACAGAGAGGGAAAGCCAGATGGAGAGACAGAGAGAGAGAGGCAGAGATGGAAGGAGAGAGAGACAGAGAGACAGAGAGGTAAAGACAGATGGAGGGACAAAGTGAGAGACAGAGATAGAAGGACCGAGAGTGAGTGACAGGGAGGGAAAGACAGTTGGAGGGACAGAGAGAGAGATAGAGAGAGAGGGAGCGTCAGGGAGAGAAGGAGAGAGAGGGAGAGACAGAGAGGGAAAGGCAATTGGAGAGAGAGAGTGCGAGACAGAGAGAGAGGCAGAGACAGAGATAGAAGGAGAGAGAGGGAGAGACAGAAAGTGAAGGACAGATGGAGGGACACAGAGAGAGGCAGAGACGGAGCTAGAAGGAGAGAGACGGAGAGACAGAGAGGGAAAGACAGATGGAGAGACAGAGTGAGAGACAGAGAGAGTGGCAGAGACAGAGATAGAAGGAGAGAGAGGGAGTGACGGGGGGTGGAGACAGATGGAGAGACAGAGAGAGAAAGAAGGAGAGAGATGGAGAGACAGAGAGGGAAAGACAGTTGGTGAGCCAGAGAGAGAGAGTCAGAGTTGGAAGGAGAGAGAGGGAGTGACAGGGAGGGAAGGACAGATGGAGGGAAAGAGAGAGAAAGACAAAGATAGAAGGAGAGAGTGGTAGTGAAAGAGAGGGAAAGACAAATGGAGGGACAGAGAGAGAGACAGAGATAGAAGGAGAGAGAGGGAGTGCCAGGGAGGGAAAGCCAGATGGAGGGACAGAGAGAGAGAGACAGAGAGAGAAGGAGAGAGATGGAATGACAGAGAGGGAAGGACAGATGGAGGGATAGCGAGAGAGACAGAGATAGAAGGGGAAAGAGGGAGTGACAGGGAGTGAAAGACAGATGGAGAGAGAGAGAGACAGCGATAGAAGGAAAGAGAAATATTGACATGGAGGGAAAAACAGATGGAGGGAAAGAGAGAGAGGCAGAGATAGAAGGAGAGAGAGAGAGTGATGGTTGGGGAGACTGATGGAGAGACAGAGAGAGAGAGAGACAGAGAGAGAAGGAGAGAGGGAGTGACAGAGATGGAAAGACAGATGGAGAGACAGAGAGAGAAAGTGGCAGAGATGGGAGAAGAGAGAGGGAGTGACAGAGAGGTTTCATAAAAATCTATCAAACTCAGATTTAAAAATTAACAAGTGTCTCAGCATCAATTGCTGATTGTGGAAGAGAGTTTCAATCTGATACCACAGCTGGTGTGTTGAAGTGTTTCTTCATTTCACTCCTGAAAGGTTTTTAGACTAGGTTTATATTTTTAGACTATGCCCCCATGTTCTAGACTCTGCAGCCAGTGGGAATTGTTACTCTCTGTCTACCCTATCAGTTTCCCTTATTATCTTGAAAACAATCATCAAATCACACCTGAGCCTTCAAAATTCCAGGGATACACAGTAAAGCTCCAGCTACACTGTCCCATTAAACATTCCCAAGTCAAGCACAAGGTTGGGTTTGACACAGAGTAAATTTCCCTCTGCGCTGTCCCATCACACACTCCCAGGGCAGGAACATCATGGGGTGGAGACAGAGTGAATCTCACTCGACACTGTCAGATAGAGACAGAGAGAGAGAGAGACAGAAAGAGAGAAACAGAGAGACATGGACTGACAGGGTGACTAAAAGAGATAGAAGGATACTTCACAGGGGATACTGGAAGAGGAGGATGCAATTCAACCCCACAACCCTGTTCCAGCATCAAATGAGATCTTGGCTGATCTGTGATGTAACTTACACCATATATCCTGCCTTTGCCCCTTATCTCTTAATACCTTTGGTTAACAAGAATCTATCAGTCACAGATTTAAAAATTAACCAATATGCCAGCAAGAAATTTGCACAACCATTATCATGAGGGTGCGATGGCTCCCACAGTGGAATAGCTTGCTGGATGTTTAAAATGGAGACTGTTCCTTCTGGATCATCAAACGTATCTGCCTGGGCCCCAACTTCATCTACATTTCCCCATCTCCCGATGTTTTTTTCTCTCCATATCTGTCTCTTATATGTTTGTGGGCACAGCAGTGAAGGATTACATCAAATTAATATATCTTACATTATCCTTTTCATCCACCTCAACAATCTCTCTCTCCAAATTTGTCCCTCTCTACAGCCCTCTCTCTGCCTTCATATCTAACCCTCTCTCCCTCTGTCTCTCTCCTAATGTCAGAGATCGCAGGAGGGAGAGACAGAGAGAGAATGTTGAAGAAACTGTACTCTGTTCCTAAGCTGTGCTGAACCTGCTCTGGGAGTGTTTGATGAGCTACATTAATCGGCCGTGTACAGTCCTGTATCAGGCTGTGAAGAAGCACAGCTTGTTCAGTGTACAACGGGTCAAAGGGAACGATTCACTCCTGTCTGCTACTGGGAAGAGAGACTGACCTTAACATCAAGGCAGCGTTTGACCGAGTGTGACATCGAGGAGCCCGAGTAAAACTGAAGTCAGTGGGAATCGGGGAAAATCTCTCCACTGGTTGGAATCATACCGAGCACGAAGGAAGATGGTTTTGGTTGTTGGAAGTCAATCATCTCAGTCCCAGGCCTTCACTGCAGGAGTTTATCAGCGTAGTGTCCTCAGCCCAACCATCTTCAGCTGAGATCCCAGCAGAAAGTGCTTTCAATACTGAGCAGGTCAGACAGCATCGGTGGAGAGAGAAACAGAGTTAGTGATTCAGCTCGATGCTTTCCAGATTTCCAGCATCCACAGTATTTTGCCTCAGATAATGAAGCAATCCATAGCCACATGCACAGAGACCCAGACAACATTCAGGTTTGGGCCGACCAGTGACAAGTAACATTCACGTCACACAAGTGCCAGGCAATGACCATCTGCAACAAGAGAGAATCCAACCACCTCCCCTTGGCATTCAAAGCATTATCCCATCGCTGAATCACCCAGCGTCAACATCCTGGGGAAACATTGACATCAAACTTAACTGAACGAAACACATCAATAGTTTCTTCACCCAGTGGCTGGTGGGTGTCTGGAACTCACTGCCTGAAAGGGTGGTCGAGGCAGAAACCCTCATCACATTTAAAACAATCTCTTGGATATTCACTTCTCCATGTTTAAAATGGGTAAGGAATAACTCGCCTCGTCTACACTGCCTCATCGCACACTCTCAGAGAAGGTACAGCATATCTTCGATACAGAGTAAAGCTCCGTTTAAACATTCCCTGGAGTGTCGGATTAACCCGGGTCACTCACTGTCCCCGGCTCGGCCTCAAGACTCACCTGCCTCAGTCACTGAGACGCTCCTGTATCACTTGCCTTAGCATAAGTGGATGCTGGGTTTGGGAGCAGGACAGGCACACGGGATTAGGCCGACTGCTCATATGGAGGATAAGCATCAGTAATCCCTCAGAGAATCAGAACAGACCAGTGAGACTCAGAAAAGGAAACTTGTGTTGAATTTGTGAGTCTTGCATTGTGGAATGCTTTAGTATTTGGTGAGAATGTTGAGCCAGTGACATTTTGCCCCAGTGGGATGAATAGACACTATATGACTTTATTACAACAGTAAGGTACCGTGTGTACTGTAAATATGGACTGAAATAACAATGTAACTGATCAATTTTCAGCTGAAATTTATGACGACAGTTATACCTGCTATCCTGTCAGAATGTACATAAGACACGATGGGATGAAGTCAAAGTGGCCACTGTTGAATTTACTAGCTTGATCTTTGTGGGAACACAAGGGTTAAGTAAGTTAAAAATATTAAATGGTCAATTCGCTTGTTTAAGTAATCACTCAACAGAAATGGGTCTGGAATGTCCTATGTGCTGCATTCCTACTCCTACATCCACTCTGTCATGACCCCTCATGATTGAACACCTCGATCAAATCTCATCTCAAGTTTCTCTTCTCTATGGAGAACAACACCAGTTTCTCCAATCCATCCACGTAACTGAAGTCCCTCATCCCTGGAACCTTGCTCGTGAGTCTTTTCTGCATCCTCTCTAAAGCCCCCACATCCTTCCGAAAGTACGGTGTCCAGAATTGGACACAATATTAGTTGAGGATGAAGCTGTGTTTTATAAAGCTTCATCATAACCTCCTTGCTTTTATACTCTAAGCCTCCATTTATAAAGCCTAGGATCCCATATGCCTTTTAACCACTTTCTCAACTAGCTCTGCCACCTTCAATTTGTGCACAGACATCCCCAGGTCTCTCTGTTCCTGCACCCACTTCCTTCTGTTCTTAGGTTCTCATAACACAGAGGGACAGGAGTACAGGGAGGTCTAGAAAGAAGGAGGGGAAGAGAGAGCAAACAAACAGGAAACACGTATGGGAACACCACCACCTGCAAGTTTCCCTTAAGTCACACACCATCCTGACTTGGAACTATATCGCTGCTCCTTCACTGTGACTGGGTCAAAATCCTGGATCTACCTTCCTAACAGCACTGTGGGTGTACCTACCCCACATGGACTAGAGCGTTTCAAGAAGGAGGCTCAACACCACCTTCTCAAGGGCAATTATGAATGGGCAATAAATGCTGTCCTGGCCACTAACGCACACATCCAACAAATGAATCAAGAAAATAAAAATTTGACACCGAGTCACTTCAGGAGATATTAGACCAGATGACCAAAAACTTGGTCAGAGGTTGGTTTGAGGGAGAATCCTCAAAGAGGAAAGAGAGTTAGTGAGATGGAGAGGTTTGGGAAAGGAATTCCAGAGGTAGGGCCTTGGCAGCTTGAAGGCACGGCCACCAATGGTGGAACGATTCAAATTGGGGATGTTCAAGAGGCCAGAATTAGAGGATGGCAGATACTGGTGGATTGTGGAGCTGGAGGAGATTGCAGAGATAGGGAGGGTCATTTGTGGAAGACAATTCCAAAATTCCACCATCCTTTGTGTGTAGAAGTGTTAATAAATTTCACCCTTGAAAGGGTCTTCGACTAATGTTCGATTTTTCGACTGTGCCCCTCGTCCGAGACTCCTCCAACCAGTGAGAAGAGTTTCTCTCTATCTACCCCATCAGTTTCCAGTATTGTCTTGTAACCTTTGATCAATTCACCCAGCACAGTGGCACAGTGGTTAGCACCGCAGCCTCACAGCTCCAGCGACCCGGGTTCAATTCTGGGTACTGCCTGTGTGGAGTTTGCAAGTTCTCCCTGTGTCTGCGTGGGTTTCCACCGGGTGCTCCGGTTTCCTCCCACATGCCAAAGACTTGCAGGTTGATAGGTAAATTGGCCATTAGCAATTGCCCCTAGTATAGGGAGGTGGTAGGGAAATATGGGGACAGGTGGGGATGT